>NC_044246.1:50104485-50415985 GCF_003957555.1 Calypte anna | reverse complement strand
TGTTCCTGACATAAAATAATTGTGTGATTCCTAGTCTGTATGCACACTAAGAGAAAATGGTGCTTTTTCCTCTCTCCTTCAGCCAATACCAAAGCCCGCAGCAACGAATTTGCTGAAAAGAATGGACTCCAAAAATACGAGTATGTCCTGCACCCACGAACTACTGGATTCACTTTCGTGGTTGAGCGTCTAAGGGAAGGTAATCCAGCTCCATATTTATAAACTTTTTTTCCTTTAAGATAATCTCATTCAAGTGAAGCCCAAAAAGGCCAGCAAAACTGTTTAGAGACAAAGTTTTGAGCCTTTAAACAGCAAAGGTATTTATTTTTTGATCCAGGGAACTCCCAGCTCACGCTGGACAAAGAGTTCCCAGGGGTAAGGGAAAGGGCTGGGGTATTTATACAGTAAAAGGGGAGGTTGCAACATCGTTACCTTCTCAATTCTTGCAGACTTCATTATATTGTTACAAGGTGATATCAGACCCTAGCCATAACTTCTTATCTGTTGGTGGTGGCATCTTTATGTTCTTCTTGTGCAGATGTTCACATCCTTTGGTGCCCAGCTGGCGCCTAAATGCCCTCAGCAGTGTCTTGTTTTAAGAACAAGACTTGTTTTACATTGTTCTAGTGGAAAATGCCATGTCTCAGCTGCTTTGTTCACTTCTTTCTCAGTTTAACCCTGAATTTTACTGGTTATGAATACAAATTCATTAACATATATTACAAGTTTTAAGTAAATTCACACAAACAGCTTGGCCTGATCTCCTCTCCTTACAGGAGTTAATCCTGTCAGGATCTTTCTCTTTTTCACAAGCTGTAGAAGCTGGTGTTAAAAAACTGTTTGAAATTATTTCAGAAAAGCTTTATGTATCCTGATAAGTGTGTTGACACCAAACATACTTTATACACTTGTGTAACACTGCTCTCTCCAGAAAGCTTCTAATTTTATGTCTGAGAGCTTAGACAGCAAGTTGCTGTGTTAAACAGGTAAGGGGAATGCACATAAGTGTGGAACTGCAGCAAGCCAGCTGCCCAGTGCTGCCAGCTTTTCCAGGTGATGGTGACTTGAAGAAGTTGCATAAAATAGGACTTTTACTGCATGGCAGATTGGTGTGTAAGAGGATGCGTGATGCTTGCTTTTTACCTAGAAATGCTCTTCCATCCCTGTGTTGATCTGTGATTAGAGATAGAGTCCCTATTACCAGAGAAAAACAGTGTAAAAATGTGATTGCTTGTTACATGGAGATGTCTTTGGGCTTTTTTGGAAATGGGCATTTCAAGGAAATTTGAGGCCATAATGGTGTAACCATTAAATGATACTGATGTGGCTGTGATTCAAATACAGATGAGTGAAACTGTCAGAGAGATTAATGTACAGTTGAAGAAAATAAACATGTACAGTAGATATGAAGTGACTTATTTATAGGCTACTTCTTCAGGGGAAACTGATTCTAGATTTTTAACAGAGGATGGTTATTTTTACTGCCAAAAGGAGTTTGAGATTATTAAAAAGAAGAAGGGCCTTCTACTAGGGTCCACCCCCCCCCCTTTTTTTTTTTTTTTTTGCAATCCTTGGATTTTTAGGAGCAGACCTGGCTTGCGTTTTTTGCTTAATTTGTACTAAGCAGCTATCCTAAAATCACCGTAAACACTCTGATATTTTCTTCAGCTGCACAATCCTAGCCGGACCATGTATCTGTTCAAGCCTGGCTAAGTCAGACATTAGGTGGACATCTTAGATTTTCATCTATCTTGAATGTTTATTACTCAGTTTACTGCAGAAAAAAATCGGCCATATACTCAGTTTCAAACGCTTCTTTTATTCAAATCTTTTGAGCTCAGGGTTAGCCTGGTGCATAATAATATTTCCAGCCTGAAATGAATTTTCAGTTAAAGGAATGTTTTCCACACTAAATATTACCAACTTTTAGAAAAAATAGAATAAAAATATTCTGTAGTTGATGCAGAAACAAGCTTTTGGTGATACAGTAACTTTTAAATCTTATAAAAATGTTTTTCTATTCAGTATGAGAGGTGAGTACAGATTAGGCTGTTGGGGTACAAAAAGGAAAATATTTGAGACCAATTAACGGATCAGTACAAACTGGGGATAAACTGATATGCAGTATAGAGTGTTTCCTGAAGTTGTGGAAGATGGGAAAGTATTAAATATTCATAGGTAATTATTATTATTATTATTATTATTATCATCATCATCATCATCATCATCATCATTATTAGTATAGTATAATTTATATAATACAATATGATATGATATGATACATGATATGATATGACATGATATGTGATGTGATATGATATGACATATGTGATGTGATATGACATAACATAATCTAATATAATATAAATTATTATTGTTTTAGCAAAATACATGCATTTCTAACCCCTGCAAGAAATATCATCCTTCCTGGGAGCAGTTCTTGAATTTCTAGTGAATTATGACAGTCTCTGCAACAAATAAAGCAGGGTTGTGAGATTCTTAATTAATCTCAACTGATGTACTTTACTTAAACCAGCACTAGCCTTTTTTCCTAGAATGCTTTTATGTTTGCTTCTGCAAACACTTTGAGCTTAAGTTTAATCAAAATACTTAACGGAAGTGTATGAGCTCAGTTAATTACACTTTTTCTCAGTGCTGATTGCTTTGATCACTTACTGTGAGAGCCAGAGGAACTGACCTGTGCAAGACCAAACCTTTGTTGATCAGAGTGACCACTGCGGTCTCACGTACAGTCACATCTGGTTTGTTGGCTATTAATGAAAAGCAAAATGAAACAGAATACTTAATTTAATTAATTCAAAATCTGTTCACTTGGGCAAGTATCTATTTTCCCTTCCCTCAGCTGTTATGAATCCTAGTTTCAGTCAGTACCTGTTGAAAAATTACTAGAGCATTATGCTGTATTTCTTTTGGGAACAAAGGTGAGCACTCTTGGAAAGACAGATTCAGTTGTCAATGAGCAACAAATGAACTCTAGACACAGATAAGACACAGATAAGATCCTTAGTTTCTTGGTTTTAACTCATCATCATATATCTCTCTCTTACCATCGCCTAAAATCAAACTGAATACTTTTTTAAAGCCTGAAACTTTGAATATGTGTCGTGTGTGGAGCAATTTTTGGTAGAACCTGGGTTAATATAAGGCATCTCCTTTTTCAAAATGTGGGATATTGAAAGCAACAGAAATGTGCAGGAATTTAAACAAGACTTTTATACAAGAATGCCTTTAACAATGTAATTGAAAACATTTATGGTTTGTATAATTGTCTGGAAGATCTTGTTTATGACATACTTCTATGAAATGTCAGGAGTTTACTCAGAAATTAAGTATAGGTTTTCAGGCCTGGTTACATTTTGTAAAGTTTTTTTTGAAGTGCCAAATTAGATTGAAAGTTCAGATGGCTTGAATGTTCAGTTTCAAAGAGATGGAAAATAATAGTAGTTGTTTTGATTCAATATTGTCTAGATTCATTGAACTGCATGCATTAATTTGGTGTATCTAATTGTAGCCAAATAATCTGTCAAGAGAAAATAGCTGTTTTCTTAAATTTGAATGTTTTCTTAAAATCGCCTCATGGCTTTTAAGTGTTTTCTCAGAACTAAATAAACCATAAGTGTTAATACAGAGTTAAGGTGTTAAAGAATCATTAGAGGATTATTCAAACTTTTCCAGACAATCATTTCTGCCAACATGAAACTCAAACTGACCACTTTTTGAATCTTCCTCTACATCCATTGACAGTCTAATATCTGAATACATCGGACTGGATGTTACTGTTGTGGGGTTTGTGTTTTACTGGTTTTAATGTATGATGAAAAGTGAGAATTATTTGCCTTATTATAGTATTTCAGCTTCAAATTTATTTCTGGTTCATAATTAGCCAGCTGAAAAAAATATTGGAGATTACAACTGCAACAACCTAAAATAACAGAAGATATAAAATTAACATTCTTGTCTTCATTGCATATCCTTATTAATGGAAAGAAACCGTGGTTCTCACCCTGTTTCCATGATTGGTTCAAAACAGATGGTTTTGCCCCAACTTTATATAGACACAATCAGAAACCAGTCTGTATCTTCCACTGTTTATACCTGAGTTTTACAGTTATACAGCATTTCAGTAACTGCATAGAAGTGTCCCAGTCTGTTTCATCACTAAGGCTGGAAAATTGTATTTTGTTTTTCAGTCCAGGATGTCTACATATATCTGTGTAAATATTTTAATCCTGTGGCACTTATTGAATATTGACTATTATAGAGATCCTTTATGCTTTTTTGGGAGCTACGGTATCTATGTTTGCATATTTACACACTTAACTCTTAATGTGATCATGTTATGGGACAGTGTGCTAATAATATGGTACTTCTGAGTTAACAATCAGGAGAGACAATTTGTGTTTTTGTTGTGAAACAGTTAATAGGAGATGATGATCAGTCCATAAAAGCTGTCACAGAAGGTTTGGTTCACCTTTACTGGGGTATGAAGTAGCCAAAGGGTTACATTGCTGGTCCTTGTAGACCATCATCTGGATGTCCTCACAAGGCATGGAGAATATAGTAAGCTCCTGTATAAAGCCCTAATAGCTTATGGACCTTCTTTAGGAGCTGTGTTTTTCTTAAGCCCTGCAATCATCACGTGAGCCAGGGAGCTCAAATTTTAAGTATATGTGTAAATGGTGAATAAAGTTGAGACTCTCAATGTCATAATTCATTAATGGGACCCTCGAACTTGAAGTAACAAGAGTTTATTAGCTTCCAGAACTTTTTCTTATTCTTTCTTTGTAAAAGGGAAAGACAGGAGGCTGCTTTTATGAGTGGATGAAATGTCAATGAGGAACACTACCATAATACTTCCAGAGCTTGTCTTCTGATGTAGATAATGCTTCCACTCTCTTCCCAGTTGTATCCAAAGCACCTAGGATTTATGAAACTGATGGAATTCATTCTTTCAGATGTAAATCAAAGTAGTACCAACTTTTTAAAGTGTGTTATATATGGGGTTTTTTTAAGGGAAAATTGATGCAGGTGTAAAATTCAGGTCTGTAATAGGTCTGTTCTGTGAAGTGGTCAGACTGTGGAGGGTGGGATGTATAAATGAATGGATATACATATCAAATATTGATACAGTTTTGATAGAGTTTTTTTCCTCATCATGTAAATATTGGGTGAGATGTGTCAGTCTTGATCACAGAAGTGTCTGCTGAGTTATCTTCAGAGGTTTTGTGTGCTCAAACTGAATGGATAAGCAGGATTTCAGCAGTTTTCAGTTCATGCATAATTTGTCTTCTTTGTAACAGAATGTACATAAACAGGCCTCACATCAAATGACAGTATGGGTTGGATATATTGTTTTGTCAAAATCCAGCTTCTCCCTTTGGGTCTGAACAGATTTCTGCCTCCTAGAATGATATTCTGGGCCACTGTCAAATTTCTATGGGTTTTTGAGAGGCCAGAACTTGCATACTGATGGCCACTGCCATCTCTCAGAGCAGCTCTTGCCTGTTTGTGCTGGTTGCTCTGTGCATATGTAAACTAAAACCAGTCTGGTTTAGAAACAGGAAAATATAAGTGGCCACATGGGCATGAACTTGAGGTCCTTAGTCAACTAATTTCACCCATATGTCTATCAGATTTGCAGAGATTAAGCAACAACCCTGTTTTTTTTTCTCTGTGTATGTGTCTCCCACAGTCATGTTACTAAGGAGACTGTCACTCAGCTGTGCATTGAGCAATATTTTAGCCGAAAATGTAATATTGGAACTTCAGTGGTTGCTGTTATTGAACTTGTGCTTTTATGAGAATTGGATCCTGTGTGTTAAATAGGATAGCCTTTGATGCAGAAATATCAGTATGTAAATTGAAGTTTGCATGCCTTTTATGTGTTGGTAGAAAATTCATAACAAATTAGTCAATTATAAAAAAGTGCTTGTTCAAAACCACATTTTTATCACTAGGCATGTCTGTGAAATTCAGCAATGCAGAAAATTGGGTGCAGGCTGCTGTGTTTTACTGTGAATGCTTACAGTTGTCTCTGTAAACTGGAACATGGGAAAGGGCAGCTTGACTTTTTCCATGTTAACCACTGATGATTACCATATCTTGCAAACATCTGCATGTGTTGGCTTTGATGTTCTCAGAAAAAGCCCCAGATTTCTGTTAGATATTTTCTGTTTTTTTATACATGCTGAAGTCTCTGTTAGTCTTTCAACTTCCACCTCTTAACGAAGCAGTGTTCTGCGCTTCTTGCCCCACCTCAGTAGTAAACAGCCCGTTGTTTCAGTCCTCCTGGGAAAGGACTTGGTTTTTCCAAACCACTCTTTTCTCTCAGTCCCAATCCTTTCCTTTTTCCATTTCTCCACTGCTGATAAGGGAGGAAAGCCTTTCACTGGAAAGTTTCTGGAGAACATATATAAGAATTGCTACCACCACTAGTGTTTGCAGGTTTACATGTTGTATGAGCCACCCACACAACTGTGGTACTCATTGGAAATATTTCAGGGTTTATGATCTTGAGCCTGTCAAGATCTGTCTAGTGAAACAATCTCCTTACACTCTTAAGTATAAGTCATGACTTGTGACAAGCAGATATACTATGCGATAGATAATTTTGTTATATCCTCACAGGCCACTGTGGTGACCATATTTAAACTTTTCCATCAGTTACCCCACAGTGGTATTAGAGGTTTCAACAGTTTTTCCTTAATTCAGAATACACAGTATCTGTGGTAACGATGTGATAATGATTGGTGAACGTGGACTTCTTAATTGCTCGAACTGGAGGCCTGAAATGATGTTACCCTATCACATTGCACAGATAGAAATGAAACTTGGCCACAAATGAGCCCAGGAAAAATGATTGTTGTGAAAAATTAGAATTATTTTCTCAGAACCAAGATGATTTTTTTTTTTTAGCCTAATGTTTATCTCCTCTTCAAGATATTTTTTAAAAGTTTTGGTTGTTCATGTACTTTGGCTAAGCAGTGGACCAAAAGTGTGTGAAACAAGGTGTGTCTACTGTTCTAGACTTCATCAGTGTGTGCATTTTGAAAGGCCTTTTTTCTGAGTGGAATATTTAGGTTTGGTTTGGTTTCGTTTCCAGTAATGTCACCCATAGCAGCACAGTAAGCTTAGCACAATTTTGCAATGCCCTTGTAGCTCCTTGAGCCTGACCCAAACACCAAACTGTCTACTATGTGGGCTTGTTCACAACATCCTTGTGATAGACTTGATGCTAGTAACTAAACAAAATGTTGTAAGAATCATCAAGAGGATTGGGGTTTTTATGTCAGGGTACTGAGCTTTGTGGTTGTTTTTAAAGTTGTCTGCAGGTTAGACAACAGGTAGGACTAAAGTCCAAGACTTAATTGATGCTTGTTCTTGTCAGCCAATAATCCTTGATTTTGCAGGTGATGTTGGTTGGATTTGTAGCATAGTTAATTACTACTGATGTTGAACCTCCTATAAACAGAAGAATAGTATTGGTATGTGTTCATTTCACATAGCATTACTTGATGCTCTAAACACCATTTCCATTTCTTGGGTCTGGTTATTACTAAGGCAGATAATTGCTTCAAGAAGTCTTGAGTAGAGAGAGGCCTAATCATACTTGTTCTAGGGCAAAATACTGCTTTAGTTTCAGTTAACAGATGATGTTTCCTAAAGTGTTTTACTAGAAAAACAGCAGCATCTACAGGCTGAACAAATTAAAATCAGACTCATTGTAGAGGAGAGTCTTACTCGTATTTGATGGACTCACTCTTTCCCTTTTTTCCTTTCCAGCTGCATAAAAGTTGCTGCAAATGTATATTGTGTATTCCTGATATAACTTGTCTGTATGAGTAGGTGCTTGCAAGAGAGAAGGTCCGTGGAGTGTCATTTCAGTTATTGGAAGTGTTGGAATCCTCAAACACTTCAGATATGGTCCCCAAATTTGTAAAATAGTAATAAGGATAGTAATGAGTAATAAAGATAGTAATAAAGCTTCCGATCTCCTCTGCTTGCAAGACTTGCTGTTTATTTATCATTAAAATTTAAGTAGGTTTTTTTTTTTTAATTCTTTCAGCTGTTACAGCTTCGATAATTCTTCCACTTGTCCTCCTCCCTGTCCTCTGCCATTATTTTCAGGGTATACAAATATTAGCCCAGTATCATGCTTTTTCACGCTGTCTCATATTGCTGAGTTTGACAATTATTTGCAAGGCTAAACATCTCCAGAGATGTTGAGAGCAGTGCTTGCTACATTCATGAGTCCTGGATATTGCTATGGTACTGATACTGAAATAAGAAAAACATAAGAGGGCAGAGGTGGTTGGGAAAAAATGTAGTAGAGAGGAATGCTTTAAATTATTTATTTTTTTTTTTAACATAAACTTTAGCATAAATTCAACTCTTCACACCAATCACTTCACACACACACATCACTTTATATGTAACCTGAAATATTGCTGGTTTTGGGACTTCTTTTGTCAACCTACTCCTGAGCTGCAGGATTCCGGAAGGCAGGAAATAAAATATTTGCCAATGTTCTCACCAAATATTGACAGATATAGGAGAGGCTTCCCTTTTCTGCTTATATGTCATGCCAGTTATTTGAAGTGTTGTACAGTATGAATTAAATATTATAATGAATTATATTTCAGTTACTGATGTAAGGTTTGAATGTATTTCCCCATAACCTCATTTTCTTGTGGATTGGCTACCACTTAAGGATTGGAGTGTGTTTAACTTAAATGGTAGTGATAAGCACCTGCATGTGGCCTAAGTCTTGCATATCATGATAATGATAACACTGAGAAGAAAAGCGAATGAGGAGCAGAAGGGGCTGAAGGCCATTCTAGCTACCCAGTCATGATGAGTCAGCCACGCTTACTCATTAGGAAACAAAGGAGACAGAACTATAAAATGAGGGGCTGCTTTGAGAGTTTTGCTGACACCAGCCCTGCCCTGCTGGCTGGTCAATGCTGAATCAAGGACGAGTGATTTTCTGTCTCTCTTAACTTCTCCTACTATATCGCTATCACTTTCTCTTTCCTAATATTAAGTAACCACAATTTTTTCCCAGGTTATGCAGCATTAATATCCATGTATTGCAGCTTTTTGTCATGTAAATAATCAGCCTTTGTGATTGTGCAGCCTGAACATCAAAGTATCTGCTTTTGTGCTTTTGTATATATTCCTTTCTATATATATTGAAGCTGAGGAAGTTGGCATAATGCAATAACCACAGAGACTGAGACTATGAAGCAAGGTATTCCTTATTACAGTGATGGGTACTTGGGGGATCACTCCTCCAAACATGCACACCACTTGGTTATTTGGTTACACTTTTATCCTTAAAAATCATACATATGTGTTACATTTCCATACAAGAAGCAGGGTTATTCACATCACCTCCCTGAAGTTATTAATATTCCACCCATCTCTGCATGTGCTCTGTCTCTTGGTGGTTGTGGGTGAGGATTGTTGGGAGGAAGGCTTGAAGTCTTCACCCTGTACTGATGGAGTGAACCAGAACTGGAATATGGCTTTTCTCTAAGCTTATCAACAGCACTTCCCATGTTTCCATGTTAGCAAGTTTTAACTCTTCGCATCAATATATATATACATATACATACTTGTGGCTGATTTGTTTTCCCTGAGAATTACTCCAGAATAACTTTTAACTGTTAGAGCAATTGAATTACTGTTTTGTTTGTTGAGAAGCAGACCTTGAGCATCATTTCACCTTAATCTGATCAAGGGGTATTCAGACGGTCCAAGGGGGCCATCATCATTTGGTTACCCTTAAAGGCTAACACTTCCATCAGAGGGAAACCCTGGCCTGGGAGATGGAATCTGCTTTGGCTGTCATCTGGGCTGGTTCATGGGACATGACATTTTTGTTGGGGTAATCAGCTGGGTATAACATATTGTTCGTATCTCTCAAAAGCAACGTCGAACCACGAAGGGAAACAAAACCAAAAAGTTTTATTCGATAGACAACAAATAGCACAAACAATATGAATTAACTTGGCAAAGATTTGGCAAGCCTGAAGACAGAGGGAGAAAGAGAGAAAAAGAGAGAGGAAAAAGAGGGAGAGAGATGTAAGTAGCACCACCCGAGGATCCTGCAATGTCCCAATGATTTCTCTTTCTGGGGTGGTAGTCTGATCCTAAGCAGGTCAGCAGTCTGGTCCTAGGCAGCAAAGAATGTACACATCAGAGTTCCTTATTTGCTTCTGGAGTTTCTGTGGCCCAGATTTTTCTGCTGTGCTTCTTGTAGATTCCAAAATTCAGTAATGTTGCTTCTTCAACTTTTCTCCCCTTCCATTGTATGCTACTGTCTGGAGTGGCCCTTATCTAGCCCAACAGTCATTAGTCAGTCAGTTTCTACAGGGCAGACAGCTCACTGCTGGCTTTATCTCATGTTATCTTTTCAGTCCTGGTGCTTATCAGGAGTCAATTGCCCAACAGTCACCTGGCAAGTTTGTCATTGGAGGAAAAGACAATTCTGCTGAATGGAACCTCACAGCTTGTATTTTAAAATGAGTATCTGAATTGCCTGTCATCTATATTTAGATATACTCAAAATTATGATTTTGTTTGCATTGGTAGTCATTGTTGACCTTGCAGTATAGCAATAAAAGTGAGTGCTCTTGGTGATTATAAAACCAAGAAGCAGGGGCCTGAGAAACCTTTTGGCTGGATTGTTCCCATCACCCGTTCTTCACTGCACTGCTCTGAAGGGAGCCAGCCTGTCCTGGTGGGTTCCGGCATTGCACAGGCAGTAGGGACATCTATTAGGGGAAAAGCATAAGATGCTCAATAAATAAAAAGAGAGAGACATTTTCAAAATACATCAGAGACTTTGGAATTTGTGAGCACTGGCACGTTTACATTGCCTGTAAGTTGCTATGGCTACTGATGTTGAAAAGCCAAACACTCAGAAGGCAGACCTTAGGGACATAAGTCCCATTTAAAATCCTGTAAGAATTAGTGTTCTTTAAATCTGCTTGGATGCTTTTAAACATCACCCCTCAAAAGCGTTCTTTGCTGAAGTGCTCTCCAGGTTCATCTTGTCAGCAGCACCACTGTGATTTAACCAGTCCTACTTCTGCCTTCACTTTTATAAAAAAACATTCCTTCCAAAAGACCTGAAAGCTCCCTCGCTTCCTCTCTCAGCCCTTAGGTTTGTTGCTCTTATAGCATGGATCAGAGAATTAAATGAAACATTATGCTCTGCAGCTATATGGCTCCTTCTTTCCTTGCCATTCTTCACATACTGTCTGCTAGGATAGTCTTTTTGAAGCAGGCAAAACCAGTATATGCTTTTGTACATCTGAAACAACTGTCTTGCTGGTATATTGGCATTAGTGGAGAAAGTAGCAGTTAAGCTACAGCTGTCTCAAAGAGTGCACACCAGATGCTTAATGTGGATGTTTAGTAAACCTGTTAATAACACATTCTAGACCATACTGTGAGAGGCTGTGCAAGTTCATCAGAATTTATGCTGCCTGTGGTGCTAACAAATTCAGTTGTTATTACACACTGAAACACACATGTAAGTATGCACTCAGTTTAAAAATATATACATAATTTTTGATTTATAACAGCAGTGTTGTACATTAGGAGAGTACATTTTCAAAGGATTAATCTCTTTGAAGGGATAAATTCTCTTGACATTCAGTCTTGTGCCTTTCTGTATTCTGGCACGTCATCAACTAGCAGCATATTCTTTTACACATCTTGTCTGGATAGCAGCAGACAGCACTGAATTAATTAAAATCAAACAGCCAAATGCTGATGGAATGTAATGAGTCTATGACTCATATGGTCATATTTTTCCTGTAAGGTATGATATATTGTATATATACTAAATGGCATATATGTAGAGGAGTTTTGGTGGCTGATTTCCGTCCTACTTGGTAAACTGTCTAGGTTGAGCATCATATTCTAAACCCTGGTTAATACAGTTGGAGAAAACAAATCTTGCTTTGTCTTTGTGAATTTGTGCAGCAAGGAACTATCTATTCCCCCCAAGATTTTTTACAAGCAAAATTATTTTACTCTTCCATTCCATCTGAGGTGACTGAAGAAGCACCATGCCCAGCCTAGGGCTACTTTACACCCAGACTGAAGAGATTGTGGTAACAAAGTCATCATAGGTTTCAGCTAGTCCAGAAAGTGAACAAAGTGAGCTCAATCAGTCTGCAAAATATTCTGGGATATCCCCAAGCCAGTGTAGTAGTGTTGTTGTTCAGAACTATTTTGCTCAAGGTTCATGGCCTCCCCCTAGCTGGTGGAGTAGAGGAAGTCAACAGGGTAGGTACCTGTCACTTGGAAGGCATTCCCAGACCTGCTATCAGGATGCTATGTGTTGACCTACAACATATTTCCTCTTAAGATGATGCATCTTTTCAAAGTAAAAGAGACCAAAAGTGTTGAACATTCAGATTGCATAACTAAATAGTGTGAAATAGGAATTTCAAAAAGTGAGATTGAATGTAACCCTCTTGGGGTGTATGTTTTTGAGCAAAAGAAAAATGTGGTTTCCCAATCTGCTATTTTCTTCACTTAGAATAACAAACTATTAACAATACTCTTCATGCCCAAATGAAAGAAAGAAAAAGAATCTCAGAATGGAGGGATTTTACTCACAAGACTTTGAGGTTCTGTTATGCAAGAAGCTGTGAAGGAATAAAGCAAGTTCATGATCTGCAGCGTTCCCTGAAAGAACCTGAGAGCAGTAAATCTGAGGAAATTAAGAGAGTTTTTGCCTATGAGAATGTCAGAATTAGGGAGTACCTGGTTATAATTCAGGAATGTTGATTTCATTTTCAGAAATTCTGTAGTAATGCTTTTGCAGCTGTTATCTCAATATTGTTTTCTCAAAATATTTTGCTTTCCAGAAACACATTTCTAAAAATATATATTTTTTTTAATTTTAGAAGAAGAATTAGGGAGAATGTGAAAGGATGTCAGTAATGGAGGTAGTTGAAAGAAGTAAGATGTGTTTGAAGATACTCTGACAGCAGGCTTCAAATCCAAAGTTTTTAAGTACAATAATGTTCTTTTTGAGTAATCTAGCATACACGTTAGGAAAAGGTACTATATCAAATATGGTGTTTTAACATGGTTACATAATAAGTATCTTCTAGCTCTCAGAGTTTACATTCTTAAAAGAAGAAAATAAAAGCAAAATGCAAAATATTTTCTGATTTTCAATGGATAGGTGTCTTTGCTGACTTTCATTACTAAACTGTACTTCTGCTTTATGGAGCAGAAATGTCACAATGCTTTTTTCTCCATGGAATTTGCTATGTATATCTTTCATGGACAAAAATCATGAGCCATAATCTTGAAAAGAAACACCAGCATTGTTTTAATCCCAGAAGTACGACATTTCACAAAAATCTTTCTCTGAAACAAAATAAACACACTAAGAAAACAAGTATAAACAAATAAGAACATGAGCAATATGCTGGTCAGGCTTTTTTTTCACAAGATAAACAAAGGCTATCAAGAGCTACATGTAAAATATATTTTCTGTGCTACTTATCACACACTGGTAGCTAAAATGGAAAATTCTGTAGAGCTGAATGATAGCACTAAATGAACTGGCATTTGCACTTAGTTTTCCAATGATTTGGCAATATTATAGTGCAACAGAAGGACAAGATATCCTTCAACTAAGTCAGTATGAAAAAAAAAGGTTTACGTTAGCATTATAATGAGTTCTGAGAACTAGGTATTCTTACTGGGAAAAAGGTTTGGGGAAGCAAAATTTGTGTTTGAAAATATTTGGTAGATTTTGGAGAGAATCTAAATATGACTGTTATCAAAAACTGGTTTTAGCATAGTGCAGGGATAAACTATCTTTCTCAGGCTGTTATTCTAAGTCATACCATGTTATTTTCAGCAGTGTTTCTTATACAGAAAGAATGTTCAGAACCAGATGAATACACTGGGGAGCCTGGTTAAATAGGGATAAACCAGACGAGTTACTTAAAGTTACGAGAGAAACAAAATGCTGACATATATGAGATAAATTATTCTTTTTGGGGTTTTTCCATAATACTCTGCTTTGATCAAAACCAAAAAACAGTAACTAAAATATTTGTGGACAAATTAAATGAAGATCACAAATGTTCTGATTTATCAACCGAGGTAAAATGAGATTGACACAATCCAGTCTGGAGGAGTTGATGCTTAATAGCAGAACCTTGGAGCTGAGACAGATTATTTGGAAACAATGAGTTGCAGGTTGATGACAACGAATGGATGGACAAGGAAGCAGCATGTCTGTTTATATAAACTGTTGTTAGGTTTATATAAACCTAAGTGCCCATGGAGCACTTAGGTTTGTTAGAATGTTCAAAGTAGTTCAGCATTCTTCAAAAGAAGATGCAGTTCTGCTGAAATGGAAATGACCATCTGGCAGCCTACAGCAATTCTGGAATTTGCTGCCCTTGCTGCTGTACCCCATGCTGTGTTATATATACTTAGATTTTAGCCAAAAGCCCATCTACACCTTTATCAGACAGTAATATCTTTTAGATTTATTACTGTGCATTCTAAAACATAGTGGCTCAAGATCATCCATATTCTTAGTATTTTCCATATATTTGGTTAGAACACTGTCCAGGATATTTTAGAAGGACCTCCTCCTACATCTCCCTGCAGCAGACACTGCAAATAAACTTGCATGAAATCCTTCTTCACTAAACTATTGTGGTTCTGTCCTCTGCATATCCTGATGCCTGTGCCTCAGATAGGCCTGAAAGAGGCCTCACCAGTTCTGTAGAAGACAATTAATTCTTTAAGTTTCCTTCTATCTTATGCCATTCTATCCTTTTTCGGTGTTCATCTGGGAACAGAGAGGAAACTGTCAGCTCTGAAGTTCAAGAGAATTACGAAAATTTGAGCCTTCCTTATTTTGTCTTCCTACTCTCTATGCACCCTCCACCACAGTCCTGCTCCAGCACTGAGTATGGTGCAGCTAATTACTGTCATTCCAATGTATTACGCTTAGCTTGCTCTCCTCTTGAAAGAAGCAAAAATTTGTGTAGGTCTGTCTCTCAACCAGGAAAGAGATGATGCTTTGCTAACTTCCATGAGCTATGTCCCTCCACACCAGGTACCTTCTGAAGCCTCTGTAAGGTTTCTGCTCCATGTGCTTCCACCAGCCTAGTTTTGCTGATGCTTGGCAGTTCTCCATTATGATGTTTGAATGCAGTGCATGATGATTTGTATTTTTTGTCACACAGCAGATGCTTGTGGTAGTAGCATTTCCATCTCAACATTACTGTGAGCTTCCTTACCCAGCTGCTCTCCACAGTTGCTTACTATCATACCAGATATATTTGGTTCCTTTTTTGACAGTCTCATTGTCTTCCAGTAGAAATAATGCACCCCATATATGACATTTTGAGTGAATTGAATTAGTAGGAATATGAGTAAGGTTGGTTGTGTTCAGCTTTTTCCCTTTGCTTACCAACATAGGCGGGTTGAGTTTTGACAGTAGCACCAGCTTTGGGTTGTTTTACTCCCCTTCAAAGAATGTGGTCCCCTCTGCCAAAATGGAATGACAGCCAGCCAGGTGGTGACTCCTAAAGGAATTTGCTTTGAGTGACTTATCTGATAGAGGGATGTGTGAGTACAACTAGGTGAGGGGCAGGGAGGTCTGTAACAGAACCCTGAATTGTGTCCTGGGCAGAGTGCAGAGACCTGTGGTAAAGTGTTCAGCTGTAGCTTTTCCATTAATTTCTGTCTGGACTTGAAAATTAATCACTCTAACACCAAGTCTGGAAAGGAAGAACAAATACAACTCCACTAGCAAACAAACAGCAGGTAGTCATCTCACTAACCAAAGATGAAATTTAATCCAAAGTGTCTAGCCAAGGAGTGGCAGATATGAGTGGAACTTAATCCCAGAACTGCTAACCAATCTAAGTAACTCAAGAAGGAGGGAAATGGCTATCAAACCTGTGCCCCAGCTATTGCAACCTCTCAATGTTGCTCAGTCTTAGTGTACTGTTAAAACAGAAGCATCATACAGTTTTGTGGTTGGGGTTTTTTTTGTGTTTTTATTTTGTTGGTTGTTTTCTGTTTTAATATAGCAGTTCTGTCATATTTAATCACAAAGCAGAAGTCTGTTTTGGCATTGAGATCTCAGGCAGAATCCCTCACTTGTTGAAGTTGATGGACAATTTTACACGGACTGTACTAGATATGATGGTTTGATGTGTTGTTGTACAAGACAAAAAAACATAAAATGTTTGCTTACAAGAATGTTTTAAATTCTGGTGTTTCAAATAGCTATTAATGTGTTCATTGTAAATCTCAGTGATGCTTCCTCTGTGTGAGTGTCTTATATATTAGTATGTTGGGACAGGTAGTATAATTCTGAGAAAATAATAATAATAAATAATATAATATAATATAATATAATATAATATAATAATATAAATGAGGTGAGAGAAAGTTAGCATTTAACTGTCTGTGTTGAATGGTCATTTAACTTGGTTAGCCTGGATGCTTATGATGTGTCACTGAAGAAACAGAAAGGTACATGCCTTTTTAAGTGCTAAAACAACAGAAAAAAGCATCAAAACAGATAAGAAATGAAAATGAGTGGGAAATTGCTATTGTTTGATGGATTGAAGTGATGTTAATTAAAATCTTGTTATGTTTCACTGTTTGAAACACAGAGTTCCAGCAGCTAATTATCTAGGAATGGATGATGACATAGAAATATATTAAATATACATAGATAGCTAACCATCAATACTTGATGCATGCAAGAGCCTAGTTAATTTTTATGTAAATTAACCAACATTTAAAGTGTCAATATAGTAAGCAACAACACTGTTTTGCATTTGCATAGGACAGAAAGCAAATTCATGCTTGAAATAGTCTTTCTTCTTAAATAGTAGTTTCCTGGGTGGATGTTTTAATCTATGCTTTATTCACATTAAAACCATGGTCTTAAAAGATACTGTGTTCTCTAGAAACAACCAGACAAGTTTACCTTTTAAAAGATAATTTAAATCTTTGGGAGATGTCATGTCTATGGTGTTGTCTTTACCAGTTGAAGGGACTGGTGTTTGATCAGTGTGACAAGCAGGCATAGTTGATGCCAAGATTGTGTGAGGACTAACTTATTTCCAAATATTGAAAGAAGTAATGGAAAGAGGTGTTCCTACCAGTAAGAAAGAATGTCAGGAGTGGACTGGCCTGGCAGGGGAGTCTAAATGCAGGCGTAGCTGCACTATGCAGCTTCCTTGGGGAAACGGCTTCAGAGTGAATTCATTCAGCAGAGAGGTGGTTGCCTATTGTCAGGAAGATAGGAAATGCACTTCTGATGACCAAGTGTAGAAGAAAAAATTAGGAGGACTGGGGAAAAGGAAGAAGTTGAAAAAAAAGGTGTGTTATCTTCAGCCTTCTGCTGCAGATTCCTTGATAGATGGCAATGCTTACCCTGACTCTTCATGCATGACTTATGTTGCTCATATTACTTCATTTCAGAATTGTCCAAAGATGTATAAAAAGTACAGATGTGTATTACATATAGAGCTTTTCAAACTCTCTTAGACCTGTTAGTCTTAGGAGGTGAGGGAGGATTTATTAATTTTTTTAATACCCAATTATTAAATCAAAACATTTATTAAATGTATATTAATATGGAATGGCAAACAAACTTCAAAAAGTGTTAAAGAACAAATGCTTTTGGCACATTTCATTGGTAAGCATGTGGCTATTCAGTTTTGAAATACAAATCTGAAAGCATTTGGATCGGTGCCTCTCAAATTGTTTCTCATGGCAGAGGGTTCAGCTTGGAGCTGCAAACTCAGTCCTGTTCCTTCCTTCTATTTTGCTGTTGAATTTGATCAGTTGAGCCACCACTCATCTTCCTGTAAAACAGGAGTCCTTAATTTGCAATAAAAGTACTACCAGAGGCAGGCAGGCCACAACCTTTTAGCTGCGTTGCACGCTGCTGTGTGTTACAAAGGTTTGAATATCATTGGTATGGCTGAGGACAAGTATTTATGGTAGGCATAATAAAAAAAAAAAATTAGAAGCATCAACTGAGTTCATATTATAATGCCCAAAATATGAATATACTCTTTCTGCAAGCAGTTAATGTGTAAAGTTTGTAGATCAGGATTTAACACCTAATTTGCAAGTCAAAATGACAAAATCTTACTATTTTTCTACAGTTTCTCTCCAAATCTACAACTTTCACATGGAGTTCAAGTCTAAAATGAATTAATATGTCTTTTATAAATGTCTGAGAAACAGAATCAGAATCAGAATTTTTTATAAATAGAAGGCTATAAGACTTGGTCATTGACATTACAAAATTTGAGTCTTCCTTTACAGATCACATTTGGGTTTTGAATTTAAAAACTGATGCAAAACTGAATGTTTGAAGTCCTAATGTATTCTTTAAGGGTGAGGACAGGTTGCTTTATCACCTTCCAGCACCCAGCCTCATTAAAACTGATAGAACTGGGTTTATTCCATTTTTTGGGGACCTGGTAATTTTATTTGGATTAAAGCAAATTTAAAAAGAGAGAGTGAAAAAAAAATTGTAATGCCTGGAAAATTTGACATTCACCAAACATAGAATCACAGAATCATTGAGGTTGCATCAAGTCCAACCATCTGCCCTACAACCCCTAGCCACTAAGCCATCACTGTAGCACCTCATCTGCCCATCTTTTGAACACCTCCAGGGATGGTGCCTCCACCACCTCCCTGGGCAGCCTGTTTCAATGTTGAACCACTCTTTTTGTGACAAAATTTTTCCTAATATCCAACCTGAACCTCTCCTGGCAGAGCTTGACCCCATTTCCTCTTGTCCTATTGCTGGTCACCAGGGAGAAGAGGCCAACATCTGTCTCACTACAGACTCCTTTCAGGTAGCTGTAAAGAGCAATGAGGTCTCCCCTCAGCATCCTCTTCTCCAAGCTGAACAGCCCCAGTTCCCTCAGTCTCTCCTCATAAGATCTGTTCTCCAGACCCCTAATCAGCTTGGTTGCCCTTCCCTGCACCCTCTCCAGCACCTCGATGTCCTTCTTACACTGCAGTGCCCAAAGCTGCACACAGTGCTCAAGGTGTGGCCTCACTAAGGCCGAGTATAGGGGCAGGATCACCTCCCTGGTCCTGCTGGATACACTATTCCACACACTATTCCTGATGCAGGCCAGGATGGAGTTGGCCTTCTTGGCCACCTGGGCACACTGCTGGCTCATGTTCAGGCAGGTGTCAGTCAGCACCCCCAGGTCCCTCTCTGCTGGGCAGCTCTCCATCCACTCCTCCCCAAGCCTGTAGCACTGCTGGGGGTTGTTGTGGCCAAAGAGCAGGACCTGACATTTGGCCTTGTTGAAACTCATGCAATTGGCCTCAGCCCACTGACCCAGCCTGTCCAGATCCCTCTGCAGAGCCTCCCTACCCTCGGGCTGATTGATACTCCCACCCAACTTAATGTCATCTGCAAATTTACTGAGGGTGCACTCTATCCCCTCAGCCAAGTCAATAAATATGTTAAATAGGAGTGGCCCCAGCACTGAGTTCTGGGGAACACCACTTGTGACCAGCAGTCAGCTGGATTTAACTCCATTCATCACAAATCCTTGGACCCTGACATCCAACCAGTTTTTAATCCAGCAGAGTGTGCATCCAGGCCATGAGCAGCCAGCTTCTGCAGGAGAATGCTGTGGGAAACCCTGTCAAAGGCTTTGCTAAAGTCAAGGTACACAGCATCCACAGCTCTTCCCTCATCCTGTCATAGAAGGAAATCAGGTTAGTCAAACAGGACCTGCCCTTCATGAATCCATGCTGATTGGACCTGATCACCTGACTGTTGTGCATGTCCTGCATAGTAGCATTCAGGATGATCTGCTCCATTTGTTTCCTTTGACCGAGGTCATACTGACAGGCCTGTAGTTTCACAGATCATCCTTCCATCCCTTCTTATATATGGGGGTTATGTTGGCAGTTTTCCAGTCTTCTGTTATCTCTCCAGTGAGCCAGGACTGCTGATAAATGATGGAAAGTGGCTTGATGAGCAGGCCTGCCAGCTCCTTTCATCACTCTTGGGTGCATCCCATCCAGTTCCATAGATTTGTGGACAACTATATGGTGCAGCAGGTCACTGACCATGTCCTCCTGGATTATGGGGGGGATGACTCAGCTCCTGGTCCCTGTCCCCTAGCCCAAGGGGATGGATTCCCTCATTATAACTGGTCCTGCCACTAAAGGCTGAGGCAAAGAAGTCATTAAGCACCTCAGTCTTTTCCTCATCTTTTGTCACCATATTCTCTCCTGCATCTGGATGGACTATAATCTGCATTGCCATTAGCTTGCCTCTCTACCTCCAGAGCCTTATACCTGTTGTGTAAATTTATATGGGGGGGTGATGCAGAAGGGGAGGGGAATGCCTACAACCCTGAACAGGAACCTGCTTTTACCTTCTCTGATCTTCTTGTTTGCTTTTTCCTAGCCTGGTGGCAGGAGGGCAGAGGACTCTTTTCTTATGTTTCCTGGTGTACCAGGTTCAGGGATGGTAAAGGGCAACTCCAACCATCTATTTCCTCCTCCGAGTCTCTGATACTTCTTAACCTCCCAACTTCATCTCATAGCTCATCCACCATGCAGAGCAGGGCATCTACTTGGTCACACTTTGCACTTCTGTTGTTAACAGTAGTATTGGAGATATTGGAGTATGGGAGATAGGTGGTGGCATTCCCTACAGCCAGAGACCTGCACAGATGCATGCTTTGTGGCAGCATTATCTGTGTTGCTGCATCATTTTTAGGAGAGGTTATTGATGTTGCCCAAGCAGATACCGCATCCAGGTTTCTTCCTGTTGTTGTTGTGGCTGTTGTTCGCCTCGCTGACTGATAACCAACTGAGTAAAATGGTAGTTTCTAGCTGTTAACTGCCCTAATGGTTCTCATTTCCTCACTGTTTGTGGGATCTTCATTTCACTTGCTTGCATGCATATATTCAATGATCTGGTCTTTACCTAAGTAATTGTCTGCCTTTCTCCCCACACACACATTCTCTGCCTCATTTAGCTCTCACTGGAGGAGCAACTTCTAAATACTTCGTTTTCTTACCTTAAGTGTGTGGTCCCAGGGTTTATATGCTGCACTATTCAAACTCTTCTCTGAAAAGAGAATTTCCATATAAGCATCTCTGCCTCTTGCTGCTCTAATACTAGAGTGCTTCCTAATCTTGAAAGAATTTACTTGCACTATGTCTGTATCTACTTCATTCTTGTGGGACACTAAAGCGCAGCAAAACTTGAGGGTCAGGTCTGCTGCCTGGTTTTAGACACCTCTGTTCTTGTTTTCCAGTCGCTTTCTGTGCAGCTAGGGATGCTCATCAGCACTATAAAACTGACCCTAAAAACTTCCAGTCAGCCAAACCAAAAGATGAGAAATTAAAATCTGTTTATGAAATAAGCCAAAATAGCATACAGTTCCCTTTGATTTTGTTTAGCATGCAGATTAGCTTGAGACTCAGCTGTGTAAAGTTGAGCTTGTTCTATTTCCTCCCCTTTCACTGTTTGCTTCAGTGCAGACCTTTCTGCACTTGGTTGTTACACAACCCTGATGCACTGCAAGTTCAGGTCCTGGGGCAAAGTAGTATATCATCATGGAACTGAAGATAATATCCATTACATTGGCAAAAGCAACTTGAGTCTGGCGTTTTCCTACATCTGAGTACTGAACTTTACAACCTAATGTTCTTTACTACTGATAAAATTTATGTTATTCTACAGTGTTTTGAAACATAAAATCAACAGGCAGTCACGCAGCAAATACTGCTGCCATCCCTTCCCAGGCTGGGTTTCTGCTTCAGTTGCCAAATTCCTTTCCAGAGCTATTAAATAGTTGTCTTCTTTGCATTTGTATCAAACCGCTTCCTTTCCCGTGCTGCATGGGTGGTCACACGCAGGGGTAGTGAGGGGAGATAGGGGATGGTGCATGAACTGAAGAGTGGAAGGTGGGAATACTCAATAAGGACAGATAATTTGTAAATTTCAGCTGTAAACTTCATAAAATGATGAGCATATAAAAAATTAAGATGCTTCCAAAGTTCATAATTTTTGGCCAAATTTGGGATTTTTTTGTGAAAGTTGGCAAAAGACATATTACTGACACAAATCCTGTCCAACTTCAACTCCCATTTCCATGTCTTAAGAATGATACTACTTTCCAGAAAATCATCCACCTGAAATTTTTTTTGTTGTCTTTTTATTTAACAAAAACATTTTTCCATAGCCTAGGTCTTTTATGGAGCTGAATTGCTTTATCTGAGATGGTGGTGCCCCTTCTTCCCTTTAAAAAAATTAATCTGAGGCTGAAAGAGTCTGGAAATACAAACTGCCTGAGTTGAAGTGGTTTAAACTTGATGTTGTACATCAGTAATTACAGTAATTACAGTAGTGTCTTGTAATGAAAGAGCTGGGAAATGGTAATGTGGAGGTACTAACCGTGTTCTATGGTAAAAGAAATAGGCTGGTTTAATATGAGTTGTTTCATACTAGCAAAAAAAATGTTGTTAGCTTTATTTATAGACCAAATAATTGAATCTGGACTGGACAATTTGTCCTACTTTGATTTTTCCTTGTTCAGGAGAACATATGATACGTTGGCATTGCACCTTGCAGACTGAATCCAACCATCTAAGGCTAGTTTTTGGGATATAATCTTTCAATGTGAGATGTCCTTTTGTTAAAAGAATGTGAAGATGTTTTTTTACTAATTATGCCTTACTCTTTACGGGTAAAGTTATTTTACTCCTTTCCAAGAAGAATGCAGATCTTACCAACTTCAGTGAGCATCTGCTGCTTTTCTGCCTGACAACTTGCAAGACCAGATAGATCCTATCTGAGGTGAATGAGTTTAGCTATGTTGAAATATGTGCAGCTTTGCTGATTTACATCCATTCAAGTGTTTGCATTTCTTTTAACCAGAATGTTTGTGTTTGTACTTGGAAGTTCAGATTTTTATTTCCTGGCTGAACTTTAGTAAAAATAACCCAAGAAGAGATCCCTAAGTTGATTTGCTTCTCAACAAGCTGCAAAACTGGGGCAGAAGGGATACAGGAGGTCATTAGTCTACCCAAAAGCTTTGTAACCAATCATGTAGTTTTATGTGCCTATAAACCAGCAATTGCCTGTGGAGAAAAATACAGGAAAAGGATTGTTTTTCAATGGGACAATTTCTCTCGCATGATTCACCATCTGGCCTGCAAATCCTTGTGCCAAAGCAATGGTCATGGAGGGAAGGAACAAGAATTCGATGGCAAAGGCAGAAAGTGAGGGAAGTAGATGGAGCTGTTTTGCTCTGATGAGGGCAGAAAATGGCAGCTCAAGTGCTGCAGCTCAGCTTAAGCACTGTGGCAATCAGATGAGCTGGCAGGAGAAAATAATGCCTTCTTACTGATATATATAGGCACCTGACTCAGTTTGATACATCTGAAAAGTCTACGAGATATTGAAATTTCTGATTTTTGGGAGAGGTAAGCACCTGATAAGTTCAGGTCTCTGCAAAACATCCTTGCATAAATGCATTCATTGAGCAACAAAATAAATCGGTAAATCTGGCATGTTCTGGGAGACTGTTCTTGTTTCTTCAGTTGACCAGCATCTCCTGAAATTTGGTATTCACTGCCTCCTCCTGTGTAAGGGCAGAAGTTGCTAAGAATTGAATGGTCTGTTTGTACTGACAGAGGAAAAAACATAAATCTGTTAGAAATCAGCTTGTATATTAGGTGCAGGCCATAGCTGCTTTTAAATTACTTGCCTCTTCTTGATACAATATATTATAAATATTTAAAAAGGAATAGTTAAAGATTTTTTCTTTTGTAAAGTATCTTTCAGGTTCTTTGGTAGGAGGGCTGTTGCTTTTTTTTTTTTTCAAAGCCTAACAAAAGCAGTATGATTGGCAAAAAATAAATTCAGAAAAATACTGGTAGTCTCCTTTTCCAGATTAGTCTCTCTTTGAAAATGAAGGTGTTAGTAATACTAAAAGAGAAAAGATATTTACTGGCTTCATCTCTTGTTTTTCTTTTATGTACGCTCTTTGATATACAAATACTACAGATACAATTGATTTTATTCCTGTTTTGCTTTTCAAACAAAAAGAGTCAAACAAAAGAACCTTAATGTTCCACTAAATATGGATGCTATCCTATACTTAAAACTGCTTAATTTGAAATTAATAACCCAGCAGTGGCTTGTATGTTGTAATGACCAGAACAAAGAAATGGCTTTGATAAAATCATGACATGGTTTACAGCCTGCTGTACTTCATGCAAGGCAGCATCGTTCTGAAATGATATCTTCCTCACCCCAGGCAAACAAAATCCCTTAGACAGAAACAAAATCATAGAATCATAGAATCATAGAATTGGCTGGGTTGGAAGGAACCTCAGAGATCATCGAGTCCAACCCTTTTACCGCTGTTGTGGTTGCTAGACCATGGCACTGAGTGCCACATCCAGTCTCTTTTTAAATATCTCCAGGGATGGAGAAATAACTTTTGGTTCTTTAATGAGATTGATTGGTAGCCTTATCAGCAGTTGCAGTTTTAGTGATGTTTATGCAAGGGAATTTAACACATGAACACTTTAAAAGGATGTAAAAGGAGGTAAAAGCTGAACTGCTGGGTGTAGTCAACTTCAGAGAAACAGTGGAATCCCACCTATTTGCAGGCAGGGTCTTAGGAGCAAGTGCCTTTCTTCCCAACCATCCCAAGAGTTTAACTAAGCAGAAGTATTTTCAGAAGGGTGTTTTTAAGATTAAAGGGTGGTTATTTGCAACTGTAATACAAAGCATTTTTCTTGTTGTTCTGCATATTTAAGAAATCAATTCATTTTGTGCTGACCTCTGTAGCCTCTCTGTGGATCATAGATGCATAGAATGGTTTGGGTTGGAAGAGACCTTAAAGATCATCCAGTTCCAACACCCATGCATGAGCAGGGACACCTCCCACTAGGCCAGGTTGGTCACTTTAAGGGAGGGGGTATCCACAAATTCCTTGGGCAGCCTGTTCCAGTGTCCCATCACCCTTACCACAGAGAATTTCTTCCTATTATCTACCCTAAATTTCCCTGCTTTTAGTTTAAAGCCATTGCCCCTTATCCTGTCACTACATGTGCTTGCAAAATGTCCCTCCCCAGCTTTCATGTAGGCCTGTAGAACATCTGATAAATTAAAACTCCTGGGAAAATATGTAGCCAGATGTAATAACAGTATAAAAACAGTTGTCTTGTTGAAAGACAACAAAAGACAGGATAACTCATTCTTGTAAAACACTTATAACCTTTCTTTTCTTCTGAAATTCCCAAAAAAAACCTCTCTCGGGTTTTCTTTCTTGACTAGGTCTTGAAGTTCAAGGCCTCAGCCAGGGAAGGGTTTCCTTAAAACAATGTCTTTGCAGGTCTGTTATCCAGCAGATGTTTTGGTACATTTTCTTAAATCAAGATTTGTTTGGAAAACTTTTTTTTGCCAATTTCAGTTCTGCTTTGTCTTTTGTCCTCTTATCTCTCCCTTGTTTTCCTGAAAGGGAACACATAAGGCTGTGGTTAAGTTAAATCTTTTTCTTGGTGGTTTCTTGAATTTAGCTCTTCCTCTCCCCAGCTCTCCCCACTCCACTCAGCTTTTTCTTCTTATCTCACATGAATTTGTAGATAGTCAAAATATTGGGATCTACAGATTCTCCCTTCACCACTACTGACTTTCTTCCAAGGGGAATTTAAAACTCTGTTAGGGGGTATTTGTGAGGCCCTGTGCAAATTGTGTCTGTGTCTTCCCACTCCACATCTCATCATCTTCCTCATCATCCCTTCCAGACTGTTGAAGCCTGTATCGTTCTGGGAGGATTACTCTGGTGTTTGGGGGTTGGTTTTTTTCATATTGTAGTAGTTCTTCCTCCATTTTAAATGCTGAACCAAAGAGCTTACCGTAAAAATTAAAATACAAGGGGCATGAGGCAGAATAGTGTGAAAGGATGGGGTAAGAGCAAGTGGCCTGTGCTGCCTCTGGAGATGTAGGTAGACAGAGCACTGTATGGTGAAATGGTGGTTGGGAGTTAATAAAGGAGTCTGAGCAAAGATGGGATTTGAGAAGGCATTGCAGAGCAGTGGTGAGGGTCTTTTAAAGGAAAGTAGCTCCTTAGACAGAGTCTGATGGTCGGTGCACCTAGTATCCAAACTCTTCCAGCAAGTGCTTCAAGGACAGATGCAAGAAGCAAAGAGATTGTGGAATAACCAGCCCAACAATGCATCCCCTAAAGAAATAAATGCTTTGACCGTGCTGCTGTGTGCTACCTATATAATTTCTGGCTTGCTACTAAGAAACAACTAGATTTGTACATGTTACAGATCTATCTATTCAGTTTAATAATTGAGCTTTTCAGCAGAGTAGCTGTGAAATGTCTGTCAGAAGCTAGCAAAAATATTTATAAGATCTAGAAGTATGGGACCTTCATGACATATTGGTTGTCCCATCACTAATCACAACTCTGTAGCAAAATTAAGTATCTGCTTTTTTGTTTGCTACCAGTTTTTACTCTATTCTTTTGTCACCTTAAAGTGGGACTTCAGTATTTATGAATTGTCTGTTTATATTAAAATTTAATTTCTTTGAGTTTAGTTTTATTGGCAAGTTCCCTTTACTGATGCATCAAAAAATATTTATGATTCATAAAATGTTCAATATTTCACAGAATAGCGAATTGACCCCTTGCTTTGTTTGTGCTAATGGATGTTCTGAAGTTTTGCCAAATAGTTTTGGAATCATATTCTCCAGAAATTGTTACTGACTATTAAAACTTTGAATGTGACCTCTTCTCTTCTCTTCTCTTCTCTTCTCTTCTCTTCTCTTCTCTTCTCTTCTCTTCTCTTCTCTTCTCTTCTCTTCTCTTCTCTTCTCTTCTCTCTTCTCTTCTCTTCCTCCCCTCCCCTCCCCTCCTCTCCTCTCCTCTCCTCTCCTCTCCTCTCCTCTCCTCTCCTCTCCTCTCCTCTCCTCTCCTCTCCTCTCCTCTCCTCTCCTCTCCTCTCCTCTCCTCTCCTCTCCTCTCCTCTCCTCTCCTCTCCTCTCCTCTCCTCTCCTCTCCTCTCCTCTCCTCTCCTCTCCTCTCTCTCCTCTCCTCTTCTCTCCTCTCCTCTCCTCTCCTTCTCTCTCTCTCTTCTCTTCTCTTCTCTTCTCTTCTCTTCTTCTCTTCTCTTCTCTTCTCTTCTCTTCTCTTCTCTTCTCTTCTCTTCTCTTCTCTTCTCTTCTCTTCTCTTCTCTTCTCTTCTCTTCTCTTCTCTTCTCTTCTCTTCTCTTCTCTTCTCTTCTCTTCTCTTCTCTTTTTTCTCTCCTCTCCAACCCCTATCCCTGGTCACATACCATACTGAAGTTCTTTTCTCCTCTCTCCATTTGCCAGAGGAACTCCTGCACACCCTCTGTTGTATTTTAGTAGGAGTAAAAATGCACATTTTTGCATGCAGCACCATCTTCAGAGTGACATCTGTCTTTCTGTGTTAGCTTAGTTTCTGCATCTGGACAATCTGATACTTTCAGATATTTGTAACAAGCTTCAGCTCCTCATCCAAAGCCAGTTAAATTGTTAAGGATATTTTTCTTTAAAAAAAAAAAACAAACAAACCGACTTGGTTTGAAATGCTCCTCATTGTTTTGTTTTTGGTTTGTTGTTTTTTTTTTCTATACAGCTGCTTATATTGTAAACTGCACATTTGCAGGGATGCATATGATGCAGTCAGCTTTTTAGTAGTTTTTCCTGTTTATGGACTAGAGAACATTTCAGATGGAGAAGATCAGCTGGAGGGAAAGCAGTATCAGCATACCTTACCGGGATTCTGAGCAGACAAAATTCTGTTAATAAAATTCAGGATGTACGTATCAGCATAGAATAGGTTAGAAATGTTATATAAACATTTTCTAGTGAGGACTAAGGGGCTGTGTGATGCAATTTACAATGTATTAATTTTTTTTATTTTATTTCAGAACTGTAAAAAAACCCTAAGGTTTTCTTAGCATTGCTGGCAACAAAGATTTAAGAGTCTTTTCTGGTAAATGCTAGAGGTAATATGCCAAATTTATCAAAATAAACTTTACTGCTGCTTTTAAAAGTATACCACTAAAGATAGGTGGAGGTCAGCATATGCATATGCAACATTTGCAGGTATAGTTTCCAAAATATGTACTCACCTAACCTATGTTCTACTCAGGTGACTACGTTTGCAAACAAAAATTGACTTTGCATCTGCATGCCTCATTCAATAATCCTATGTCTAAGAAAATCAAATAATGTATGTTAGGAGAGACTAACGTGTTATATAGTGCTCCACTGTATAACATGATACTTCTCATTCTGTCCCAGCAATCACATTTGACCAGTTCATGGCTCCCTCTGCTTGCACAGAATACGCTTTGTGGATTGCAGGAAATCAGGAGAAATTAAAGATATATCTGACACAGGAAAAATTAATAAGCATACACAGAGGGATTTTAAACTGTTCAAAGCACTGGTGGCTGCTAATATGAGTAAGCAGTGACTAGAGGTTAAAGGAGGTTCTTTAAATTTTAGATCCTGATTTCATTTGTGCTCAGAAGACTGCACAAACACACAGGACAAACTATGCACATCTCATTTCAAGGCTGCTAGTAGATTAAGTTTCTGAAAATTAAAATACAGCAATTTATGTGAAACCCAAACAGCATTCTTTATGTAATTCATCTTCTGCAAGAATCTTCTTTCATTCAGACATGTTGATACACAATGTATTTTTATTAGTTACCCTGTCAACTGAAAAAAAAACCTAATATTTGTTTTATTGTATTTTTCCTGCAACTGTATTTTGCACATTTAATAGAACACTGTCATTAGTCCTTTTCCACCCAATTTGAATTTCTTTACTTCAAAACTACAGGGATCAAAAAACTTCAATTTGCTTTTTCAAGACATCTAGGTAAACAGATGCAACTACATATATATATATAAATATATACGTGTGTGTGTGTGTGTGTGTGTGTGTGTGTGTGTGTGCAAAAATATGTAGTTTTCCAGATCAGGAGCTGATATTTTAAAGAGAAAATTCTAAAACACTGATGGAGTTTGGTATATGGAAAAAATACTTCCAGAATGCCAGTGTAGGCTATAGTTGTCATTGCTGTTCTTTCTAAACCAGAATCAGACATCTTTTTCTGCAGAAGCTGTGTTAGGGCTTTTTTAGACAGAGGACATTCAGTGATATGATGTGGTTAAGGAGTGCCAAATTTGACATAACCAAATATGACTCATGATGTTTATTTCAGAATGGCTGCAATATTTATTTATTTGTTTGTTTGTTTTTCCAAATAGCCCCTTTCCATTCTGTTTTTTGGAGTAAAAGTAACTTTTATGAAACTTGACTGGTTTCTATTCTAAATAGAAGTACAAACTAAAGTTCTGTTTGATAAGGCATCCTTAAACTGTCAATTAGTTGAGTTAAACAACAGGGCTACGCTTCGAAGCTACTTCTCAGAAACAAGCAGTGAAACACCAAAGAAACTATTTAAAAACCTGAACCACACTTTTCATCAACCAGCCTGAGTATATTTAAAGATAAATGCTGTCCTCTGTCCTAGTAAGAGCTTCTCTGGAACCTACTGGATTATTTTGATGTTCATCCATAAAACTGAAAGTCATTATGAATTGTGCAGTAATAACCTTCTGGTGGTTGCAATTAGGACCAAAGTGTTTGATTTGTAGCCACTGAACACAGTGTGTACATGACATGCACAAAAAGATATGCATCCTTCCTAAAAGAAAAATGTTCTCATACAGAACTCTGCTCATTTTACATGTGGTGTGAGTATTTCCAAAATTCAGCGTGTCTTTGAGCTTTAAAGCTTTGGAAATTAGGGCAGTGGGTGGGAGAGGAGGGATTGAGGTAATTCACGTGCAGTGTTGCCAATAATGTGCCTGCCATGCAGCTGACTACCATAAGTAGTTCTTGGCAAATTATATTTACATGGGTGAGTCACATCATTTATAATAAAGAATCCTATGTGTAATATAAGATGGAAATTCTAGATGCCTTTCTCAAAGGCAGAAAGGATAATTAAACAGGTTTAAACATGCATGGGTTTTGTACACATTGTGTAAGGGGAAAATAATTCTCCTATCTTCTAAAAAACCCGTAAATTGCCTTGTTTTGAGTCCATGCATTACCCACCATTTAGAAATACTGCATCACTGCTATAGCATGAGTCATAGAAAAGTGCATCTGCATCTAGTTGAGGGCTATTTATGGGGCTTGGGGTTTTTTGGTTTTTTGTTGGGTTTTGTTTTGTTTTTTGAAGAACAGGTTCTTTCCAGAGACTTTTATTCAGAGTTTTATTACTGATAAGGTGCATGTTTCATGTGGTTTCCTTTTATGTAAGTGGCATTTGAATTTACTCTTTTTCTCTGCAATTTATTCCTTGGTAAAGCATTTTGCCATTTGTAAAGCAACATAAAATCATAGAAGCATGACTGAAGGACAAGGCAAAGCAGGGATTTATTTGTAATATGTTCCATAAATGTGTTTACTCATTTTCAACAGTGGTTTCTGTAACAGAAGTAATTACGTTACATCAAGCGTTAACACTGATCTGTCAGTTTACAAATGTCTGTATTAAACATTCAGTAGGAATTCTTATTTTGAAACAGAAAAGCACTGGAAGCCTGAAATGTGCTGCTTACTAAAGACAATGTCAGCTTGATGTGTCACAGAAGTAACTTCTTTTTTTTTAAGCACCTTACACTTTAATAAGGAAGATACATGTTTTGTCAGATCTCCATCAGTTAAGGTCATGGTGAGGGATGATGAATGATGGATTGGTGATGGATGTGAGACAGGAAACAACTTGTAGGAATTGCTATATTGAAACACAGAACTTCAGTTTGGAAAAACAAAGACACACCCCCCCAATTCAAATTATAAATTGATGTTAATCAATTGTTGATGTTAATTGAGGTGTTTGGTTTTTTTTTTTTTGGTGGTTGAAAGTAATGAAAAATCTAAGGAACTATTCCAGGTGGGGTTTGGATTTTTTACTGCAAAATTCAGATATGCAGGAGTTCCAGGTTCTACACATCTAGACACAGCCATGCAGCTCCATTTTCATCCTGCTTATCCTTTGAGGCACTGCACTCTTTCTTGAGTATCTCGTGTTGACAACAGGAAGCGGTGTGTCTGTGGAGGTGTCAGAGCTGAACACTGACTGATTACAGAGGGTTTTCTTTCTCTCTGGAAGATTTTAATCTCATAATCTGTAGTTGTTGCTGCTCTAGATAAATGAATCCATAAAGAGACTGGGGGGAGGAATTATAAAGTGCTGAAAACCAGTTTTAGCACAACTTGAGTACATTGGTTTTTTTCACCTAGCTTGGAGTTGTTTGTGATAGGCATGTACCTATTCCATAACCTAATGATTTGGTGTTTTATTGGTAATGAGGAAGTTTGGGTCTGAATGGAAGAGCTGCTTGCTGTCAGCTCTTGCATCATGGGTTTTCATTTACTCTCCTTGGTAATCAGTTTCTTTTGCATGCTTTCTCATGGTTGTTTCAATTCCTTCTTTTTTGTTTTTCTTATTTTTGTTTGTCTTTCCCATGGCATGATGCCTACCAGCTCGAGGATATTTTGCTGAAAACATGCACACACCACATTCTCTTTGTCCTCTTCCCCCACAGGCATTTATGTGCAGGAATGGAGTAAAATGCCTGCACACCTGGAGTGAGGGGCAAGGGTGTTGCTGGTCATTTTTGTTGGAGTTTGTAGGTTGGAGGTCCTCTTGGGTCCTTCACCATAACAGAAAAGGAACAGCTGTGGTTCCATACATTTTATTTTCCATCTGTTGGTAGCCAGGAAATTGTGAACATCCTTCTCAGATGTGGATCTTGCTGACATCATTCATGCCTTTGTCATCTCCCAGGAAGAAATATTACAATCCATACTTGCAGCAAATGTTCATAGGCCTCTAGAGCATTTAGCTGGTGCATAGAAAGCAGTGGAAAGCTTCCTGAGTGGGTTTAATCTTCATGGGCTTGATTTTTTCTGATAGATTTGAGCCCTTTAATTCTGTAATGAATTTACTGAAAGCTGTAGGTGTATTGTATCTGAAAATCAAGTCTTGGGAACACACTGAGTTCATGTCTGTTACTCTCCTCTGGCTACCTAACTTCTTCCAGATGCTGTTCTAGGCAATAGCAACTAATAGAGAAAAATGCTACCCTAGGAAATGGTAAAATAATGTAGAAAAAATGTTTCAACCCTTGGCCCAGGATTCATATGAACTACAAGAGAATGCTGGTTTTTTGCATATTACCAACACAACAGATAAGAGGTGCATGTTTGGTCTCCTGCTATAAGAAGGCAAGCCTGAGCCCATATCTTGACTTAGTGGGGTAACAGAGAGTGCTTATCCCCTTTGGTGGATGAAGAAAGAAGTTTACAGTATAGGTAGAAATGTGGTATCTAAAGCAAAATCAATACTGATTCATTCTTCTAGTGAGAAATAATGAAGAGTAATTATATGTGTCTGTTCCATGTGTATAGTGAAGACAGAAAATGAAATGCAGCTCTCTCAATGGCATTCAGGAGCATGGGATTTATGATGTGCTGCAGTTCTTCATTTATTGTGTATTGTTTTCTCAATATATGGTGGTCTCACGTTTCCACCACTATACCTTAATGCATGGCATTCCTCTGGTGCCAGAACATCACTGTGAGCTATCAACAGGATACACTGGATTTACAGCTTCCTACTTTAACTTTGTAAACCACAATTTTTCTGTGCATTTGTAGATAAATGAGCACATATTGAAGTAAAAATTTTGTATGGCAATCCCTGAAGCAACCAATACAAAAGTTGTGGCATACTATACAATTAATGATAAAACTTCAGCTATGCATTTATGTTGAATTGCAAAAGGACTGCAATCCTTTTTCTTAACAGAAAATATTTCAAATCAAGCATTCATTATGCCTAGATTTGATAAGGCTACTTAGCAGCCTAGACATGTTTGCACACAGCAGTATCTTCTCATTTAAATTCAATCACAGTTACAAAACAAGCCTGGCTTAGACTAGCTGAAGATATAAATGTAATTTCATCTCATTATGCCACCTGGAAGCAGCAGTCAGTGAGTAGTCCTGATGTCAGTGATCTCTCTACTTCATTAAAATGTTAATTTCATGGGTTTAATTTCTTTTGTAAAATGTGCTGTTGCAGGACACTATATGCAGATTTATTCTGAAGCAGACAACTCTGCATGACATATTCCTTTTTTAGTGCCTTAGGTTCCTTTGGCTTTTTATTTTTAGACATCCCTATTTTTATAAACTGCTGTGAAAAGATGATCACCATAACAACCAAAAAGTAAATATTTGTTTAAATCAGCCCTTTGAGAATGTATACTTAAGAATCAGGAATTCAGGGAATTATGCATTTAGTGATATTTTCCTCTGCTATTTCCTTTTTCAGTATTAAAAATGAGGCAGGTATTGTTACTGGCTAGCAATTTCAGACAGTGGATCATAAAGGGAAAGCATCATATGGTGTAAGAAGCAGCTACATAGATAAGCTGTAGCATCAACATTGTTAGCTGAGGTCCTGTTGATGTCAGAACAAAATTGTGGACTTCATCAGCTTTAGAATCTTTCCTTGATAATATGTATTTCCTTATCATTTAGTCATCTTCATCTTGCTTTAGAGGATATATTTCTGGCTTTATAGCATAATTCAAAATTTTGTGCTATGGATTGAGTTCAACCATTGGTAGTGGGGATGAATGTTCAGTACAGGAAAACAAGATAAGGTAATTGTTAGTCTAGTCTTTTACTCTTACTGTATACAATTATTTTTGAAGTGTCCATATTCTACTATGTATTAGTTATGTTTTAGTATGCCTATGCTATCTCTAGATGTAATTTATAATTCTGATACAGAGTCTGGACTTCTTTAGACTGCTGCTTCTGCTGCCCTAATCTTCAGTACTCTTCTCAGCTGGGTGGCACTAGTGACACACTTTGGTCTGGGCTGGTGACAAGACTCAGCACTAGATCTTCCCACTCCAGCTATCCCTGGCAGATACTGGCACTTTGGGCTCTGTGTGAGTCCCACTGAAACCCCACTACTAAGGCCTTTCTGTGAAGGACCCTGGATAATGTTAAATCTTGCTTGATGCTCACTTGGCTGAAGGTGACAAAGACCACCAAGTCCCAATCTAGCAGATAAATCTGTTTTTTTCCTAAACACTGGACACATCTGAAGTTTTCCCTCTGGCAATTCCAGTTAGATTTTCCAATGGCTATACCCAGGAGGATGCTTCTGGTAAGTAACTAGGAACAAACAGTTAATTTAGCCTCATGACTGCCCTGGGACTGCAGGAACAGCAGTGTAGATGGAGCTGTATCAGCCTACTGTTGAGTACATCTCTGCTAATTCACTTAAAGGTGTGTAGCTCAAAGAGGGAAATAGAAATACACCGTGTAGTTGTAACTGAAGAGTAACCAAAATAGCTTTCAAAGATGTGAATACCGTAAAGTTAGACAGCTTTCCAGATCTCCATCAGTTTCCTACTTCTGTTAGATAATTTACTAATTAGTCTAAAAGCACATTGGTACCTATTTTGTCACTCGTAGTGTCAAGGGAAAAGTTTTTGAAAGTCACTGAAGACAGATGAAACGTAGTCAATGAATTTCCTACAATGTTATTTCATCACAGGCAGTCCCATAATTCAATGCACCAGTCAATTTAAAATACCAAAGTGTGCCAGGGTTTTTACTCTACGGATAGAATTGTTCATTTATGTCTGCAGCTGGTGAGAGTGGAGTATATTACAACAACTTCATAGACCACAGGTTGATCTAGAAAAATACTCTCTCAGGTGTTACTGCAGCAGCATATTCACTCTTCTAAAACTGTCTTTTGACTTAACAAATATATCTTATAAAATAGTAAGAGTTTGTCATTTTGTGTGCAGTCTACTTAAACATTCAGAGCCTCAGTGCTGGGCCAGGTTCTTTCTCTGTCATTCCTTCAGAGCAGAGATGTTGGTACCTTTGCAGGTGGCCATAAGGGCTCTTGTCCTTTCCTTCCTGTCTGAAGCTCTCCACAGTTGTTGGCATCACCATGAGTGAGAGTAGCAATCTTCACCTCAAATTAAGTAAAAATTGAGTCAAAATGTTGAGACTAGCAAGGCTGGATGTTTGAACTGTGGGTTGTAGTGAACTGTGTTACAAACAAAAGCACTTGAGGGAATTTGTCAAGGTTCTACTGAGGAACATAGATGTTTCTGGGAGGTGCCACTGACATGTGTGTTTCCAGTGTCTGCTGTTCCTTCACACCTTGGAATCTCCCGGTGGATGGGATTGTGGAGCAAGGACTTCCATGATGCATTTTCTGCTTCCAATGGTAAGCCTTGAGGAGCAGTAACATGCAGAGACATTGTCAGGCAGTCTTGAGAGAAAGTATTTCTGAACTCCTGTTAGATATAGGAAAGTGTATTTATGGAAAACATAGCTCAAAAGGATTTTCTGTTATAGTTTCTGGTCATAGTTTCTCCCCTTAATTGTTGTTCTGTCAGTGCACTGCATGAAATTTAGGAGGCTTCATTTTTCCCAAGTTAAAATATTTAAGGAAGTCAATTGTATGCTGACAGCAATGAACTTTTTAACTTGCAAGCCCTTTTGTTTCTATAATTCCTCTGAAATAAATTGAACTAAGTTGAATATATTCATTGTGGCTTAGCTATGCACATATTCATATTTGTGTCAAAAAGCAGTCTTAAAAACATCAGTAATGACTGCTCTCAGAGCTTTCTATCATGCAGTGCCAACAGAGTTAAATGTTCTACTGGAGTTCAGAGATGAAAATTTATAGAAGCCCATACTTTCAAGAAAACAATTTTAGATTTCTGCTCAAATAGGCCTGTACAACAAGGATTTACATTTTCTCATGTGTGACTTCAGCTGCCAGCATGGGATTGCCTTCTGATCTGTACAAAAAAACCCCAGACCACTGCAACCCATGTCTTTAACATGAAGGTACAATGCATAGATTATAAGCCTAAATCTGCCCTTACTTGCCTTGAGGAAAGCTACACCTTTGGCTCAGTGTTGAGCCACTGTGTACTGGGATATCTGGTCTTTCTCAGGCTTATTCTTGCAATACTTGGACCAGATCTGAAGGTGAACCACTGGCCTGTTTCTGATTCTTCTGCTGTCCTTGAGGTAGGAATTCAGTTTTTACTTCTCAGACTGGCACACTAACAGCATCATGCATGTGGAAGTACAGAAAGATGGATACCCAGGATTCAGCTTCCATCTGGGCACAGGAATGGCTATTCGGGGACTTGCAATAATCTTCCCTCATTTTCACTCACAGGATTGATTTTAGTATAATTTTTCTAAGTATCCCTATGAACCGAAGTCATTGGAACAAAATCATTAGCAAGTAATTTTTTTTCTAATGACAGATCTTTAAGTACTGTGCATTTGAAATGACTGCAACCTCCCATTCATCTGTAAGGCCATGATGCAGTGTTTTCACTCATGTTCTGTAGCATACCTTTTACTTTTCCATGGCACTGGAACGATAGCTTCTGCTGTTACAGCCATTCTCACACCGCCATTTAAACGTAACTGAGCTGCAGGTAGGGGTGTTGATCAGTGATTCTAGAAGCTTCTGGCATAGGAGGCTCATCTGCTTTTGGACTTCCCCATGTCTGTGTCCTGCAAGGCACCACAGGGTGAAGGAGCAGCTCATTTTCCCTAGCACTTTATCAGCAAAGGGAAGAAAACAGAGGGTCAGCACAAAGCTACGTGCTTTGGCCCTGTGAAAGTGTGATGCAGGATAAACAGTGCATGTCCTTTACCTTGGTTTGGGTGAAGGAAGGGAGGTAGCAGCTAAACTGTTTTATGGGGTGAGGGGGACACCACCCCAATGCCATCATGCAAAGAGGAAGTTTGGTTTTTTTGAGAAAAATTACTTGAACAGCTTTCTGTGTTTTCCCTACGGAAAGAAAAATAGGAGTCATTAGTTATATACCATGGGTATCTGTAGGACCATGGCTTCTTAAAGAAATGCATCCTGATTGAGGGCAGCCAGCTGTACCTGCAAGCTGCAGGGAGGAAGGGATGGAGAGAGTTTGCACTGGTTGTTCTGCCCAAATTCCTCTCAAGGGTACATGTGCTACATATGTGGTATTTCTGCATGAGGAGGATTCAGAGACAGTCAGAACCTGCAGCTTTATGGCTTCTGTTCACCAGAGGAGCTCCCCCAAGTAGCTGTAGTAGGTTTTGGGTCTGATCCTATGTTGTTAGGGAAGAAAGGAACTCTGTAGTCGTTATCTTTTTCAGAAATTTTATCACAGTCTGTGAAGGGATGGCAGTGTTTTGTCTGACAAATATGTCACTGTCTCTAATCAGCTGATTATAATAATCTTGGAAGTTTCAGTGTGTCTATTTTTCCCTCTTATTTTTTAATGTTGTGTTATTTTCAAATTTCCCTAATGAGCCCAGTGAAAAGCAATTGTTCTAAATAAATCATATGGGCTACAAAGCAGTATATCAACTACGTTTTCATTATACTTAAATTAGGCATTCCATTATTGAATTGAAGTCTTTTGCTTCTTCCTAGTCAGACTAATCTGGGAACAATCCTGGCTTTTTGTTAAATCCCTTTCCAATTAAGATGGCTCCCCCAAGTGGGCTGATTAAATTTAGTGAGATTTGTCCAGTTGTGTGTATTGTGGTCTGGTGGAAACTGCTTTAGCACCAGGGGACTGGGAACATTAAGTTTGTATCTCAGAGCCAGCAGACATGGGTCTAGAGGGCTGTAATGTGCAGTGCTGCATGCTCTTGTGTCAGAGGGCTCCACAGTTTGCATGGTCCATCAGGACAGAGGAAAAAATATGAAAATTGAATTAGTAGTGTTGGAGTTGGTCTGTACACTGGTACAGTTGGTTAAGTACATTAAGGCTCTGTGTTGTTGACTAATTCACAACCAGGGCTTTTCAGCTTAACTGAAGCCAAATAGCTTTTCTGCTCCAAACTGACTTCACTCAGTGAGGTGTATAGGTGAGCTCATTTCATAGAATCATAGAATTGGCTGGGTTGGGAGGGACCTCAGAGATCATCAAGTCCAACCCTTGGTCCACTACTGCTGCAGTTACCAGACCATGGCACTGAGTGCCACATCCAGTCTCTTTTTAAATATCTCCACGGACGGAGAATCCACTACTTCCCTGGGCAGCCCATTCCAATGCCTGATCACACTCTCGGTAAAGAAATTCTAATATCTCACCTAAACCTCCCCTGGCACAACTTAAGACCATGCCCTCTTGTCTTGTTGAAAGTCATCTGGGAAAAGAGACCAACCCCCACCTGGCTACACCCTCCTTTCAGGGAGTTGTAGAGAGTGATGAGGTCTCCCCTGAGCCTCCTCTTCTCCAGGCTGAACAGCCCCAGCTCCCTCAGCCTCTCCTCATAGGGTCTGTGCTCGAGTCCCTTCACCAACCTGGTTGCCCTCCTTTGGACCAGCTCCAGGACCTAAGGTGGCTTCAGCTGCAAATTCAGGTAATAAAACAGACCTTTCTGACATAAGTTCTTCCAGTGGCAGAGTTTGAAATATTTTTAGAGGAAAATCCTTGTCCTGAGTTTAAAACAAGGTGGAGCAAAAGTAGGTTTAATATAGATGTCCATCAGAGAGAAGTTAAAAGCCTCACAATTATCTGTGTGCTGAAATTATGCCTTTTTGTCAGGCTGCTTACTTTGTGCACAGAAATGAAAACAAGCCGCTGTTACCAAGAATGGCAATAGCACAAATCAGTGAGGCCTGAAATGCAGGAGATTGGCTCAGAATGACTGCAGAAGCACTCCATCCAAATATTTGAGGTGGCTGCTAGCAGGTATTTTTTCATCATCTAGTTCATATGCTATTTTTGGTGTACATTTTCATCCAGTGTTTTGATTTAATACAGGACATATTTATAGCACCAAATCTCTCAAAAGTTTGAATGCATTTTCAGTTTCTTCTCATGTATCCCAAATATAACAGTACTGGGTATATCTGTTGTGTTGAGAGGAATCCAAATTGACACCTAAGTCCAGATTGCTTTTCCTGGGGCTGCTGAAAGCTGGACTAACCATAACTGATTCCTGGGACAGCTTGAAGAGAGCAGGGTTATAAAGCAAGTATCAGGTCACTGAACAGCTAAAGAGTATTCTGTAGCAGTGGACTTTGGGTAGTGATAAACACAGACTGTCAAAGTACACTTGAATTACTATAGTGTTACTTATTAGTAGCCATCGAAAAAAAGAAGAAAAATAGAACAAAGTAAGGAACAGAAGCTGGATTTTATATATGAATAATAGCAAATAGATGTAATGCACTAGAAAACAATAAAATCTCTTTAGTACTGTCACAGGTGGACAGTGGCTGGGCAGCGACTGATGCTCTCACTTATTCCCTCGTCCCTCCCAAAGGGAAGGGAATAAGGGAGAGAGAGACTAAAGCTGAAAAACCTTGAGCAGGTAGAAGGTGACCCATCATCTTTGCAAATGCTGTCCTTCTCTGGTGAGGAAATGAGGAAGAGTGGCAGTGACATTCTACTCCAGTTAGCACACCAGCCAGAGAAAACCTCTTGGGAGCTGTTTTATAGTGAGCACCATGGGGAGGAATATTGTGATTGGTTCATTTAGGCCACTTGACCCATCCTCTCCTCATTACAGCTGCAACATCAACAGGCTGGCAGCTGCTGGTGCTGTTCTGGGCAAGGTTTTTCTATCCTGGTCCTCAAACCAGGACAAGAAGTTATCATTTATTAAGTTACTGGTACTGTGTCAAAAACGTGTTGGATGGTGTTACACTATTCCTAGTACCTTCCTTCCACCAGCATGAACTGGCTGATGGAAAGTGGAAAGTCTGTGGCATTTCTGAGGAGACAGGATGCACTTCTGTCAGTTGATTACTGGACAAATATTGCCACAACTACTTCCTTCTGAATGTCAGGGGTGAATTACTTTTCTCTGTTCCTCAAAGTGTCTCACACGAGCTTTGTAATGATACCACAAAAGAGAAGACTCAAAGGAAGTTGCATAGGCTATCAGCAGAGCAGCTGAGATCTGAGATTTGCTCTAAAACAATTTGAAAATTATTTAAAACATAGTGGAAATTGTGACAAATTCCTATCCTACATCTTGGAAAACTCTAGAATTATTTTTTGAAAATGGTGTAAACAGAAATTTTGGAAAAAGTGGGGGAAGTAACATTAATCACATGAAAAGGAAGGGTAGCCAATGCTTTTATCCCTTCTCCCAAGATATTTAGTATTTTATTTATATGTCAACCAGCTTTTGATTTGCAATTTCCCTGCAGAGCTGGGAGGGGAAGACTGAAGGGCAGCAGCCCCCAGGCAGTCTTGCAGATGGAGCTATCTCCTCATGTTCCCCATAGCCATGGCTGGGTCCCCCTTCTCCCCTGCACACCCTTCCCTCACCTTCCGAGAGATTCCTCTTTCAAACAAGCAAACTCAGTTCTAGAAGTTTCCAATCAGTTTGTGGTGACAGCTGTACCCACACAGTGTCATGTTCCAGATGAGCTGTCTGTGGCTTTGGTAGCAGCTGGGCCAGAGGGCTCACATCTGGGGAGATGGTAAGATAGGGTTGTATCTGTGAGGCCTTAATGAAGGTTGTAAAGAATTGTGAAATGTGTAAAATCCAGCATCACAACCCATACTTGTAGTTTGTCCCCAAAGTGTGGCTGTGCAAATAGTGGTAGCAGTAGTGATGAGCTAAATCTGTATTTCACTTCAGCTTGACATGACTAAGGATTTTTGTACAGTTTAATCTACAAGCTAAGCATTAGTTAATCACTTAATACATCCTTTGCTTGCAGATCAGGATAATACACTTCTTGATCCTTTCTTAGCTTTCCCACAGTACTGATTCTCATAGCATAACTGAACTACACCATGTTTTCCTTCTTACATTCATTAGCTTTGATTTCTTTGGGAGAGGAGGGAGCTGGCAGGTGTGTATGCTGAAGGAAAGAGCCTCCCTCCCATCCAGATAGAAAAGAGAGATGTCTACTCCTGCCATTGTAGGAACATGGTTTTATAGTCTTGCAAGGAATCACTCAATCTGTAAGAAATATTTAAGTTGATTAGATTTTATTGGCATTACAAGTTCATTGTAGTGATGCTGAAGATTTAGCACAACACAGGATATCTGTCTTGCAACATCCCATGGCAAAACCAAAACTATTCTGCATAAGCTCTTGTGTCCTGTGTTACTGAGGAGACCAGATTAAATGATGATAACGTCCCAGTCTGATCTTAAATTACATAAGTGAAGTATTTACAGAGATTTCAAAGACACAGCTGATTTTCCTCTCTCACCCCAACAACTTCAGTTAGTGGTTTTGTTTAACACATCAATATGTGTCATCAGGATGCAAAACTATGTGATTTAAATGTATTTTACAGAAGAATTAAGTACATGTAATGATTGATGATAGGTATGAATATAACTTTTGGCAGGTTGGAGGTACTTTGTAAGGGATTCCAGTAGTCTTCTTTCTCCCGTATGCAGCACCCAGAGCCCAGCTCTTTCCTGCAGAGGAGCAGAAAGCAGCCAGGGCTGTATCTTCACCAGGCTCCCACCCTCAAGGACAAGAGGTGCAGTTTCCTTAGCACCTTCATGTCATCAGATGGAAGGTCCTTCTCTCTCCTTGTATCACACCACCTGTGGAAAATTGGACAGTAAAATAATAGGTATGCAGGATCATTCTTCTCTGTTAATCGACGCCAGCATTATTATTCTGCCTTTTTGTTTGTTTGCTTGTTTGGTTATTTGATTCCTACACTTACCCAAAAAAGATTTCCAATAACTACTGAGTTAAAAATTATTTAGATTGACCCTGGCTGATGCGACTGCTTTAAAGAGGGCTGACTGAAATTTTAAATCTCCACAAGGAACTTCTGAGGAAGGGCTCTAAATCCTTGAAGCTGCTCCATCCTGATACTGTGTTGTCAAAGGCAAATTATTCAAATCTCAGGAGCCAAGAAAGTAATATTTCTCAGTATGCAGTTTTAGGTGGCTTTTGTTTTAATATGCAAAAATGGATCTTTGTCTCAAAGCTAATGTATGATACTCACATATATTAGCAGAAGTATTTTTGTTCTACTTGTTCTACTTGTTTCTATTTTGATTATGTTGCTGATGAGTTTATTTACAGAAATGCCAAGCTTTCTTCTACCAGGTTTCCTAAGGAAATCTATTTAAAGTTGAGGATAATAAAGGATGTATGGGGGAGCTAAAACCAGTGTTTTATGGAAGCCCAGAGTAATTTGAAGCCCCTGGAGCTGTGTGATGAAGGTATGATGCTTTGCAGGGGTAAGCAGTTATAGTTATCTTGTGGTGGAAAGTGGGGTGGCCAAGGGTCTCACATACTGGTCCCACTTTTCACAGAACAGCACATTTTGAGGTGATTGCGAATATTTTGTTGTGAGAGCATCTCAGCATAGATTTTCTGGCTCAACAAATCATTAGTGTGCTATTCTGTAATGTACTGTGGTTAAGAATAAAATCTCTGCTGGATCAGTGCAGGGGAAGGTTCTGTATGATCCTCACATGATTTAAAGTAATGTCAATGATAACTAAAGTAAGACAAGTTATGGCTGCTGAGATCCTTGATAGGGATGGAAATGGGTAATAGCCACTACTGTCAATGCTGAGGAAACTTGACTGCCTGTTCACCTTCCAGGCTGCTGAGAGTCTATGTAATTCATTGTATGGGTTTCCATGGGGCCCATCCTCATTTTTGGCTCACTGATGGTCATTTTGGCTTTAAGAGCTTCTGTTCTGAATCATCATTTTGGCCCTCAATTCGCTGCTTATATATTCAGTCCTGAATATGAGCATGAAGGCATCCTTGTCACTGACATGAATCATAACTGAGGAACAAGCAGTACTCAAGCTTCCAAGCAATGCTGATATCAGAGAGGATGGGTCCTGCCAGCCAGCCAGGCAGCACTGGGACTGTGTTGTGGGGCTAAACATCACTTTCTGGGGGTTTTCACCGGTTGCATCTGTCTTGCAATATTTTTTTGCAAATGTGTTTGATAGAAGCTGAAAATAGTTTAATCCTGCCTTTTACATTCAGGTTGATTTTTTTGCTCCCTAAAATTAAAATACTCTGCAGACATGGTATTACTGAGCACGCACAGACAAATAAAGGAAATTTTCAATTTACCTGTGACATCTTCATTTAGAACCTATTAAGAGGCTCTTGGTTGTAAGATTTTATAATAGGGAGTGAGATTAGAGGTTTGCCTGTGCACATACAAAGGAGCACAGAAATAGAAAGACAGTCAGGAAAACCCCAGAACCATATGGAGAAACAGAGCCCCTATATCAGTTGAGTTCTGTCACAGGGGAGCCATTGGCCCATGGGCCAGGGGTGACACTCATTAGAGTGAATCAATGGGAGTGGCTCCCATACATCACCTTACAGACTGGGGAGGGCTGGGGCCAATCCTTGCAGGGCTTTGGGACTTGTTAGGGGATGCCCAAGAAGAGCATTTGTGGATGATACAAAATTTATTATGGAAAATTTAAGGGAGGAATCAAAAGTGGGGAAAGGGATGGTTCAAGATGGCATAGGAGGAACAAGTTTGAAAAAAGAGAGGAATAAGGAGTAAAAGGGACTGTTTCTATGTAAATGAGTCTGGTCAGTACATTTACCTGGCTATGCTTTTCACTCAGTCAGTCCAGTATTTCCTATCTTCTCACTGAATCCCATTTTTAACTATTTTCCTGGGTGAGGGGACTCGGTGGGTGCATGAATGGAGGTACAAGTGTCAGCAACTGGAGATACCATGATCCATGTCTGTCACATGGGTGCAGTATGTCAGTGTGGGATAGGTCACAACTATTGAGCAGAATTAGCAGGTAAGAAGGTTAAGAGACTTGGGAGTCAGGTATCAAATTGGCCACTAGTCTTGGTCAGATACTGGATAAGTCAGATGGTCACAGTTTGGCTACTGGAGGGACTGCAAGGTCCAAAGCAGTGGCTGAGAAGACTGTAGGATCTGATGCCACCTGAAACCAGTTTGTATGTTTGTCTGACTCTGCATGAGGTAGCTGGAGAGGAATCAGAGAGCAGCTACTGTGTCTAAGGCAAATTTACTGGATGGATTCACAGTGCATGTGGGTCCATACAAGAGGTCTGTACCAGCCACTGGAGAGGGACTGCAGGCCTAGGACCTGGTGTGTCCAGGTGCCACCACCTGGGAAAACCAAGGACCCAGGCCCAGCACAGACTGTCTATGGCCAGTTCCCACTGACAGACCTTTATCCCAATCAGCCAGAGAGGGGAACACTGTGAGGCCATTTTGGTCACTTGAGTGCTGTGCATATTCATCCATGACATCTGTACATCTGCCCCTGTACTCAGCACTGGTGAGGCCACACCTCGAGTACTGTGTCCAGTTCTGGGCCCCTCAGTTCAGGAAGGATATTGAGGTCCTGGAGCAGGTCCAAAGGAGGGCAACTAAGCTGGTGAAGGGACTCTCCTATGAGGAGAGGCTGAGGGAGCTGGAAAAGAGGAGGCTCCGAGGAGACCTCGTCGCTCTCTACAACTCCCTGAAAGGAGGGTGTAGCCAGGTGGGGGTTGGTCTCTTTTCCCAGATGACTTTCAACAAGACAAGAGGGCACGGTCTCAAGTTGTGCCAGGGGAAGTTTAGGTTAGATGTTAGAAAGAATTTCTTTACGGAGAGGGTGATCAGGCATTGGAATGGGCTGCCCAGGGAAGTAGTGGATTCTCCATCCCTGGAGATATTTAAAAAGAGACTGGATGTGGCACTCAGTGCCATGGTCTGGCAACCACAACGGTGGTTCAAGGGTTGGACTCGATGATCTCTGAGGTCCCTCCCAACCCAGACAATTCTATTCTATTCTATTCTATTCTATTCTATTCTATTCTATTCTATTCTATTCTATTCTATTCTATTCTATTGTACGTGTGTATCTGTGTGCACATTGGGAATGTGTTTACAGATTTCCTCCTAGCTGGGGCAGGGGTTGCAGCAACCTCACCTCTACTGGGCTACAAGGTGCTGCAACTTCTAACATAGAATAAAAACTGTGATGGAGCAACTTTTGTAGCTAGGGAAAGAAAATGTCCCAAATGTTCTTGGAGATGATTTTGAGAAGAATGTGTCTTTCTCTGCTGCTGCTACTTTGGTCATGGGCCTGGTAAGTTCTTCCTCTGCCACATCTGAGTGTAATGCCCAAAGCAGCCAGCTGTGTTTTGGGATCACTTGAAGTAATGTCTTGTATCAACAGAACCTGAAACATAAATAACTTTGATTGGAGCACAGAAAGTTTAAAAAGAAGAAAAAGTAGTGCTTTTGAGGCATCCTGTTGTAACAAAATGGAGGCTACCACATGGATTAATCATCATCTGCATGTTATGCAGTTTATAGCCACCTAACAATTACAAATAAACTTCATATTCACTCCTGAGCACTGTAGTAAGCTTTCCTTTTCCGAGGTGTTTTAATAAAGCAGAGGGCACAATATTGGGCATGAAGGATATATGGTTCTACTACTGAAAAAGAAATTAATGAAAGTAAAGCTGCTGAAATTGGTGTTTCTTTGTCCTGAAGAGCTGGGGTACCTGCCTGATATTTTAACCTTAATGGCAGTTTCTTAGCTTAATTAGATTTAAGTTGCAAAACTGTCAGCGTTATTAGATTTCCTCTGTCCTTCATTCCTTCTCCAGTAGAATGGGGATACATGCAGGATAAGGAAGATCCCTCAGGTGTCACTAGAAGCATTGCAAAAAAATGTTTTGTCCGCCTACAGCTTTTCTGAACCATAAACAAATACACCTACTTCATTTTTGACCCACTAGAGAGAGAGAATGATGTGCCTTCCCTTAGGGCAATTTCTTCTTACAGAAGAAAAACCAAGTAGTTTTTTAATCAGATTTTTAGCATTCAGGTAGAAAAAGTATCTTAAAATCAGTAGCTGCCCTGCAGATCCTCTTCACTGAGGATCACTGTCTCTTACTGGTTAACTAGTGTCTTGCTTTTAATCTGAAATGTGTGCTGTTAGATTATTTCCAAATTGCAGAGAGAACAAGCTTAAGTTTAGAGGGAAACAGAGACAGTAAAGATGCTTTAGCCAAGGATGCAGGTTCCAAACTGCCTGATTAAACGTGGCCTAAGGGAATTTTGTCTCAAAATGGTCTACCTGCTCACAGATGGCCTACCTTCCTCTGCTGCTGTAACTTTTTGTCTTTTTATGAGATGCACTTGTACCATGGCTGGTAGTAATGCATTGACCCTGTCCATATTAGAAGATCCACTGATCAAGCAGCAGGGAATATGCAGAACCTTTTCAGTTCAAGTGTGCAGTGTGGGTCCTGCAGCCTTACTGCATGTAACACTTACCTGGACATGCATCTTTCAACATCTGTAGAAAACTGATTGAAGATGGTCCTTTCCACATGCTTGCCTTGCTAGGAAATTAAACCTTCAGGCTGCCATTTGTGTGGAGTTTTAAAGTATGAATATCACACACAAGGGTCCTGTTGAGAAAGGCTCTAATCCTCTGGTATTCTTCTTGTCTCTTTTTCTGATGTTCTTGTGCTTTCATATATGCTAAATCTATCTTTGAAATTTCATTTCTTCTTGTGTAAAATATACTTTAACAGGCGTACCTTGAAGCTGGGAATTATGAGATACTGGTTGATGTTGAACACAATGAGCAGTTGATGCAATCACCTTTTGCCTCAGTTTGCCCATTTGTAAGGCAAAAAAAGTCCACCCTCCTGTATTCACACATTTGAGCTTTGTTCTAGGTAAGAGGATAACTATTTTAGAAGCCATAATGTCATGTAGACCTTCTACAGTTGGGCATGAAGCCCTGCTAGAAGGTATCTGTCTAGGGATAGACAGATATCCAAATAGATATTTTTCTGTAGAGAGACAAATCCATGGGTAAGGCGTAGAGGCTTCCCTATTTCGCTCAGGAATTCACAGGCAGAAATAAATCTGTACCTTAAGCAAAAGTTATGATTTGTTGCCTGTGGTCAATGTGCCAGTGATCCTTAGGTGTAAAGCCTTAATTTTTCAAGAATATTTGCATGTAATGGCAGACTGTTTAACTGCAAAGGCACAAGTGACTGCAAGATGGGTGAGGAACTCATGTAGTCAAAAACTCTTTTCATAGAACACTTTTTTTTCATACAAAGATCTCAGGAAGGACGAGCTTTTTTGGCCTCCCTCTTGAGGTTTTATGTACCGCTAATACCTGGGGAGCTATGGAGGACTGGGAGGAAGACAGGTTATGAGAGATGTGCAAGGAACTAGGGGATGTCTGCCCTGTAGGATGACAATTCCTTCTGATGGTAGAAATATTTGGAGAAGGAGGAGAAAAATGCAAGTTGTTCTCAAAATGAAAGTGGTTTATTCTAAGGTCCAGCATGCTTGCAATAGTTTCCCTTTGTAAGGGCTGGGTTTCTAAAACACACTCAATTTTGTCATCTCTTGAAAGGAGTTAAGACTGGTTTTACCTGTGCAGAATACAGTGGTTCTCTGCTTAGATAGAGAGATAGGTATCCCATAGCTACACAAAACTAGAATATTGAATTTTGCTCTGATAGACCTCCTAGGAGACATATATAGCTCTGTAAAAAAAAAAAAAAGTAAACTGCCACAAAATTGTTCAGGATAGAGATCATCATAAGACAGCACGGTTATAAAATACTCTCAAAGGATGAGTAGGGCTTCTCCCTCTCTTGTGATACTTGGAGTAGAACTTGAGAGACATTATTCTGTACATGGCCTTTTAAAGTAGCTTTCTGTTCTGCCACTGTCATTTTTTGAGCTGTATAGGAATGCCAAAATGACAAGGAAGGGAAGCAAATGAAAAGGGGAAGTGTGGCTAAAGAGTAGGTTTTGATCATCTTTTTGAGAAGTTACATCATATGTGATAACAAAAGTCTTCAATTGCTGCAATTGGAGACAGCTTTTAGTCTCCAAATCTATTTTGCCTGGAGACAGCCAGCCAAATAAAAACAGTGGGATAAATCACTGCTGGCAGAACTTAACAGTTATGCAACATCCAGTACACCATGTGCCTATTTTTAGATTAGTTTTATGCTAGCAGAATTTAGTTTATGAAATCTAAAAAGAATGTCTGGTCAGGGGGCCAGGGGATAAGGAGGGTATTTAGAAACTGCAGAATGTAAAAATATTTCATATGGAGATGCACTAGCAAACCCAAATTTGGCAATTCTGATACCCAAGAATAAAGGGGGATTTTTATTATTATCCCTTTGAATTTCTAATCTACAATTGCTTTTTACATGGTTAACTAGATTCACTTTGCCCAGTTAGCTAGCTGAATGCTTTTTAATAAAGTTGGGCTTCTCTATTTATGCTGTACTTTCTTTGCCAGAGGTGGGATGCAGCAAGCAGCAGCTCACCTCCTTACAGTTCTGCATATCATAGAATCACAGAACAGTTTGAGCTGAAGGGGATCTTAAAGATCATCTAGTTCCAAGCACACTGCCAAGAGCAGGGACACCTTCCACAAGACAAGGTTCTCAAAGCCTCGTCCAACTTGGCATTGAATGTTTCCAGGGAAGGGGCACACAATTTCTGTGTTCTGCAAAGTTGGCTGAACTATAGAGACAGTCCTCATCCTTTGTGAGATCCCCTGGATGTAATGACCTGCTGATATTTAGCTGATACCAGCTGATAGCTGATGTGTCACTTATGTTTTCTCAGTCTGCAGAGATCAGGTTTGTGTATGCTGCTTGCTTCGGATCAGCTGCATCTGTTTTGGTGTTCACAGTAATAACAATTGTATTTCATCAGTTAAAAGCAATTTCAGCTTGTAGCACAGGTTTGAATAATTGAAGATGAGTCTCACATAATGTGTTATTTATCCAAGATCAGATGTTCATTTTCACTCCTTTAAATCTGACCTTATCCTCACTGTCACAATTCTACATTAGTTTGTACTGTATATAATTTTGTTCCCAAAGATTTTTGCTCAGATTCAGAACAAATAATGACTGGGAGAAGTTTGGTCTTTCAGCCTTCAGAGATGCTAGCAGATAAAACATACTCTGCATATGAGTCTTTGAGATGTCTGCCACAATTTGACATTTTTCAATCATGCCATGAAGTAATCATGCTCTGACCACTGCATGATCTGTATTAATCTTTTTTTCTCCAAACTTTTCTTCTAGGTGACAATCTTGATGCTATTCATGACATAACTGTGGCATATCCCCAAAACATTCCTCAGACAGAGAAGCACCTTCTGAATGGAAACTTCCCAAAGGAGATTCACTTCCATGTCCAGAGATATTCCATAGAGACAGTTCCCACCTCTAAGGAGGAGCTGCAGCTTTGGTGCCAGAAACGTTGGGAGGAGAAAGAGGAGAGACTCCGACACTTCTATGAAGGTGAAAAACGCTTCAGTGTGACAGAGCAAGGCACTATCCCACCGTGTAAATCTGAGCTCAGGGTTCTCGTGGTTAAGTGCATCTCACTCCTGTATTGGACAGTGTTCCCACTGGGTATGCTTGCACTGCTGTACCTGTACAGCTTCGTACGATGGTATTTTGCAGCCATGATCATCATCTTTGTTGTACAGCAAAAGATCTTTGGTGGGCTGGAACTGATTGAACTCGCTTGTCATCGATATTTTAAAAAGCAACAGAAAGTTCCCATCACTAAAATAAAAAACAAATAGTTCTGGAGTAGAAAAAGATGTAAAAATGGGGGGGGTTGAGATGTCCTGCAAACCTCATGCACAGGGGAAAATTTTCACGTGAGAATTGTCTTTTACTATCACTATTGTTAGACATTTGCACTTGATTCTGTGAAGAGAAAGAAAAATGTTAGTTATTACTACATGTGAAAATGGTAGTTTTTATCTCTGAATGTAATTTCAACATTGCTCATGCAAAAAGCTAGCAACTGCTTTGTTCTGTAATTAAGGAACAAATTGCTGGATTACTGAACAAACATAAGGATGTTAATAAATGTGGCATACTCTGAACTTCCATGTAGAAACCCAAACTGTCCAGCTAGGAGAGCCAGACGTATGATTTATGTATAATCCCATTATCATAGAGTAAGCACCAGATCTGGAAAGCTGCTAAGTTTAACAATGTTTTGATAGTAGGTGGGAGTTGGGGGAGAAGTTGTTCTGTTTCTTTTTTCTATTTCAAATATTCAAACTTATTTTAAAATTATATTTTCACATAAACTTTTCCAAACACTACTGCATCTACTCAACCGTTCTGGGTTAGTCACTCAGAAGGATTTCTAAGCATTGAAGTCTTGTAGTACAGAGAACAGTCCTAGCTCTTCCTCCATTGCTTAATAGAGTTTTGCAGCTACATTTAGATCTCTCACTGTTTTGTACTCTTTTGGTTTCCATGCTAGCTGTGGGAAACTCATTCCTACTGTAGTATGGATTGCTGCAGGATAGGGTGTCTGCATTTTTGTTGTTTCATTGGTGTTTTATTCTGGTAGAGACAAAAATGTCTGTGACTATTTGGCAAATGTTTTTCAAAAGATATGCTTGTAGGCTTTGTTTAATTGATCACATTTTTTAAAAGCTTTTTTAAAAGCTTTTTTTTTTTAAGCATTGATTTTGGCTTTCACATCGCTACCTGGGGTATTTCAAGTGTCCATGGAGCTAAGCAGAAGACTGCTTGTTCTGTCAGTGTCAGCCAGACCTGATGAGATCCATCTGATGCAGTGGTTGTCTCCTTGTTGGCAAGAAATGGGGTTCAGACACCATAGCACAGGGAAATTGAGTTACATCTTCCCTTTGCTGTATTCATTTGATTGATTAATAACATCATTCCTTTTCCAACCACCTCTGTGATTTTTGGGGGTTCTTTGGGAGCTCCCTCTTTAACACTTTCCTGTATTTTCATGACATACAGGAAATCTGAAGGATTAAACTCTGTCAAGGCACAGGTGTATTCCTTGTATGAAATACAAGTAATGGTCATGCGCACAATAGGAAAAGACATAGACATTGCTAGCACTTAGAAGACACTTCAGATTAGATGTATTTTTCAACCTCAGAAATGTTAAATCACTTGATCTTTGTGTTGCTGCAAAGCCTTCCTGACTTACTAAGTATTTGTTGTTTATTGCATGAAGGCTTATTTGAGATAAGTCAAGATGGCCTGGCTCTGGATGTGGGACGGCATTGCCATGAAATGTGAAAGTGCAGAATGCAAAATCTGTCTTATACTGTGCTGCAGATCACAAACTTTGGATCATAATGGTGAATTCATCTGTTTCCTTCCAAACTGCAACACTAGATGTGTTGTTTAATGTTTTTATATCAAAGGCTGTTTTTTGAAAGACTCACCAGCCTCTGTTCAACTGTCCCTTGCAAGGTGAACAAGTATTTTTTAAAACTATCTTTAAAATAACTGTTTATTATGCAGAAAGTACTTGAAGCCATCTGTTTTAGTCTAATTTCTTAAATCCCCTTTTTCTTCTAAATAAATGAAACTAGGTTTATATTTAAGGTTATGTTACTTAATTATTTTTTTCATTTTTATGTTTGAGTAGCTGAAGAACGCTAATTGCTGTTTCATTATCATAAGTGGAAGGAAGTTCTTTCTGCACGATGATGACTTTTTTTTAATAGAAATCTGTGATGCCAGAAGTATGGTTGCAGCTTAAAAATACATAGCCTGGTTTTATTCTTCCTAATTTTCTGCTTTTGTGCAGTTCCCTGCACATCCAGGTAACCAGTCACAAGGGAAAACCTAAAAACCTCATTTATGGTGAAAGCAGAGAACTAAAGAGTTCTTGTACTGTCTCCTAAGCCACAGCTGTGCTTTCACACCAGGAGTAACTATGGCTAAGCTACTCCTTATAGCAAGGTTATAAGGTAAGGTTTTGTAAGGTTATACAGTAGCCTTAACACAAGACTTCAAGAATGACTTTGGAGGACAAGTTATACATGTTGGTGACATTAATACAAACTGTGCCTTCCTTGGTCATTCAAAGGACGTTGTGGTGTCATCAAATGTATTTGAAACAACAGTCTGAGTCTGGGTCATGGAGCAATGGAAGATTCATAATATCCTTTATGTCTGTGTGTGATTTGGGCTATGAAAATGAAATCACATGCAGTCCACTGTTGACACTTTCCAAGAGTTTTCTCCCAGCTGGAGCCAAATACGTAGCCCAGTGCAGTTTGGTAAACATCCTTCAAATCTGTAAGTCATTCTCCTCTCCAGTGTCTTTTGACATCTCCATGTCTTTTGAAAATGTCTTTGACATCTTTCTCCTCTCCAATGTCTTTTGTCTTCCTTCGAAGAGGAAGAATAATCCTCTTGTCAGCTGGAAATGTCAGCTTTAAATGCCTGACTCCATTGTGCTGGGGGGAGCACATGGAAAGCAAAGAATTCCCCTCTCACAAGGAAGGGTGTTGGCATTGTGACTGATGTGCATCAGACGTGCATCATTTTCCATCCCATATGAAAATGTGAGATGGGTAAAAATTTCAATAAAAATAAAAAGCTTTGTGGATATAGAAGCTTCTTTGTTTAAAAAGTGGTTAGGAAACTCAGAAGGTTCTAATATTTGGATTTCTTGGAGACTGTTCTTACCTTGTTCCCCTGTTTGAACCACACTGAGATGGCACTTAGGGACATGGTTTAGTGGTAGACTTGGCAGTTTTAGGCTTATGGTTGGACTTGATCTTTCAGCCTCAATGATTCTGTGATTCTATGCTGGATAAATAAGTGTTTTCAGTGCTGCTAGGTTAAAGGTGCTAGTACACCAGGAATCACACACACCCCTTTTTCATGGGACACATTGACTCTGAGACTTACTCATTAGCACATTTCTCATGGCTCAGCTTTATGTTGAGATCAGTGGTGTGCTTTAAGGATAGCTCTCATTTGCTCAATCAAATGTTTCCTCATCAGCATCAGGGGTTTTTTTATTCTTTGCTCAAAACAGAAGGTTGACATCCAGCCATCCATGTGTATCAGCAAGCTCATTTGGGTTGCATGATGTCAGACCAAGAGATTCTGCTCTTGGTGTCAAAGCTGCAAGGCCTGAAGCTGGTCTGTCATAAAAATGTATGTCTTAGTTTTGTGCTTTGCTCCAGTTTGTGTTGTTTAGAAACAATACATGTTTTTCTAACTTGATTTTATATGTACACTCTGGGAAAGAAAACACCAGGGTACTAGAAACCTAAAGAAAGCCTTAGTTTTCAGAGTTCACCGATTATATTAGAATGTTTTAACCATGTACCACTTACTCCAGAGCAACAATAAAGACCTGAAGCACCTGTTACATTTTTCTGCGTTTACTGTGTGGAATATTCTGTGTATGCACTCATACAGAACAAACCTTGTCTGCAGTCACACCATGGTCTGTCCTGGGCAGACTGGTGTCTGTCTGAGTGCTTGACCCATGGTTTCTTGCTGCTGGGGTGGTGTGTTTCCTTTCTTCCCATGGAAGGCAGGAAGGGGGTGGCTTGCTGTCCCCTCCCATCTAGCCTCTTTATGGAAAGGGATCTACAAACCTTTGAGCATGCAAGAGGTACAGCTTGGTTTTAGCCTTGCTCTGCTGCTCCACCAGTGTTGCAAGAGGTACAGCTTGGTTTTAGCCTTACTCTGCTGCTCCACCAGTGTTGCAAGAGGTACAGCTTGGTTTTAGCCTTACTCTGCTGCTCCACCAGTGTTGCAAAAGGAAAAGTTATGGTTTGAGAGAGTATGTTAGGTAACAATACATAAGTAAGTCCTCTGTTTTATATATCCTCTTACCACCTGTGTAATTACTTAAAATAAAAGTGATCTAGGTCACAGTTCACTTTCATAAAGGACCTGTCTTATTAAAGATAAAAATAAAGTTCAGATAAAAACCTCCTTGATAACTTCTCCATTGTGCAAATGTTAATCTAGCATGGCAGTGCAAGGGCAATAACCTTGCCATGACCACTGCACTCCAAAGCAGACTGCAGATTTCAGAGGAGCTGGGGATACCATCCTCTGGAACTCACTGTAGAATGGAAGAAAGGAGGAGGATCTCCACCAGAGATATAAAGCCAAACCCCAGTAATATGTAGTATGGGTGCTCTTTATGGCCTGTTGGGGAGATCTGCGTTCAGAAATTCACAACAACAAATACAAGAGGCACACTCATCATCCGAGACAGATAAAGACTTTGACCAAACCTCACCTGTGTCCAGCTGAGCCTGAAGCACCTGCTCCAGGATAAGGGCAACTATGAGCCAGGAATTGACATACCCCATACACTGGTTAAACTCTCAGCACTTCAGCTCTTTAACCCTGAATACAGCCATGGAGCAGATACTGAGTATTTCACAAGAAGGAAATGTGCCTTCTTGTTGTCCAGTCTTAGTGTAACAATTCCTGTTGCCTTTGACAGGTGGCTGTCAGGGTTTCTGAAGAAACCCAGGCAGATTTCACAGCAAGCTGGTCCATGTTTGGTTAATATTCTTGCAGACCTTAGATGGGATTCAGTCCCATCTCACTGAGCAGCTGTCATTTTCATCTGAGAACAGGGAAGAAAAGAGTTTGCTGTTGCTCAGAAGTCATCCTTGACATCAAGCAACCAACCAACCAACCCACCCAGCAACCCTCATTGAGTGGTGGACACTACAGAGAGGGACTATTGGATTGTTCCAGCCCAACCACTGCAGATGCAAGGATGACATTCTCACTTGCATGCTAGCATGCAGGTATCCTTCCTGTGGTGTTCAGCACCAGCTCTCCCTTCTTCTGCCACATGGGGCTGCAACCTTATTTCTGACAAGCTCCTCAGAGTGAATTGTTTCAGGTCCTCCCCTCGTTCAGTGTCTTCATCTAGGACATCTCCCCCATTTTTTTTTTGTCTGGTGGGGTCTTTCCAATATCAGCTGAGAATAACCCATCTGATGACTTGAGATCAGCTGCTGTTTCAGCTGTGTCATGATGACAAACCAGTTTGTCATCCCTCCCTTTTCTTTAGGGCCAGAACCAGCAGCTATCATATTTCCCTGACAGGATTTTCTTCTCTAAAACTTATGCAATTTCCCATGCTTGTTCTTCTTGAGGCACTGGCATCTGATTCTAGTTTTTGGAGAAAAGCAACCATTCACCTGGCAAATGGTGAGTGTGAAGGGAGATAGGAAAGGTGGTTATTGACCACAGGAGTTGTTTTCAGTATGGTTCAGAGTTTGTGTTCCCTGGCATCCCTGTCCAAGGGCTACAATGTGGTTGTCAGTTTTGCTGACGACTGCATTTGACATCAAGGCCTGGCTAAGAAACATGTCCCCTTTCCAGTCAAAGCCTTTTCTTCTCTTCTTGTCTTTTAAGACCTTAGCACTGCAGGTTCTGGGCACTGATGAGAAGCTAAGGTTACCTACAGAAGCTCCAGCTTGGTCATCCTTTCTGGGTTAATGTGGCATTTTGTGGCACTCCAGGTAGCTCAGTTACTGGTCTTTAATACTCTCACCTTATTATACTGCTGCTGCTCACCATGAGCATCAGAATGCAGTAGCAATCAGCTACTGTGAGAGCTGTGAAGCAGCCTGTGTTACCACTGACACACAGGTAACTCCCTGGCCTCCCATACGATACATTTAGTCTCCCTTACAAACTTCCCTGTTCCCATCAGCAGTGAGTGGAGGAGGAAGCTGCCACTTCCCATGAAGGGGGTTTCTCATCTGTTTTCTCATCACATCTCAGCTGTGCAATGAATGATGATAAAGTGATATTGCCATGGCAACACAGGTGGATTTCCTAATTCCATAGCAACTCGATGCAGGCTGATGTAAAATGTGTGCTCCTTTCCTCCACTGGCTCTGCTCCTTTGATGTGTCTGTGAGACAGAGTTGGTCTGGTTGGGTATTTTTTCAACTGTGGATGCACTGTGAGTGAGAATTATGAGAATATTAGTTTGTATGTGAATGGAGGAGAAGAGACAGAGATTATCTCCTCTGAGAGCACTCATCCCAGGCAATCTCTTGCTCAGGGGAACTAATACACACAGCTCAATTTTAGAGTCTTGATAGTACTTAATCTTGCATTTATTGTAATTACTTTGTATAATTCAGACTCAAGTACACGAGAAGATGCCTTGAAGTGATTTTATGTCATAGCAGCCCTCTTGATTTTTGCATTAGTCTTGTCAAAGGCACTATATTCTTGTGCATGGGCAACAGCTGTGAAATTCACAGATCTCAAGCACATTGTTACAGGGAAAGCTATAGCCTGATATTTGGTCTGCAGAGCTGCCTGACCCATTGGCTGTCTCATGAGTCATCTGCAGTACATCAAGACTGAATTGAATCATAGAATCTTTTAGGTTGGAAAAGACATTTATGATCAGTAAGTCCAATCAACATGAAATGGTAAAATCTGCAATGTCCTTCTTGCTTGAGGTTGTATTTTTCTCTACTGAAGCAGAAGAAAGCCTTTACAGTGATAATTTTGGCTTCAGTTTCTGATGATGGACAAGTATTCATAAGGATCTACAGATCTCAGAGCACATTTCTTCTAAATGTATCTCAGTTCACTGGCAGTGAGGACCAAAGTAAGATTGGTCATAGGAAGCACATACTGTATCAGTCTTCTCCTCAGCATCTTGCTTTGGAAAAATCTGACCCTCAGGCTCAGGAAGAAAATTAACACTTTAATAGCTAGTGACCTTAATGAAAGACATTAATTCAAATGTCACAAAATGCTTGGCCTTTGGGACAGCTCTGTTCAGCCCACTCTGCTTCAGGATGTGTGGAGACAGCTCCTGTAAGAGACGTGCTAGGAGGAGGGTGGCCTGAGACACTGCTCCATCCCACGTGTGCAAATTAAGCAGAACAGGGCCCTCGTAGAAAAAACAAAGCTCTTCAGGCTTCTTCATGAGCATGTTCTATCAAGGTAACAAAGAAGATCCCAAAGTGACAAGCAGAGCTTTGTCTCTGGCCTCTCTTCTGCGTTCATCATGAGCCTTCAGTCATCTAAATGCCTGTGTTTTAAATGACATCATGGTTTCAATGAATCAAAAAGGGGATGCTGAATTATAGCTGGGAAGTTAAATTATTCAACAAGTCCTTCCAAATCTACTGCACAATCCCTTCCCACCTTCCTGGCCCTTTGTTTGGCCTGTGTAGATTGTAAAACACTTCTGATGGCAATGGCCCAAAGCAAGAAGGAACATGCTACAAGATAGTGTGGGAAAGGGAAGGAATAGCAAGAACTTCATGGATCACAATATGCATTTCCAGGGTAGCACAGAGGGATTGGTCAACCATGGAGGATACCACTCCAGTCAGTTGTCCCTGCTTAGAGAAGGACAGACCTGGAGATAAGGACCTTCTGCATATAGATTTGTGTATGTATCTTTGTGTGCTATGTAGGATGAGAAAACTGAGCAATCAGACAATTATACATCCAAGCCATCATTCAGAAAATCAGAGAAGCAGAGAATTTTAGGGTTGGAAGGGACCTCTGTAAACCACCAAGTCCACCCTCCTGCCAGAGCAGGTTCACCTAGGGCAGGCTGTACAGGATGGCATCCAGGCTGGTTTTCAATGTCTCCTGAGATGGAGTCTCCATCACTTCTCTAGGTATGCTGTTCCAGTGCTCTGTTACTTCTTACCGTAAAGAAGTTCCTCCTCAGTTTTATATGTAACTTCCTACATAGAAGTTTGTGACCATTACCTATTGTTCTGTCACTGGAAACCACTGAAAAAAGACTGTCCCAACTCCTGACACCCAGTCATTAAATGTTTATAAGCATTGATAAGATTCCCTCCTCAATCTTTTATTCTCCAGACTAAAAAGACCCAAGTCTCTCAGCCTTCGTAAGACATAAGAGAGGTGTTCTAGTCCCCTAACCATCCTTGTAGCCCTTTGCTGTGCTCTCTCCAGCAGTTCCCTTTCCTTCTTCAACTGGGGAGACCAGAACTCCACACTGGTACTTCAGATGTGGCCTCACCACGGCAAAGTAGAGGGGGGGTATAATCTTGAGGGGTGGGATGCCTCCTGGTGTGCACCAGTGCCAAACTACTACACCCAACAACACCAGTCATATCCCTGTCCACCTTTGGAAGTAGTTTAAAGATCTCTCAATGAACCCTGATTACTCTTGTCCTAAGAACATTTTTCCCCCTGTGACATAAACTTTTCTGATCTGTTGCCAGCTGACCTAGTTTCTTGTAAATCAAGCCATGGTCACAGAGCCCAAGGTTCTGCCAGTAGCACCAGGCTCAGATCTAGGCATTGATCTGAGAGCTCTTCCTGTTTACTCCCTCATCATTCCCTGCAACTGGAGGTGCAGAGGAGAACAGGACTTGTGCTCCTGATCCCTCAACCACTCATCCCAAGCCCTGAAATCTTTCTTCACTGCCCTTGGACTTCTCACTACTTTGTCACTGCTACCTGAAAGATCAAAAGGGAGTAATCTGAGGACCATACGAGGGAAGGAAGCTTCGCCTTTGTATCATTAACCTCAGAGAGGCATCTGATGTCTGTATGCAGCAGCTCTGGTCTGCATACTGGGCCTTCCACTCCCTTCAGAATCTGGTTTTCTGTGACAATGACCCATCTTCTGTTCTTTATTGAGTTGATTTTGATGAAGGGGGTGGTCCTACTATTCGTCGAAGACCCCACTGGGATGGAAGAGCTCTCAGTATCACCAGTTATGCATCAGCACCTGGGAAGGTGGGGTAATAGCTGGACAGATGCACCTGGTAGTAATTTCTGATCATTGCCCTTTCCTTCCAGTCACCATATTCAGTCCAGTAGAGAGAGGAGAGGGAGTTGGATCTGTCTACCTTCAGGGCTTTTTTCATGAGAGGCAGGGTGTGATTCTGAGCACCAGTTGTTTCCCTGATGGCCCTCAACCTGATCACCTCCTCCCTGAGCTCCATCACTAAGTGGAGGAGCTCCTCTTCTCCAACACACTTTCCACAGTCATGGTCAATTTTGCCATCAGACACCAGAGTAAGAGCAGACATTGCCCTTAGTAGTTCGAGAGAAGTGGCAGGCCAGTATGTTTGTGCAGTATAAAGGGGAAAAAGATGCTTGGCTCAATCAGGAAATCCATGCATCTCGGAATAACTTGAAAATCAGCACTTGAGAAGTGCTGATCGTAATAACTGACTAAATAATAACAAAAAGTAAAAAATAAAGAATGTTATGTTTCATCAATATGGCACTAATAACTCTGCAGTGAAGTATTTTAAAAGAACAAGACAAGATTTATACCCCAGGTTTCCTATCATCAGATTCAGGAGATGCAGATGCAGAAATCTTTTAGGATTTCTGAGTGGCTGTGTATATTGCTTCTCAAACAAGCAAGGTGTTATTTAAAGGCAACAGCTCTTCCACATGGTTGGTGGCAGCAAAAAAAGATAAGCTTCACTCTTTGGTCCCAAGCTTTTCACACAAAGCCATGTTTTATACTGTATTTGCTCAAAGAAAAAAATATTAACAATTTTTTAAATTTATTCATCAAGAAATTGTACAGCACCTAGAAAATCAGAACATGAAACCACTGGTGTTTTTCCCAACCCACTCAGATGCAAGTTCCCAAGATGCCTGAAATGCCCTCAATGCTGATGGTTAAAAGGCTTGCCCTGAAGAAAACCTTTCTGGCTTTTTTTTTTTTTTTTTAAACACTATGTTCACATTTTATGCAGCAAGAGCCTTTCTAGATGCTTTATGGTCAAGTACTGTGAAGTTGCAAAACTAAACAAAATAATTTATCTCCTATAGCCTAGGAGAAACTGTGTTTAGAAGAAGCCTCTTCGTGATTGCCTGAAGAGCACAGCTCACTTCTGCCTCTCTTCACATGCCTGTAACCTCTCCTCCCAATAGCTCTTGAGTGGAGAGCCTTTCTTTTACTTTAATTTTTTTCTCTTTCTGGATATTAACAAATTGCCATCCTGTCCTGTGCCATTTGGCAGAGCCATTTTTTGAGAGTGTATTTGTGCAGTGGTATTTCTGCTCTGCTCACACAGGTACCCCAGGCCTAAATCTGTATGGTTCAAGTAGGGGCAACTGGGCTGCTTAGCATTTGTCCCTGAGGCAGTATTTTTAACTGAGAACTGACTTCTCAACAAGAATGTTTGGTTTTGGGTTTTTTTTTGCCAAAGGTCTGGGATTTCTGTGGAAAATAGAAGTTTTCTACCAAAAACCTCAAATGGCTGGGAACAACATGGTAGAGAGAAGGTTTGTTATCCCTTAGGAAGGTGTATCCATGCTTATGGACACTTTGGAAGTGCAATGCATGCAGCAGATCTCTCCTTCCTCCTGCATCACAGCAGGAGCAAAGAAGGATCCCAGCCCTGGCCACTGGTAGGTCCCCAGGCTCCCATGAAGGTCCTGGTCAGGGTCGTCCTTGGCCTGTTCTTTGCTGGTCTCACTGCAACCATGAAATATTTGAAATATTTGAACAATATTTAGGGTGACAGTCTGGGGTGAAGGTGGATTTTACTAATCCCAGTGTCACTGCAAGGAGGAGCTTGGCCTCAATCTCAGTGGTGCTCAGATAGTGCAGGCGTTGTACCAGCAAGGACTCAAAACCTCAGGCAATCTACAAACTGGTTTGAAACCAGCCACCAATTTCAGACAGATGCTTCTTGCAGGCTAGAAGTACAAAAGCTCATTATGAAGCATGGAGAATTTTAGTAATTTTAATTTTTAGTATATTAAAAGCACAAATGAGTCCTTATTCTCACACTTCTTAATGGGCACCAAACCTGATGCTGGGGGGTTCTTTCCCAGCAAGGTAGGGAACTGGTTACATACCCCACAGCTCACCTTCATCACATCTCACAAATCTTCTGAGCATTTGAAATGGTGAGGGGGAAATAAAGCTTCACTTGTGTACAACTGCTCTTCTGCTGGCTTCTGGTGTTTGGATGAATGGTTTATTCTTTTCAGCCTACATCCCATCTTTTCTGCTTTACATCCCAGCCCATTTACAGAAAATATGAGAACAGCAGCAGTCTTCCTTCCCACTGGGAGTGGAAATAGCAGTGCTGGCACATGACAATCACTTATTTTTCAGGGAAGGTAATTGTTGCTTTTATTTTTCTGCTTATGAAAGACTGAGGACAGCCTTTATGTTTACAGGTCAGTCTGTTTGCTTTAGTTTCATCCGAGTTTGTTGATTTCTTGGAAATTGGGCAGTACTGGCTTTGTTGAGGAGATACCACTTCCATGCTATTGGCATCATGCTCATTCAAGCAATGAGGGAAATGCAGGCAACATGGGGTTTTTATTTGTTTTTTTTTAAAATAAAAAACCGCACTGCTCTTCTCTTGGTGGAGTTATCTTGGAGCACTCTTGGAGTTATCCCCAGTGCTGCCCAGCATTGCAATAAGGAATGCCTGCTTAATAGTGACATATTGCTGTTACTGAGGCTTGTTATCTCTTTTCAATACTGATGATAATATCACATTTTGATTACCTGTGAGGTAGGAGAATCCCTGACATCCCCCTGCTCCTTTAAAGCAGGGGACTTCACAATCAACTGGTTCCAGCAGCTGCTTGCTCTGTACTCCGGGTCTCTCATCCTTCCAGAAGAGTTGAGCAACATATGAGAGTGTGACCTCCCAGAGAATTAAAGCAATCCACAGTCAGTCTATTCCTGAATTAAAGTTTGAATATACCCAGATTCCCCTTGTAGAGAAACCCTGACTGAAATGGTCTACAGCACCACCCAGTTTATTTCTCTTTGCTTAGGGATATGGTGTAGTGGAGGACTTGGCAGTAACGTGGGCTTGATGATTTCAGAGGTCTTTTCCAACCAAAACTATTCTATGGGCCTATGATTTTTGACTTTGTTTTCCAAGGCAGTTAAAAATGCAATTTTAGGAAATACATAAAAATCCAAAGAACTGGTTTTTTTCTGAAAATGATGGATTGTCTTTTTCTGAGACTTTTTTTTTTCCTCAAAAACCGAAGTTTTTGACACCATTCTTAGGTGTTGGCAGGCTTCTTATCAAAATTTTGACTGAAATGTCCTTGTCATCTGTTGTCTAGCCCCTGTGTTGGGTTTTTTGGGTGTTTGTTTTGTAAGTATAAAAAACCAAAACAGAAACAAGCAAGAAAAAAGCAAAAAAAGAACTGTGAAGCCAAACGTATAAACCACCACCGAGCCAAAGCCCTTTCCCTGGAGGATATTTTCCTATCAAGAAAGTTCTTACCAAGCTTTCTGGTGTGTTTGGCTTTGGAGTGATGGGGCTGCAGATAGAGAGGAAGAGCAAGCCCAGATGTCTCCAGGGTAGAAAAAAAGTCACTGTGGGAGGCACAGAGTGGGAGATTGACAGAGCCCTGCAGTTATTTTTGCTAAACATCATCTTAATCCAAGGAAAACTACATGGTCAAGGCCCATTTACTGTTGTGCAAAATTTCTTTGGGGTAGTTGAAGGAGTAGACAAATGTCTTCCCAGGAAAAACAAACCCTGGGGATCAGTCCTGATCTGTCTTCTCTTCCTGCAGTGCTGCTGAGCTGGGAGCACTTGAAGTGGTGGAGGAGCCTTTTCCTACAGCAGCAGAGCATCCCTGGGCTCCAGGTGTGGGGAACAGGCTGAAGTGGCATATCCAGGGGCAGGGATTCCCGAGGCACTCTCAGGTCTCACACATCCAATACCTTCCTGCTGAATGTGATGAAGAAAAATGCCTGCAGCCTTGCCTAGAGGTGAAACAAGCACCTGGGCTCTGCCAATGCCATGGTGGTTGTTCTATGAGGACAGGACTGGCCTCCACTATCCCTTGGCCTTGTTCTGCCTCTTTCCTCCTGGTTAACTTCACCCTGGGAGGTAGGTAGTGGAGCAGGAAGTTTGCTTGTTTTCAAGCAGAAAAGACAACCCAGGCACATGGCATCTCCACATTATTGCTTGGGATCAGAGCCTTTGGCAGGAGCAGGTAGAGCTCTGCCCTGCCTATGAGGCCATCAAAGGATTCCTGCAGGATTTTGCGTAGTTTGGGAAGAGGCTGATAACAGCTCTAGTCTCAGGCAAATGCAAGTATGGAAAAGTAGTTCAATAAGTGAAATTAGGTTCTGACACCTCAACAAAGACTTACACCCAGGATTTGAGAAAACTCGGTGGAGAGGCTGAGGGAGCTGGGGGTGTTCAGCCTGGAGAAGAGGCGGCTCAGGGGAGACCTCATCGCTGTCTACAACTACCTGAAAGGAGGGTGTAGCCAGGGGGGGGGTTGGTCTCTTTTCCCAGGCAACTCTCAGCAAGACAAGAGGGCTTGGTCTTAAGTTGTGCCAGGGGAGGTTTAGGTTGGACATTAGAAATAATTTCTTTATGGAGAGGGTGATCAGGCATTGGAATGGGCTGCCCAGGGAAGTAGTGGATTCTCCATCCCTGGAGATATTTCAAAAGAGAGTGGATGTGGCACTCAGTGCCATGGTCTGGTAACTGCAGCAAGATCAAGGGTTGGACTTGATGATCTGTGAGGTCCCTTCCAACCCAGCCAGTTCTATGATTCTATGATTCTATAATACTGAAGATCTGGAGACAGCCCAGTTTATGCTGCTAAAGGAACAATCCTGGCATCCTTGCCTGCATGGCTCAGTGTTGGGATGGATGCTGCACTGAGCTGGGCTGACCCTTTTCCAGTGTGGAAAATAAACTAGCAAACCATAGCTGTTTCCAACTTAATTGTCTGTTTCATTGGCCATGAAAAAAAAAATAAAACAAGACAAAAAACCCAAAGCAACAACAACAACTCCCCCCCAAATAACAAACACCCCCTCAAAAAGCCACAGAAACAAACAAACAAACAAAAAAACGGCTCCAGAAGATCTTGCAAATGATCTCACATTAGCACATGCTCCATTTCCCTTGTAATGGGCCTCTTGCCACTGGGCATAGGAGCATTTTTATTGCATCTCATTTACCTCCCACAGTGGCATGGATAAACCAACAAAGGATTCAGAGGCTGGGATCACTTTCTCATCTCTCAGATCTTCACCCTTTGCTCAAGCTGAGACATTTCTTTGTGTTTATTTAGCAGATAACCACTTTGCCTCTGGCCAGCTGGGTCTTCATCACAGAATCACAAAGAGCAAGATACTCCTCCAGGAGTTTCAGGTGCTGATCCATGCCCTGCCACTAGGATGGTTTGGTAGACACATGGTGATCAGGTGTCACCTCTGCATTCTTTCCCCCTAGAAGGGACATCATATCTGGTGATCACCAGGGAGGTGATTCTTCCCCTGTACTCAGCGCTGGTTAGGCCACACCTCGAGTACTGTGTCCAGTTCTGGGCCCCTCAGTTTAAGAAGGATGTAGAGGTCCTGGAACAGGTCCAAAGGAGGGCAACCAGGCTGGTGAAGGGACTCGAGCACAGGCCCTATGAGGAGAGGCTGAGAGAGCTGGGGCTGTTCAGCCTGAAGAAGAGGAGGCTCAGGGGAGACCTCATTGCTGTCTACAACTACCTGAAAGGAGGCTGTAGCGAGGTGGGAACTGGACTCTTTTCACATACGACCTTCAACAAGACAAGAGGACACAGTCTTAAGTTGTGCCAGGGGAGGTTTAGGTTAGATATTAGAAAGAATTTCTTCACGGAGAGGGTGATTAGGCTATGGAATGGACTGCCCGGAGAGGTGGTAGATTCTCCGTCCCTGGAGACATTTAAAAAAAGACTGGATGTGGCACTCAGTGCCATGGTCTAGCAACTGCTCCGGTGGGTCAAGGGTTGGACTAGATGATCTCTGAGGTCCCTTCCAACCCGGCTAATTCTATGATTCTATGATTCTATGGTAACCTTATAGCACTGGGAATTTGTCTTCAGGCAGAAAAACGGAGCTCCCTTGTCAAACCAGATCAGTCAGCAAAAAAAAATCTCAAGTATAAAGTCCAAAGAAAGAACACAGAAGGTTTTTTGGCTGATTCCAAGAAGCCAGTGGACCTGAGCAATTGCTGATCATTTCATATTATCTGCTTATAAACACCAGAGCATCAGCACTCCTCCCCAGAGCATCGTGCTGAGATCCTGCTATTCCTCCTCCATTGGCCGACAGCAGAGCACTGACTGGTATTTAAGCAGCAGGAAAGCTTGTGCTGCCAGGCTGTGGATTAGAGCTGTTCCCACATTGCTAGTTAAGCCTAATTAAACTGGAAAACAAACTGTTTCTTTCCCAAACGGAAAAGAGGTTTTGAGAAGGTGTTAAACTGGGATATCATAACTGCAGAGACGTGTGGGATGGTGGAGCTCACCAGGCTGCTCTGATCCTGCTTTTGTCTCCTCCTTCTGCTGTATTTTGAAAAAGCAATTCAACATCTCCAAACCCAGATACCTCTGTGCTGGCACTGTATCCCTTGCTTTAAAGCAAGGTTGAGGCCACACCTCGAGTCCTGTGTCCAGTTCTGGGCCCCTCAGTTCAGGAAGGATATCGAGGTCCTGGAGCAGGTCCAAAGGAGGGCAACCAGGCTGGTGAAGGGACTTAAGCACACATCCTATGAGGAGAGGCTGAGGGAGCTGGGGGTGTTCAGCCTGGAGAAGAGGCGGCTCAGGGGAGACCTCATCACTCTCTACAACTCCCTGAAAGGAGGATGGAGCCAGGGGGGGGTTGGTCTCTTTTCCCAGGCAACTCTCAGCAAGACAAGAGGGCACGGTCTTAAGTTGTGCCAGGGTAGGTTTAGGTTGGACATTAGAAAGAATTTCTTTATGGAGAGGGTGATCAGGCATTGGAATGGGCTGCCCAGGGAAGTAGTGGATTCTCCATCCCTGGAGATATTTAAAAAGAGACTGGATGTGGCACTCAGTGCCATGGTCTGGTAACTGCAGCAGTAGTGGATCAAGGGTTGGACTTGATGATCTGTGAGGTCCCTTCCAACCCAGCCAATTCTATGATTCTATGATCTCCGAGCTGCTGCACGTCCCTTGCTCTCTTGATGGAAATGTCGTGCTTAGTTTGCAGGTTGGTAGAGCAATTGTGCTGGACTGGAAAAAAATCTGCGGTTCGGTCCTGACATCTGCAGGTCACGGCCGAAACTGCGGGACGGCAAACCACCTCTGTTTAAATCAACTTCTCGGGTGAAGTTTCCAAGTTTTAAACTTTTCGGAGCTGAGAACAGGAGGAAAAAAAACGTTAAAGGTTATTAATATACTGTAAACACAATAAAAGTCTGTTCCCTGATAATTAAATTACTAGAACACACACATTAAATGACAAATTAAGATGAGATAAATCTCAGGGACTACCTCAATATCAGTGGTCCAGAGAGCTCACAGGAGTGCTGTTTCTCAGAAGTGCTTATCCAATATGTATACTTGACAAATTTGTTCAGATACTTTGGGCCAGGAATCTCAAATTTGCCAAAGCTTTGTTTTGGTTGGGGTTTTTTCGGTTTGGTTTGGTTTTTTCCTGGAAGGCAATTTGGAACTTACCTGTTTTCCAAAGAATGAAATCTAAGTATATTACAAAAAGTAGTTGGTAAACATTTGTTTAACTGGTAAACAGTCATAAAACCCAGCCATCAAACAGTGCTAGAACAGCTTGGTAAGAGGAGGCTGATGAATTCTACAACCCTCTATACCACAAAACAAATTCATCTTCCAATGTGTCCAGCAGGATGGATCTCACCCCAGCATGGATTCTACCATAACCATCACTTATCCAGACATTGCCGCTGCAGATCCAAATGCCAGAGGGGAACATTGTGTTTCATCTGTCTGAACTCCTGTATTAACATCACATGGCACATCCCTGGATTGATATATCTTGTCAACAAAGAGAAGCAAACAGTTCCTGACTCAGAAATTCTTTACTGCTGACTTTATGCCACCGGGTACCCTTGAGACTCAGGCCTTTTTAAAGGCTCTCCCATTGTTTCAAACAAAAGAAAAAGAGAGTTTTGAAAATCCCCCCCCCTTTTTTTTAATCTTGTTTGTTCTGCTATTTACTTACTGGGGTGGGGGGAGGTGTGGGCTAGAGAAGGAAATAACTCTTCCATACCTCAGTTTTCCCACCTGAGCAACAGAATAATTTCATAGACAAAGTGACTTGAAAGCCAAGAATATTAATCTAAAAGCCTAATGCCGATTATTTCACATTACTGCTATATTAGAAGTACATTATTATGGAAAAATCTAAAGGGTCTTGCTTAACATCTCACATAAAATCGACATTTCAGTAGCAGCAGGCTGTTCATCAGAGAAATGATTTTTCTAATGTGTTACTCATTAATCCATCTCCTGTAGGTCAGTGGGAATATGTGCCAATCCACTGCCAGATTGGCAGCATGAAGGGCACAGCTGCAATGGCTCAGTGTAGATACCTCATAGTTTAATGAACCATTCAGCAGCTTTGCAAAAAGCATCTGCCTGTTGTCTCCCATAATTTGGAACTTCCAGACAGACAAAGTTGTTTGCTCAGCTGTTGCTGCTAAGACATGAGTAGTGCCCAACATCAGTGCTCTCTGGCAGTCTCAGGGAGCAGGTGAGTAAAAAGACCCCAAAGTGCAATTTTACTGATATTTTTAAATATACATGGAATTCCTCTGTCCTGTGCTCTTATACATTTTGCATTTGATGGATTTTTTGGCTCTGAGGTACAGCATCTAAAGCAAGGAAATAATATTTCATTAAATGGAAAACTGTATTTAATATGTAATCAGCACCAGCTTCACATGGACCAGTGTGTCTCTTGGGAAAGGAATGTTTTGGGATCCCAGAAATAAAATAAAATTTTTTTGAGGTTCAACAAGAAAGATCCTTCCTATGGTGGTTTGGGAAAAGAGCTTGGACTTAAGTCTTGCAGTAACTCACCTTTAGGGTGTGAGTTGTCTTCCCAGAAGGCTTCGTGAGGAGTAGGTTTTTGCCAGGAAAATTATGTTAGTGGTGTGTGAGCTGTGAGAGACGAGTTCCTCAGCTCAGGGAGCCTCTAGATGTCAGTGCAGTGCACCAAAAATCCCAGTGACAGAGTGAGCCCACCAGGCACAGCGGACACACAGCCAGGGCCAGGCATCCGAGGCATCACTGCCAGCTTGGAGGAGGGCTCCTGCTCTGAAAAGGTTGGTAACCTCTCCATCTGAGTGGCAATCGCACTCCCCGGGGCTGAAAAGATGCAGATATCACAGGGTGGGAGTGGGTGCAAGAAGAGTTGCCAGGAACCACAGGATAAGTTAATCCAGGTAAGGAATTGATAGGCAAAAGCAACATGTTCCAGCTCCAGCCTTGCTTGGCAGTTATTACTTGAGTTATTACTTTCTGACCCAGTGCAGGAACAGCACACAGGCACCAGTCCTCAAACCCCAAGGGGATGTAGATTTGTCCCTGAGACTGCTGGTGTGCATTGGCAGCACAGAGCTTAGTGAAGGGTTGGTGTTCTGGAGAAAAGGTGGGCTTTGTCCATCAGTGACTGCAGCTGCTGTCAGGTGCAAGTGCTCTGCACATGGACATCCATGTACCTCTTGCATAAGAGAGCACCCCCACTATGTGTCTGTGAGAAGACAATCTTCCAGAATCATAGAATGGTTTGGGTTGGAAGAGGCCTTTAAAAGTCATATAGTCCAACTCCACTGCAGGTGAGCTGGGGCATTTTCAGCTAGATCAGGTTACTCAACTTGACCCTGAACGTTTCCAGGGATGAGGCTTCTGTGCAACCTCTTCCAGTGTTTCCCCAACTTCATTGTAAAAAATGTTTTCCTTATATCAGTCTGAATCTACCCTTATTAGTTTAAAACATATCCCCCTGTCGTACCACACGTGATGTAACTCATCTGGCATGTTTTGTGCCTGCTGGTAGCTTCCTACTAAAGACACATTTTAGTCTGTTGCCAGATTAAGTTATTAGAGACAAGGATCTTTGTCTCACCACAAGCAGAACTGCCTTCCACAGAAAGGCTACTATGTCTTGTAAGAAAAGGAGAAGAAATACTTTGTCTACAAATTAAGATTTTAAAGTCTGATCTTAATGTATTGATAATAGCTTGGTGTTTTTATATATCATAGAATCATAGAAAGTTAGGGGTTGGAAGGGACCTCAAAAGAACATCCAGTTCAAGCCCCCCTGCCAGAGCAGGGTCACCTATAGCAGGTCACACAGGAACATATCCTGGGTTTTGAATGTCTCCGTGGAAGGAGACTCCACAACCTCCCCGGGCAGCCTGTGCCAGTGCTCTGTCACTCTCACAGTGAAAAAATTCTTCCTAATATTTATACAGAACCACCTATGCTCCAGTTTATAACCATTGCTCCTTGTCCTATTGTTAGTCACCCCCAGAAAAAGCTTGACTCTGCCCTCCTGGCACTCACCCCTTACATATTTATAAACATTAATGAGGTCACCCCTCATTCTCCTCCATGCTGTTGAGACCAAGCTCCCTCAGCCTTTCCTCACAAGGGAGATGTTCCACTCCCTTCATCATCTTGGTTGTTCTGCGCTGGCCTCTCTCAAGCAGTTCCTGCTCCTTCTGGAACTGAAGGGCCCAGAACTGGACACAATATTCCAGATGTGGCCTCACCAGGGCAGAGTAGAGGGGGAGGAGAACCTCTCTTGACCTACTAGCCACCCCCCTTCTAATGCACCCCAGGATGCCATTGGCCTTCTTGGCCACAAGGGCACATTGTTGGCTCATGGCCATCCTTCCATCCACCAGCACCCCCAGGTCCCTTCCCTCTGTGCTGCTCTCCAACAGCTCAGTCCCCAGCCCATACTGGTACCTGGGGTTGTTCTTTCCCAGATGCAAGACTTTACACTTGCCCTTGTTGTAATACATTAAATTTCTCCCTGCCCAACTCTCCAGTCTGTCCAGGTCCCTCTGAATGGCAGCACAGCCTTCTGGGGTGTCAGACACTCCTCCCAGTTTTGTGTCATCAGCAAACTTGCTGATAGGACACGCTGTTCCCTCATCCAGATCATCAGTAAATGTATTGAATAGTACTGGTCCCAGTACTGACCCTTGAGGGGCTCCACTAGAAACAGCCTTCCAAGTGGACTCTATCCCATTGCCTACAACTCTCTGGCTTCTATCCTTCAACCAGCTCCTGATCCACCTCACTACCCGATCATCCAGGCCACACTTCAGTTTAGCTCCAAGGATGCTGTGGGAGATGGTGTCAATGCCTTACTGGCATCAAGATAAACTTTGTCCACTGCTCTGCCATCATCCCTCCACCTGGTTACATCAGGTTGTTCAGCCATGACTTCCCCTTAGTAAAGCCATGTTGACTTTGTGATCATAGTGCACATACCTTATATGGGACTTTCACATAATAAGAATGCATTTAAACCTCTTAGGTTGAACTGAATTCCAAAATTTTACCATAGGTCACTTTTGTGTAGCTACAAATACCTTGTTCCCAGCAGGTCTGAGCCATTTTAACCTTGTGGACATCATACAGAATTAGTCCCGAGGTTTCTGCTTATCCTTTTGGAATTCTCAGACTAAACTAAGCAAGCATATTTCTCAAAAATGTATCTACTAAAATACCCTTTTAGCAAAACATATTTATTATTCCTTTGCCACCTTTTTTATTTATCTCTTTGCCAGCACTTTCAGAGAGTTTAATTAATGATTAACTATTAATGATTTCAAGTGGGATGTGCAAGTCACACTTTGGACAAGGAATAAGCTTGTTTAAATGTGACTGAAAAATATTGGAACAGTGTAATTTAACTGATTTCCCTTTCCCCTAACTTTTATTGAAGAAATATGCTCTCCAAGCTGCAGAACAAGATGCCATCACAGAGTGACCTCAAGATAATAAAGACAGTGGTCCCTTTACTTTGTGACATAGTTGGTGCCCCAGTGTGTAACATCTCTGCCAAATAAGTGAAGTCTTTTGTTAGTACCTGGCACCTCAGTGAAAATGTGTGTGGGAAGTCTGGCTGATGCACAGTGTGGATTTTATTGCCATGGCTACCCTGAATCATTTTCATCCATCAACATTTCCAGCCTTCTTTTTGGCATTTTCACAAATAGAGTCTTCAGAATTTTCTCTCAACAGTTGAGCAGAATAAATCACTAGATTTGATTCTATCACCATAATAAAAGTATGAAAGTGGAGTTTGTGTATGGTTTACAGAAAGTTTGTGTTCATTTAGCAGATTTAAGTTAAATTTTTGAGCAGGAATTCTGAAAAAGCTTCCTCCCTCCCCCCCCCCCCTTTTTTTTTTTTTTAATATATTCCTTCTGTATCAGGAAATAGAAAGTGAATGAAGCTCTGTCCTCTCTGACAGTCCAGACATAAATGCTGGAAATCAGAATAAACCACTGAATAATCTATTCTGTATTTCCAACATGCCACTTCATTTCCACAACTAATAAAAATTAATCCTTACTATTGATAATCTCAAATATGCACAAGACTTTAATTTTTAATATTTTTTTTAATCATTAAAAAGTTAGGAAAAAGCCCACAAAGCTCCTGATGTAGTTTATGAATTATGATTATTTTTTTCTCCCTTTTTCTGACCTTTGAAAATTGCACACAAGCACATTGAGAAATAACTCTAAAAAACCTGCATCTTAATTGGCTGTGATACCCAAGCAGTTGACAGACCTTGCACACAAAAAGCCTGATTCTGTTTATACTTGCAATGAAGTTCACAGAGCTGTTCATTACCTAGGAGAACCAGATGAACTGAGATGAGACATCTTAGCTGGCACTTCCAGCTTCCCAGACCCATGGGTCTCTTTCATGCCTCTTGTCTCTTCAAAGCAACTCCAGTTTACCTGAAAGGGACTCCCCATGCAGACATCTGAGGACGATTAAGTGTAAGCAGATGTTCATAAGGAACTCTACATCACTCCTTCACAGTGTTTGTTTTTTCAAGAGCCCTATGGAAGGCTCTTGGGCTGTGTAATACTGAGGAGCTGAAAAGACACTTAAAACAGAGATAGAAACTCATTCAAAATGGTGACAGTCTTTAGAAATCACTCATGAGCGTATTTTTTCCAACAGAATATTTTGAACAAATGCCAATTGTGTTTTTCCACATTGTTCATTTTTCGTTAGTTTCTAGTTTAAAGGGCTTCAGTCACCTGAGGGGCCCATGCTATGACTGCCCAATCTCTGGGCTTCAAGTTGCTGTTGAATTTCTCAAGTGAACTGCTTATGAGCACCCTACAAGCAGAATTTCATTCAAAACAAGCAAGTGAAAATTATGATTAATTATACATTTCCAAAAATTATGATCAGTTAATGCATGATTCATGAAAGCGAAAGAGAAAACTAAATAGACAATATCTTTTGCAAGCAATAATTTAAGAAAATTCTTCTGCCAAACTGAGGTCTTTCTTGTCTCACATTTACCTAATGATACTCCGTGGTGTAAAGGGTGGGTGCTGTGCTTTTCAATAACACTTCTACAGAGCAACACTTCAAAATACAGCTTTGCTGTCACAGAGGAAGGTACACTGTCCAAAACCCTCCATATGCAAAGGACAGGCTTTCAAACAAATAACCATATGTATCTTGATCTTCGAGGGGTGAACTCATCAAGTTTTCAGTGGGGTAGCCAGGCTCCTGTTGCAGATGGACACCTGGGATGTAATTAGCAGCTAAGACAGATGAGCAGTCAGACACAAACATTGGTCCTGGAGCCAAGGAAGAAGGACACAGAGCTGCCCCTGCGTTGGGTCTGAAGCTACCAGGCTTGCTCCCTGGAGGAGTATAATTTACACTCTAATTGCACATTTCTCTTTCAATGTGTCACCAAAACTGGCATTCAGAAACATGATCTGTGACACCAGAGATGTGGTTCATGCATAATTTATTATTGCAATTCCTGTCTACAGGAAAGTCCATCTGGATGCACTCCTTGTATTTCAGTGAAGGTCCTGTGGTTTTTTCCACTCAGTTTTTGAACATATGACATTGCACAAATGTGCTCTGGAAGTTCCTGGGATCAAAGACGACACAATGGCAGGAGGCTGCTGGTTCTCCAGTGTTGCTTTTCCCTAAGGATTTGGTTTCCTTCCTGTTTTCTCCTCCGTGGCACCTGTCTTGGCCGAGCATTAACACTTCCCCATTGCAACTGGGAACAGCAGCATGCCATTGGGCTACCAGAAGCAGGATGACTGACATGGATTATGGATGCATAAAAAGGACAAACTTTGTAGGGAAAGACAGAGTTCTTCATTAGAACCAAGCAGCAAAATTGGATAGTCCAGATAAAATTCAGAGGAAAAACAAAATTCCCTTTCCAGGCCTGACATGGAGAGAGCAAACAGCAAATGAAGCACCTTCTGCTTGGCTTTACAATGGTGACATCTGTGTAAGATATGCAGAGGTAACTGCCCTCAGAAGACATAAAAGGCAAGTTCTCTAGTTGATCTATTGAAAACTTACCACTTCAGGTGGGAATGGAGAGAGGGGGACAAGTCACTAACTGAGCTGTTGGTGATCTGACTGACAAGGCCATCAGCAGTTCCCCAGAACAAATAGCCCATCATCTAATTCCATTTGCTCTGTCTGCAGCTTTTATCTCTCTCTCAAAACCACCATAAACCTCAGGGGGAGCTTTCTGTAAGGCCCCCACTCTTGTTGATGTAGGGCACTCACTCCTTTCTTCACAGTATGTAGATACTGTCAGAGCTCTCACCAGTCACACTGAGTTCTGCCACCTCTTTAGGTGCACATGACAAGAGTCAGCCACTGGAAAAGGAGGAGAAAAGGTGCATTTAATTACTGCTACTCTACATCTTCAGACATACGTCACAGGCTGTGATGGAGTGACTAGGTGTCCTGCACAGGACAGTTAAGGGGATTTGGAGCAGCTTTTTTCTCTTATTATCAGACCTACGAACATTTTCCATATGTTGCTTTCCATGATGAGTTATTGCAGCAGCTGCAGCCAGAGCAATTTCTGGGAAAGGATGGCACCTGCATGATTGTGAGTGGAAGGGATGGTGGGCTCTGGGAATATGGTTTTCCTGCCAACTACCCCATTAAACTGACTCTTGGTGTGACAAAGATTTAATGAACTATGAGCCAATAAACAAATGACAGAGTGTAAACAGGAACCAGCAAGATTGTAAAGGTTTGTGGTTGTTTGTGTTTTTTAAAAAAAAAAATTTTAAACCAAATATTGTCAAATAACAGTCTCCAGACTGATAAAGTGTAGCACTCAGGCATATTGCTATGGACCAAAGCAGGATTTATGCTTCAGACAGCTGATAAAAGGTATGATGTGTCTCCATTTGGCTTGCTATCCTTCAAGTTGTGCTTTTAAGACAAACAGCAGCAGCAGGCATTTGTCTCTTGCTTCTCCTTGAACCAAGATGTTTTCATCTCAGAATTAACAGATGGCACAGTAAGAAATGAAGGCATAGATTTATTTTTTTTTTTTTTTTAGTCACTTCCTCAAAGTCACTGTGAGCAATGTTTCCAGCAATTACAGGCTGGAGTCAGTAAAGAATTTCTCTGCTTTTGACATTGTTGGTGACCACTGAGCTGTGCTCACACTAGTGAGGCTGCTTGCCTGGGTCCAAGTATACACTTCCCAGATGCCCTTTGTCCACATCCAGACATGCTCACTGCTGTTGGTGCTGGAGGCAAAAATCCCTGGCAACATACATCATGCATCATCTTTAGCTTCACCCTCCTGCTAACATACTCAGTGGTCCCACTTTGGACCCAGAGAGGAGAGAGGAGAGGAGAGGAGAGGAGAGGAGAGGAGAGGAGAGGAGAGGAGAGGAGAGGAGAGGAGAGGAGAGAAGAGGAGAGGAGAGGAGAGGAGAGGAGAGGAGAGGAGAGGAGAGGAGAGGAGAGGAGAGGAGAGGAGAGGAGAGGAGAGGAGAGGAGAGGAGAGGAGAGGAGAGGAGAGGAGAGGAGAGGAGAGGAGAGGAGAGGAGAGGAGAGGAGAGGAGAGGAGAGAGAGGAGAGAAGAGAAGAGAGAGAAGAGAAGAGAAGAGAAGAGAAGAGAAGAGAAGAGAGAGAAGAGAAGAGAGAAGAGAGAAGAGAGAAGAGAGAAGAGAAGAGAAGAGAAGAGAAGAGAAGAGAAGAGAAGAGAAGAGAAGAGAAGAGAAGAGAAGAGAAGAGAAGAGAAGAGAAGAGAAGAGAAGAGAAGAGAAGAGAAGAGAAAAGAGAAGGCTTCTCCTCACCTGCATCCTCACCTGCATTGCTGTCATCAAAATTTGTGATCCACCTTTTGCTAAGTTTTGAAATGCATCCAGGTGTAGAATAAAGAAAGGTGCATTTCATGAGGAAGAAGCAAGAACACAACACAGACGTAATGAATCACATCTTCCTGCAGGAAAAGATTTTGTTGGTCCTTTTCCATCCTCCCTACTGAGTGATCACAGTGTACCCTAAACTGTTTCTCTGGAAGTTGTTTGTATGCCTTGTAAGCTTTTTCCAGGGAACATAAATGTACATTCTGCTGTTATTCAGTTATTTGAAAATAACATCACTGAAAGTTTTCTTTGCCATAAAAAAAATCATTTAAAATATCGATATTCTATGTGTACACTTACATTGCAGTTTGTCTGGAAGAGATGTTCAAACCCAGGTGTCTGTATAAAGTCAAAACACCGTATTTTGTGTTATTGTCATTTATTTTGAAATAGGTTTCCTCCTAGAAAAGTGATGTTATAAAGAGTAATAAAATGTTGACATGAATTTAAGTCTGTCTATCCTATAATGACATAGTTCTCCAGGAGCCTGTTTCTCAGCCTGGATACAATAGGCATGGTAAGACAATTAATGTTTTGAAACCTGCCTGGCTTTAGGCAAGCGTGCAAGGCTTCTGGGAATGCATAGGAACAGGAAGCACATCCACACTACACTGCTCTGAGGAAAGGCATAGAAAAAGGAAATCCCCATACTGGCCATTCCCTCAACAAGGTTTTACCTCCAGGGCTGGGTTTGTGTCTGGCAGTTTCTAGGAACAAACATCAGCACTGAAGTTACCTCCTCTGCGCAGACATAAGTGCCCCCTTTCTGACTCATTAACTCTAGTTAAATAGGCTTTGCAAAGAAGCTGCTGCTTTTGGTTTAGGTCAGATCTCTGGCTACTTTGAAAAAAAGAGTAATGATTTATTTAATAGGAGAGATTTCATTTTCACAGCTGCATTCACATCATCATAAAGGTGGACTGCCTTTTATTCCCATTTGAGACCTGTCAAAATCCTCCTGTAAAACTCTTATTTACAAAGTTTTGAAAAGCTTGAGAAATGTATTCAACATTATCCCCTATTTAAAGTGGTAACTGAAAGACTTCAGAACATTTTAAGAAATACTCATTATAAACAGCAATAAAACTTTTAGAGATTCCTTTATGTATATATGAAAAGGAGCTGTCTTTACCCTGGCACTTAAAATCATAGAATCATAGAGAGTTAGGGGTTGAAAGGGACCTCAAAAGATCACCCAGTCCAACCCCCCTGCCAGAGCAGGGTCACCTACAGCAGGTCACACAGGAATATGTCCAGGTGGGCTCTGAATGGCTCCAGAGGAGGAGACTCCAAAACTTCCCTGAGAAGAGTCAAGGAAGCTCTGTCATCTGTGCTTTACCACACTCACAGTGAAAAAATTCTTCCTTATATTTATATGGAACCACCTATGATCCAGTTTATAACCATTGCCCCATGTCCTTTTGTTAGTCACCCCTGAGAAAAGCTTTACTCCACCCTCCTGGCACTCACCCCTTACATGTTTATAAACACTGATGAGGTCACCCCTCATTCTCCTCTTCTCCAAGCTGAAGAGCCCCAGCTCCCTCAGCCTTTCCTCACAAGGGAGATGTTCCACTCCCTTCATTATTTCAGTCTCTCCACATCGGACTCTCTCAAGAAGTTCCTGATCTTTCTGGAACTAAGGGGCCCAGAACTGGACACAATATTCCAGATGTGGCCTCAGCAGGGCAGAGTAGAGGGGGAGGAGAACCTCTCTTGACCTACTAGCCCCCCCTTTTTAATGCACCCCTGGATGCCATTGGCCTTCTTGGCCACAAGGGCACATTGTTGGCTCATGGTCACCCTAAAATGTAAGAGGATCATTTTTTAAAGAAGAAAAAAAAGCTATGATACTTCTTTAAACATAAGAATTTTCATCTACAGCAAGTGATGTGTATAATTGCAAAAATTGGTTGCCTGTTTTTTAATGAAAACCTTCAAATCAGGACTCATTATGACTTCACTGGCTGTGAATGCACAAAGTCTCCCTCCAGTGGTATTGGCAATGCTCCGCACCATACCACCTGGAGAAAGCTCTGCTATGGACCAGGATGCTCAAGCTTGTGTGGAAGGGCACAAGCACAAGGACACATTTTGGTTTTAATAATAGAGTTTTATTGCATGGGGTTTCTGAGAACAAGCCTGCCGAGGCCAGACTAAACTTACACAGAAAAAAAGAATTGTTGCTGAAGTATCTCACCAGCAGGTAAAAATACAGGGCACCATGGCACCTCTGCAGTCCACAGGTGCTCTGATGAGCTCTGAGAGGAAACTGAAGCCTAATCTTCCTTCTGGCTGGCTACTTGCAGTGAAAGCATCACTGAATTCCTAGCTCCTGCTTTCTCCCAGGACTAAACCGATCCCTGCCAGCCTGTTGCAGGAGGAAAAATCTGGTTCTGGCAATCAGGCTGCCCAAAGGGATGTCTGGACTTTGTGTGGGGCTGTTATTTCCAAGTTACACTGTTAGACATGTATTATCATGCCTAGCAGCCTGTTCCTTGTTTCCTACCACTGCCCTCAGTCTGGCTTTGCAAGCTACCCTGGAAGGGATGCTGCTGCCATTCTCTGCACAACCACAGCCCCCAGGACTCACAGCTCATGATTTGAAGGCAGAGCACACAGCACACAGAGTCAGAGAAGACTGGCATAACAGAGCCAAAGGTGCAGGAGGTGCCTGTGAGTAGCCTGACCTGCAGAGGGGAGAGGATCAGCCACACCAGGAACTTGCTCTGGGATGATGCTTCTCCACTGTATGATTGCTGTCTCAGAGACACGCACAGTCTCTGGAGAGATGACCCAGCTAAAATGCTTCACTCATGTGAAGGGGCCTCATGCACTCTCTCCAAGTTTCAGAGTCCATGTAGACAACAGAGGTGAGTGCAAACTAAGTAAATGTGCTTCTAGTTATAGACAATGTAATTTTGTCAGTGGCTGTGACTTTTTCATCCCTCTCCTTGTTTTATGTGTGCAGGCAGCAATGGAAATACTCACACAACCACTGAAAAATTTCATTGTCTATAATGTGAAAAAAGTCAGAAGTACCTGAGTCCCAAAATGGTGTGGGACTATCTTTCCCAGCACACTGTAAAACCCCAACAAGCTACATTTGAGGTGCTGTCAGTGGGAAGAACACTATTGCTAGATGGGGAACTGGCACCCTATGTCCTAGGTGGCCTCAGACCATCTCAAGAAGGATGAAGCAAAACCAAGGCCGCCCAAATTTGAGGCTTCAGGAAATCTTCCCATTCTGTCACAAGACTGGAAGGAGAAGGACCTGACAGAGTGAAGCTGCCTGAATTTAGGTGGGACATGAAAGTTACAGTCCGTAACTGCTTCAAGACCTAACATTTACCCTGGAGCTGAAATGGATAGAATTTCATTGAATCCTACATATTTTAACTACAAAGTACAGTGATAAGGAAGTGACATTTTTCATATTACTCTGTTCAAGAATACATTTCAGCTTCGAAAGCTTTTTTAAAAAAATCGCCAGTGGTGGCATCCAAACAGAGATTTCCATCAAATTCTAAGCCTAATTGGTCTTCTTGCCTTTTCCCATCTCTCATCAATATTCACTGCTCTAGAAAAGCCTTGGATGCTTGTTTAGAACACTTTACACACTACTGCTTCCTGACCTCCCAGGCTTTCATGTGATGGAAATCTTACCCACTACACAAGCAATATCTGCAATGTTTTTTTTTCCTCCCATTGCTTTGATATTACAGAGCATCTGCACCCCATCAATGAAAAGCCCAAGAGTACATCACTGGCAGAGAGAGAGCAGTCCCTGCATACTATGTACTTACTGAGTCTTCACCAGAGGCTCCCAAATTCCTGCAGTGAGAGCTGTCCATTTGAGCTGAGCTGTGCATTTAGTTAAGAACTGAACAGTTAATGTGAGTGAAACCTGGCTGTCTTCATGTCCAATGCTGCTTCCACATAAAGAAGGATGTAAGATTTATCTTCCAGTTTACTTTGTGTTGAGTGAGCCAAGAGCTTTTCTGCTTTCTTAAATTGACTTTTTTTTTTTTTTACACATTGTACACCTGCTCATACCTGTGCTCATAAGCAACAAAAGGTTTCTATTTATATGATGCCACAAGGGAAGCTGCAGAGATTGAGTCAGTTAACATTTAGCTTCTGATCACAGAGGTCCTTGTGAATAAATATAACCTCATACTTCAGCCCACGTGTGCCTTTGTGCATAAGGCAGCACAAATATGACCTCTGCCTGGATCGTCCTGGAGGAACAGGCACTGAAGAGCATGAAGAGCTGATCCTGATGCTTGCCATCAAAGGGCAGTAGCAGCCTTTTAGCCGGGCATATGCTGCAGACAAGAAAAATCTTTGCTTCTATGAACTGCAGGAGCCCATGGAGGTCAGCAGACATCTCCTACTGATGCTCAAAGACCTGCAGCAGACTTGCTCCCCTTTGTACACCATGTAGGAGTCCTGGGCAGGCATGCAGTACCTCAACTAGTGCAGCTGGGATGGCAAAAACTTCCTGAAAGCAAAACTCATCACAAGTTAAATATGAGTTGACAAGTGCCACTGCCATGGAACCTGACTGGAAAAGGTTGATCCAGTCTTTGCAGGCCAGGACAGGTCACACAGTACATGGGCTGTACACAGCCCAGAGAATGAATCCATTTGTAATTAAAGCAGAGCAGCAGCTTTCTCAGCTCTTTCTACGTGCCATGCATTCACAGCACCCACTTAATTAAGGAGGAAAATTGGAAAACAGGAAAAGTCTGTAAGTAGAAAGCTGGAAAGACAGGAACTTCTGGTCATTTTTATTCATTCCCTGGATGTTTGTAAAAGTTTGAAAAACCATCTCAGGTATTTCAAAACACGGATGAAAAGAGATAGTGAGCATGCAAGTGGGAGAAAACATGTGGGGGAGAATTCATGTTTTTATCAAGGACCCCTCTTGTTCTACAACAGCCAGCAATGTATTTCCAGTGTTGTCCTTTTAACAGTAGAAAGACTGTGTGATCCATCTACACTGGAAAGCAGTAATAGTCTGTCAGGCATGTGTCTGTGACTTGGTGATGCCAGAGCTTCTCCCCCCAACAACAGCTTTGCTTGTGGTGCTAGCCAGCTGCTCAAGCTGCCAGAACAGGCCAGAACTGCACCCATGATGGAAGAGCTGAGCTAGGACTGAGTTCTGTGCTGTATCTTCACCATGGGCTCTGTCTGGGACCCTGCAGCAAATGTGAAGCTTACCAAAACCCTGGCCCCTGCATAGCTGAAACTAAAGAATTAGCTCATAGCAGAGGGTTGACTCTCAGGTTTGAGCAGACACACCAAAAGCAGAGCATGCATGGCAAAGTCCTGCACAGACTCTGGGACACTTATTTACTTGCAGGTTCTCACTGCTCAGCTCAGCCATAACTCAAGACAAGGATGGTCAGTATCAGACAAGTCTATTCTGCTGAAAGGATACATCCACCAGAGCTAAAATGCCTCTGCATGAATCAACGCTGAACCTTCCACACAGGCTGGTCTGCAAGGACTGGCAAAATAGAAGGAATCAGTGAGCATAAAGGGGATTAAAGAGGTACCAGGTCACCATTAAGAAGGAATGAGGAAACCAGTCTGAAGGCTCCCACAGCTAAAAAGCCTCAGGTTTGGATCAGGGCCTCAATCAGCTGCAAGGGCTACACGCCAGGCTGTGGTACACTGAGGAATTCTGACAACTCTCAGACAACTGCACTGCTCCTTTTCCCAAAGACAGGTTCCCTGTTTGGGCTTACAGGTACCTGCACAGTCACTGCCCAACTACCTTCCCTGATGGAAACTCTTCCTTCTTGAAATTAGGGAAATGAGTGACAGGAAAGGCCATTTATACATTATTAGCAAGTCCCAGGAGCCCTTTGAGCTTTGTGCATGACTCGGCTCACACCATCCAGCTGTGCCCCTGTTGCACGCTATTTTCAAGATGTGCAAGTTAAGAAGGCTAGGAAATGCCTAAAGGCATCTTGAGGCCTCTGCAGAGCAGCAATGTAGGTCAGGGCTGAGCTGGGAAAAATTTGGTGACAGTGAGGAAAGTGGGACACTCAGCTCCCCAGGGCACTCACTTGTGCAGCCCAGCCAGTGACAGAGCTTCTGCTGTGACTGATGGGACATGGAGCAGGATGGGGGCCTGATGGGGAATGCAGGGCTACCCAGGAGAAGGAAAGCAATGGAACAGGGTAGGTTCCAAGAGCAGAAAAGAGAGAGGAAGGTGGAATCTGGCTCTGGAGCAGATGCACAGATTTGCCGCTGGTCATGCATTAAAGTCTGTTAGCTGCTGGTCTGGGTTGTATCACCTTCTTCATGTGAACATCACTTTGATTTTAAAAAAATGTAACCAAATCATTTCAAATGAACCCTGGTGGAGGCACTTTTCGTTCTTCAGGATCCAACAGTGCAATAAGTCACAATGAAGATTTTTTTGAACACCATCAAGACACCACTACTCTAATTTACACGAGACTGAGAATAGGAAGCATCAGTGACACTAGCTGCATTGTAAGAGCTTTACCTTTCATGATCACTTTATTAAAGAGCTGTTGTAGCTGCAAGGCATCAATAGCTGAGCCCTAATGAAGAATAAAATGCAAAGAGAGGTCTGTGAGCAGGAAGTTTTGTCCTGTGTCACTTCTGCCCCCAAATTCTCTACTCACGCACTGTGGAACTCAAGAAGGATCTCTGCTTACATCGAAGGAGGAGAAGCAGCACCCCCATGGGAGAATAACAAAGCTCTCCAAACCCTTGGGCCTTCTTTCCAAGAGTCAGCAGGGAAGTTACAGGCACTCCCCTTCACTGGGGGATATTTCCAGCAGTGATGGGAACACTTCTTACTTTCATCAGCTCCTATCTGGGGAGCTGCCAATGGACAGGCACAGCCAGCAACAGAGACTGCTGCCTTTTTCCCTTTGAGCAGCTCAGCCCCTCTGTGAACCTGCTGCCTCCTTCCCCAGACACCCCCAGGGCATTCCCTATGTCAGCCCATGTTCATTTTCACCATCACGCATTGACATGAACTGTCAGAGTTCTGTTGTACAAAGACTTTTGGCAGTGATTTTTTTTCCCCTCTTGACTAAGTCAAAGATTTCTTTTAGTGGTTTATTAAACAACTAAAAGCATCTCCTGTGAACACACAGCATTTGGCTCTGAAAGAGTAGGAATCAATTATTCAAATGCTGACTTATGTCTGGTTTCCAAGTGCTGTAAAAGCAAATAGAAAATTATGCTGATTAGAGGGGGGAATACCCAAGGCTTTCTAATTGCTTTCAGTGAATAAATAAACTAAAGCCAAAAAGTTAATAGAAATTAATAATAATTAATAATAACAAGGCCATCAATGATTATCCCTTTTTTCTGGGGGTTTTGGCAGGTCAGTCAATATTGTTTCCAGGGTATCCACTTGAGGATGGGGGGTTACATTACCAAAAAAAAAGTTTCTGGATTTGTATCAACATCAGAGACCAGGTTTTCTTTTTGCAAAACCACACTCCTTTTCTATTTATTTTTCAGCAAGTTGTTTTAGATTGGGTACCTCCTTAGCATATCTTAGGAAGAGGGACTTATAGAAGCTGTTCTGGTTGTGTCTTGATACATCTTGGATCAAAGACAAAGTTCACACATAAATAAAACAATAGGAAGCAGGAAGTGCTAAACAGCACTTTAGAGAGTGCAGGGAATGTACTGTATTGGCTGCAGTAGAGTAAAAGTAAACCCTGAAAGTAAACTGGACTGGGAGCATGAAAGAGCTACTGCAGTGAAGCAAGAAACATAGTTTGGATGTTACCTCTTACTGCAGCCAGGAAGGAATAGCTCAGGGCTTGGTGAAGGCAACAGAACACATCCAGGATGGAGGTGAGCAAGTACCTGAGTACAGAGATACAAAGCCTGATTCTTATTGATGGACCTTGATGAAAACCACTGGCTTAGAGCATGGGAAGATACATGTGGACCAAGAACAAAGAGCAGGTTGATTTTTCTTTTCTCCCCAGCAGGCTTGACTGTACCTAAGTAATTGCAATTCAATGATTAAGTGATTTTTTTCAACCCTCCAGTGAGGAGATGTACCAGACACTGAGGGGAAATACCCTTAATATCATAAAGTCTCATCAAAAATCTAAACCTAAGCTCTAATGCCTTCACCTCAATGTGTGATAATTCACATCACTGAAGCCCAAAGAACAAAGTAGAAAGTGTGGGTACCACAATTTGTCAAAGTCAAAATATTAGCTAACAGCAACAGCCAAATACCCTGACAGCTTGCCAGTGGAAAGAGATAATATGTCACCATTTACACTGCCCCTCTAATGGGGTTTAATTACAGGCTGGAAAATTTTCACAACACAAGCACTCCGATTTCTGTTGTCTTGAAGCATCTTTACACCTTTAGCTTCAAAGACCTGAACTGAATTTGCACTGCTATAAATAGCAGCCTCTCAGCTGCAGAATTTTTGCAAGCAACTAGTGAGACAGCAGCATGTACTGTACCAGCTCTGGCAATTTGCACAGCTCACAGCAAGAAAGTCCATCAAGAGCTGGGCAGCACAATTTGAAATGTGAGTTGAACTGGAGTTACATCCAGTAGTGTACTTTCCCTTACATCTGTGAAGATATACTGATGAAAATAAGAATAAATCTTCTTTGGGCCTCACCTCTATGTACTCCCATTCTTTATAGGGTGCAAGCATTTAAATGCAGCCATTCCCATGGCAAGGCATGTATGACCCCACTCTCAGGTGTGAGATCATTTTAAAAGAGGTTGAACTCAAACTGTGAGTTTTTCCTCAATCTTCCCCCTCTCTCCTCCTTAGATACACATGCATTTTACAGATATTGCAAGAATTTAATATCTTTGACATGCTCTCTCTGCCCCCTGTCCTGCTATATTTGGTTGGTCTAAGTGTTAAAGGTGGTGATGTGACAAGGACATAAAGAAGAAGGGCTTTGTTGTCACCTCCATCTCTCCAGAGCTTTACCCCTGGCTGGACACCTGCTCTCCCAGCAAGGTTGCAGGATGCCAGAGTAGAACTCCAGGATGGGTACTAGTGGTGAAAGGAGAAAAGTACAGAGTGGTAACTGGTAAGGTAGGTAGCAGAGTACTCAGTAGAGTTGGCTACCAAATGGCCAGGTCCCTGGGAGCCATTCACCACCACCCGTATCTACATCAATTTCACAGACTCTTACCATCCACAGCACTGATCTGGGCAGGATGTGAGACTCCCTAGAAAAGAGTCAAGGAGAGAACAGGCCTTTTGCAGATGTGGCACAAGGCAGGCTCAAAATGGAGTTCATCCAGGTCACAGCCCAACCAGGTAAGTTCAACACCCACACCTCAAGCCTGCTGCACCAGACCCAGGTCTCTCTGTGCAAGCAGACATGGGCAGGTCTGAGTCTCTAGGGCCACTGGCTTCCCTGAGCTGGCCTTGCTGGCACCAGCACCAGAGAAAGGGTAACTCCTCTCACTCTGAGTATGCCAGCATTAACCTCACCACACAGAACACAAGGTTGCCCTGCCTTCAGCCACATAAAATTTTCACCTGCTTTCTCTTTTCTAGTTTAACAGACAGGAATAAAACCAGCATCTGGGTTATTAAAAGGCAACATCTTTTAGACATCTGAAGACCACCTGATATTGAGCTAGGGTCACCATTCCTTCTGCCACTCACTTAGTACCAACATTCTGTACTTGAGGTTTGCTTTTGGTAAATAAATTAGAAAAGCCAGGTGCTACTTCAGATCACCTGGACTCCTATATAGGTGAATGCTCACAGGAGGCTGATCCCCACACTTGGCCTAGCTCAGAAAGTAGGACAAGCATCACAGGCTCTCCTGGAAAGACCTCCTTTGAAAAGCTGAGCCTTCTTGTACATGGCTCATCATTCTGAAAGCAGTTCAGAGCAAAAACAGATTTTCCTGGAATATGTCAGGGCACACTGTAAGTTTGGGCCTATAAAGAATACTTATCATCTTACTCATTGTAGTCATGATTCTTCATAAAAACTCCTAAGAAAAGTTCAAATTCTTGGTCCTCTTGTAACAGGAACAACAGCATAGGTTCCTGAGATCAAGAGAAAATAGTTGGTCTCATCTTGAGTCAGGGAAAAAAATTGTTGCAGAATTTTGGAGTCCTCCTGAAAGAAAAACGCATCTGGCTATTTCTCCTTCATGTCAGGAACCAAAGTAAATCGGCAAATGCACTCATAGCATTCTTACATTTCCACAGCTCTCTAAATATATACTTTATCTAACATGCCTTAACCTCCCTGGTGGCATGAAAAGCCCATCCAGGTGACACATTTTATTCAAGGGCATAACAAAAATGTGCAAGAGTGGAAGAACTGAAAGAAACAGAAGGCAAAATATATGCAAGTGGATTTGAAGATAACTTCAATTAATGTTAAGCAGACTGCAGTTCATGAAGTAATCAAGGATGAATATTCTTGCTAAAACTACCCTGAGATCCAGCATGACTCAGAGTGGTCAGAGATCTCACTAAGCCAGGTGACACCAGATGACAGTTTCAATAATCAAAACCCAAACCTTCCAAAAGGTAGAACAAAAAACCAGAATATTCTGATCTTTCTTCTATTATTCTTTTTGCTGAGATGAAACAAATATAGTGTAACAGCTATTACTATGATGACATGTAAAGACAGCATAATAAAAAATCCCTGACTAAACATATTCCCCAAAATACATCAGCATGTATAAATTCCATTTAGAATGGTTATACAGCATGGCAGAGTTACTTATGAGCCATGCATTTGGGAGAAACTAACACAAACCAGCTATTTTGTGAAGGAAAAAAAAATTGACTACTGTTAGAGATGGCTGGGACATATGTAGATTCCTAGAGTATTATGGGACAGACCTTGAGCAGAAAAAGTCACAGAATCACAGAATGTCAGAGGTTGGAAGGGACCTCCAAAGATCAAGTGCAACCCCCCTGACAGAGCAGGAACAAAACTAGGGCAGGTAACTAAGAAATGCACCCAGAGGGCTGTTGAAAATCTCCAGAGGAGACTCCACAATCTCTCTGGGGACCCTGTTCTTTTTGAACTTCATTAGGTCCCTCTTGGCCCAACTCTCCAGTCTGTCCAAATCTTGCTGAATGGTTGCATAGCCTTCAGGTGAATCAGGCAATCCTCCCAGTTTTTTATGGAAACTTTCTGACAAGTTACTCTGTCCTGTCATCAAGGTCATTGATAAAGATGTTGAACAGGACTGGACCCAATACTGATCCTTGGGGGACTCCATTAGTCACAGGTCTCCAGCTGGACTCTGCACCATTGATCACCACTCTTTGGGCTCTATTGTGTGGCCAGTTCTTTTTCTATCTCACTGCCCATTCTTCTATCCTACACTTCCTGAGTTTGCTCATGAGGATGTTATGGGAGACTGTATCAAAAGCCCTGCTAAGGTCAAGCTAGACTACATCCACTGATCTCCCTGCACCTACCCATTCAGTCACAATATCACAGAAGGCCATCAGATTAGTCAAGCATGATTTCCCCTTGGTAAATCCATGCTGACTACTCCTGATAACCTTCCTCTCTTCCATGTGCTTAGAGATGACCTCCAGAACAAGCTGCTCCGTCATTTGTCCAGGGTTGACTGGTCTGTAATTGCCTGGATCTTCCTTCTTGCCCTTTTTGAAGACTGGAGTGACACTGGCTTTCCTCCAGTCCTTGGGCACCTCTCCTGTTTCCCATGATCTCTTGAAAATGATAGAGAGTGGTAGGGTGATAACATCAGCCAGATCTCTCAGCACTCTTGGGTGCATCCCCTCAGGGCCCATGGACCTGTGTATGTTCAGTTTGAGTAACTGATCTCTAGCACAATCTTCACTGACCAGTGGTGAATCTTCCCTACTCCAGGCTTTCTCTCTTATGTCCAGGGTCTGGAGTTCACATGGGTTGGTCCTAGGAGTAAAGACTGAAGCAAAGAAGGCATTCAGCGACTCTGCCTTCTCTGCACCCTCTGTTACTGGGGCTCCCACCTCATTCAGCAGTGGGACCACATTTTCCCTGTTCTTCCTTTTACAACTGATATATTTGAACAAGCTCTTGCTTCCTTTTACTTGCTTTGCCAGTTTTAGTTCTAAGAGGGATATGGCCTTTCTTGTTGCCTTCCTTCATGTTCTGACAACGTCCCAAGTGACCAGTCCCTTATTCCATGAGCTGTAAAATTTCTTTCTTTCATGAGACTTTCTTCAGCAGCTCCTTGCTGATCCATGCAGGTCTCTTACCAGCTCTACCCAATTTTTTATTCAAGGGTATGAACCTATCTTGAAGGAAGGAAGTGGGCTGGTATTTAAAAACTGAGCAACTTTCTTTGGCTCCCTTGCCTTCCAGAGTCTTAGCTCATCCAGAGTCTTAACCCATGGGATTCCTGCAATTAGATCTTTAAAGAGTACAAAATTATCCCTGTGGAAGTCTAGGGTTATAATCCTACTTATTGCCCTTCTTCCCCTATTACCTCCATTACCCCATCTTAGCAGTTTGTGCAGACCCCAAGGCCCAAACCTAAGGACAGAATTACTCTCTATTTCACCCCCAAATAAGGGAAGATAAAAGCGAATAAAGACGTTGAGACTTTAAGCTGGAAACTGAAAACAACTGGATACAGATTTACTAACACAGGAGAAAGGTGACAACATAAGGGATAAAGTAACAAAGCATACAAATACATACAAATATATATATATATATATACAACCTGACAGATATGGGCTCTGACAAACACATGGCGAGCCGGTGGTAAAGAAGCTTAGGGAGCAGCAGCACAACCAGCACCATGTGGAAAGAAAAAGGGAGGAGCTACCTGGCCTTCCCAAACTTTATTATAGAGTATGGGCAGGAAAAGAGAGGGAATAGATCCCTCCCTTTGTGTTCTGCCCCTCTCACAGCCCCTCCTTCTTTAGTTCCTCCTGTTCAAATTATGATAATCAGAAAGTTATCATCGATGCACTGAAAGAGCCTTTTGGACTGAATATGCCTGGCTGTGTGAGCTTCCCAACAGGGTGACTGAAGTCACCCATAAATACTAAGGATCATGATCTAGAAGATACTTCCAGTTGACTGTAGAAGGCTTCATCAACATCTTCTTCTTGGGTTGATGGTCTATAGTCGACACCCACAACAGTTTCACCCCCGTTTGCATGTCCCTTAATTCTTACTCACAAGCTTTCAACCCCTTCTACACACCCTGGATAGAACTCAGTGCATTCCGGTTGCTCTCGCACAAAAAGAGCAACACCACTTCCTCTCTTTGTCACTCTGTCTTTCCTACACAGCATCCATGACCACACTCCAGTCATGGGAGCTCTCCCACCACATTTCAGTGATTGTGATTATGTCAGTGTCATCATTTGAGCATGAGGAACCCAAGCAGGAAGGCTTTCAAAGTCTGAGCGGGGCAGAACACAGAGGGGTGTCTCCCCTCACATTTCCTGTCCATACTCTGTAAAGCTCAGGCAGACCCCAGCTCCTCCCCTCATTTTTCGCTAGCTCCTTGGTTCGCTGCTGTTCCCCTGCGCTCCTTTACCACCTTTTCAGAGTCCACATCCATCCATCAGGTGCTGGGAAGAGCCATGGACCCCACTCCTGAATTGGCCCTGCCCTAGGGGGCCCTCAGGCGCCTACCTCTTCCTCCATCAAGATCGGGTTGCATATATATATTTGTGTATAGTTGTATTTTTGTTATTTATCCCTTCTGTTACTGCCTTTCCCCTGTGCTAGTAAATCTCTCTCAAATTGTTTTTCATTTCCAACTTCAAGCCTTCAGTATTTATTCCCCTTTTATCTTCTCCTTTGGGGGGAGGGAGGAAGAAGTGTGGGAGTAGAGAGCAATTCTGTCCTTTGGTTTTTGGTCTGCCGAAGCTTCTAAGCTGTGCAAGAATAATTGGCACCCAACGTAGGGCTCAAATTTTAATTTTTATTTTAATTGAAAATATTGCAAAGTTGGACATTGAAACCAGAAAAATTATTATCAAGATGGTGTGCATGAAAGACCTGTTATATACTACCTTTTTTTATTTACTCATCATGCATGTTGTTTTGTAGCACCCCATTTCCCAGCCATGTTACTTTTCTATGCTGTTAAAACAGTGATTTCTGTAGGAATTCGTTCGGTTGGGAATTTGATTGGGGAGCTTGGGGGCTCTTTGATGAGTGCGTTCACTATGCAAAATGATTCTGCTCCTTTCTGTGGCGGGTTCGACTCGACAGAGTTTGGAGGCCTCGGTGATGGTTGGTGTTACTTGTTTTGGTTATCCCTGTGCCTCAACGTGTTCCAGAGGTGGTTCCATGTTTGGTATTAGTGCCAGAAAGCTGCCCCCACTGCCCCTGCTCCTGCTGCTGCCTCTGCCACTGATGCCAGGGACTTCTCCCCCAGTGGCTCCGAACCGGCCCTTGCCGCCCCTGAAAGCACGTGAAGAATTCGGACCGCCCGGAGAGAGGTGATGGTGATCCAGAGACAGAGACAATAGAAAACCCTGGTCAGCGACAGTGTCGGCCCGAGGCAGGAAGGACGTGGGAGAGTGATTCGGAACCTCGGATAATTGTCCAATCTGTGTCTCTGAAAGAGATAGGAAATTTGGGAAAGGATTGTGCTGGCGCTGAGGGTGAATCCCTGCTGTGGGGCTGGGACAAGGAAGACGATAGAGCAGACCTGGAGGTTGAAACTTCGCCTGTTTAGAAGGTGTTAATGCATTAATGCCAGCCACATAGATGTCCTGGTAGTAGCCTACTATGTAAGATCTTTCTTATATGGAGCCAGAGGAATAGGTAATTACTGCTCCAAGACGCTTTCAATACAGCAGAGCACTGTAGTCTTTACATTACCATTAGGAGTTGAGGCATCAAGAATTACACTGATGGCCCATTAATCCTTCTAGAAATCTCTGGCAAAGTCATAAAAATCAAGCAGATTTCTCACCTCCCTATCTCTGCTGCACCTATATGGCACACTTCCCCTGAGGCAAAAAAGCAGTCATTGCAGTCAGCTGCTTGAACCAGTGGTGGAACTGAAAAGGGGGGCTTGGAGGTAGCAAACACATAGAAGAAAAAGACAAAAGAGTTCACACTTATGCTCCCCTTCATTCCTGTTAATGTTTGTGCTGGACAAGACAGAGTTTTGAGCACCAGAGGGAAAAGTGTATTTGGACAAAATTTTGATTAACAGGAAGCATCTCTTACAAGATAGCAATAAAATGCCCAAACTGGGGAAAAAAGACAGAGATGGAAACATCTGCTTTATCAGTCTAGACTTTAAGACATGTAGTTGTGCTGAGTGGCACCTGGACAGAAACTCTACTAGGCAGCTGGTGGCAAAACACAGCTCCAAGGAAAATGGCTCTACCTACTTGCTCTCAGCCCCTGAACCTCCTCAATCAGCACCAGTGTCTGTGGTGTGCAACAGCACAAGTATTGCTTTACTACAACTTTTTGAGATGTGGTGATTAAGTCTCTGACAAAGCTGAAACCTGTAAGCAAAAACCTGTTCACTGCTTAGTCAAGGCTCAGAGCTGTAGAAAAAAAGAAGCTCCTTCATTGACCACATGCTTCCATCTTGGTTAAAAACACAGAGCCCAAATAGTGATGCAGCTGTAGAAAACTAAGGTAAGATAATTTAAGAAATACTAATAATTGGAACTTGCAATCCCAGAACAGTCTTTGCACAGGCAGTAAAGCCAGTGCTCTTATCTGCTAAAATGCTTTCCTACCTTCAAAAATAGAACTCTGCAGCACAATCCCTTCATTTCATATTCAATTAATTTCAGAGTACTTTTGCTCTGTAAAAACCAGCCACGTATTTGCCAGACCAGACTTTCTGACGAGGTCCAGAGTAACATCTACTACAACTGTCTGAAAGAAGACAGCCAATACATTTTGATTTAAAGAATATAGGGTTTCTAAATCACAAGTCCCCTGTTTTAATGCAGCAGTGAGTGTTCCTGCTTTATTTCTGCCTCTTCAGCCATAATGCAAAAGGGCAGGCATTAACAATTGGCAATCAGTATTTCTGCAATTCAGAGTAGATGTTTCACTGTGAGCACAAGTGGAGAGGAGAGGACTAGGTGACTACAGTGAGTGTTCATTACCTGGGTTTTTCCTGCCTGTGGAAAGGACTGGACTCCAGAGGTTGATATGCCTGGCCACGGACCATGTTGTGCAGTGCTGACGTGCTAAGTCCAGAAAAGCTGAGGTGATATTACACATATACAGCCAGGAAAACTGCTCCTGGAAGGTACCCTCAATGTCTTTAATAATACACTACAGTTAGGTAAGACCTCTAAGATCACAAAGTCCAAGAGTCAAACCCAGAAGAAACAACCATGACCACTAGAACATGTCCTGAAGTGCCACATCTCAATGTTCTTTAATACCTTCAGAGATGTAACTTCACCTTCCTTCCTGGGCAGCCCGTAATGCATTTGGGCTAAGTGCATTTGGGCTCTCAATGCATTTGGGCTGCCCTAGCTGCACTTAAAGCCGCAGAGAAACTACAGAGCATGTTCAGTAATACCTAGGTGGAGCCCTGCCCTCCCCAGAGCATCTCTGCCACTGCATCTTGCTTTGTCCCTCTGCAGTGTCCTGCTCCACATTCATGCTTTGCTCAAGCCTGCAGTGTCTATCTCATACCAGCTTGAGGTTTCTCTGCTTTCCTCAGTCTCACACGGCAAGTGTGCATTTTCTGAATAACAATAACTTTTCTAAAGGATGGCTTACACGTGGTTAAACTAGATCTCAGAGTAATCAGTGGCAGTGAAAAAACACAAGCACCTGCAGAGCAGCCAAGTGCACCAGCTCTCTATGACAGAGAGCTCTCTTGTCCCATCTGAGCACCAGGCAGTCCAAAGTTCAAGCTAGGCACATGATGGAAAGGGCAGCATGACAAGGTCTCAGGCACTTGGACTTTCACTTCTCTCACTTCTCATTTTGAACCAGCTTGTTACTTTATCTTGGCCAGCTCCATTTTTTCAGATCTTTTTTCTTCTGAAACCATGAAAGCAGCATGAAAGCAATTTGCTGTTTGCACACAGATAACAGAGGGTGCCTTGAGCAGGTCACTAAAAGCACAGAACTCCCTTAATGTCTCTTAATTCATAATGAGCAAACAGCAAACCTAGTAAGAAGAAGGATAAAGAATTCTCCATCATCATTATTTCTGAGAATGGATTCTCTGAATTTAAGCTCAACACAGTCCCACTGAGGAGAGCTGCAGACAGGAATAAATCAACAAGCAGACGTGAAGCATAAATTTCTCTTTCCCTGGCTAGCCCATTCCTCTAGCCAGATCATCAAATTATGAGGGATCAAAAGAGGTGAATACTCTGCACACTGAGAACAGGGCTGTGCTTGATACCTTCATAGCCAAGGCCAGCAAACAGGGTTCTGTGGCTTTGATGTGTCTGTCTGTGTTGCCCAACCTGTGATGGGGAAGCCTGCCTCTGCCCTCCAAGCCCCAGTCACCTGCTGTCCCCATGCTGGAGAGGTTAGTGCATAGCACTCTGAAGTACTTATATCACACTGACATGTAGAGGTACATTAGCCAGTCAAACATGTTGTTTCCAAGCAGCATATTTATAATTCAGAGATAATTGTACTTTCTGCAGAGTGTAAGATAAATAAACAAAGTAATTTATTGACTTATGCAACTTACCTGTGTATGTGCTTTACTGACATTTCAATCCCATTTAGGATTATAGTTCACCCTTCCAAAAAATGGGAGGATACTCTCTGGCCAGATAACTATTATCCCAGCCTTAAACCTGTCTGCACAACCTGCCAGCCCATCCAGATGCAGCATACTATCCTGACTTTTATCAGCAGAGAATTTATGAGTGTTCCTAGCAACAGAGAGAAGTGGGATGCTCTTAAATCATATACGAGTCTCTGGGCAACTTGTTCCAGTGTTTCACCACCCTCATAGCAGAGAAACTCTTCCTAATATCCAGTCTAAATCTACTCTGCTTTATTTTAAGACTATTGCCTCTCATCCTATCACTACATACCCTTGTAAACAGTTCCTCTCCAGCTTTGCTCTCAGCCCCAAAAGATCAGTTCAAGCCATCCAGCAGCATTTTGCCTTTGCAGTATCAGGGATCCTTTTTGTATCTCTGTATTCAGTCCTGCATATAAATACTGTCCTACTCTCATGAACTCTGCTAACCATCCTCCTCCCAGATTCAGACTCTTGGGAGGGGAAGAACGAGTAGGAATGCTGATGCATGGTTGCTGCAAGAGAATTCAATAGAAGCAACCCAGTCAGTGTCTAGGGACAAGGCCAGATCCTGCTCTAGGTAGCAACAACTCTTTCAACTATGTCTTACCTGGAATTACCAACTGGGAAAAATGTACACATACAGAAAAAGGCACACTTGAATTAGGCTTAGTGAGGGGCACATATAAAATGAATGCTACATTAGTTTTCCCTGGATTGGATTTCTGTGGTCAGTTGCTTTGCAAATAGAAATAACACAATGAATTGATTTAGAAATGTCTGCTACATTATACTGGACGTAAGGCAGAGTTCCATTATCATAAGCCTATAAAAGTGTGATTCTATTTATGAGATTTATGACCATACTCATTACTCCAGGGCCGCTTCCACCCTCCATGGCCCCATGGATTCCAGATCCTGATATGTTTCCAGCCATTCTTGCAGAGTAACTGTAAAGAGAAATGGAAAACAAACTCAGTTATAGCTTTTCACAACTGTTAATCAGTGAAGGGATGGGTAATAAAATGGATGCTATACCTTCGTGGTTTGTTTTAACTTCTGATCTCATTTGACTGCAGCTAAAAATCTGTGGCTTTTGCTACACCATAAAAAACTATGTGTTGGAGAAAATTATGCCCATTTTTCTTCCCTGAGGGCAGTGGAGATGTAGAGGGAAGTAGCAGTGTTCTTATCACACTGGGTGACTTAAATGGCCTTGGGAAAATCCAGTGCTTAATTCTGCACATCTGATGCTGTAATTCATCAAGGGCAGAGACTTTGAGGAACCTGGCCACCAGACTGCCTGGAGTGAATGTCAATAGTCAGCATGGAGAGATGATAATAAACAGGACCTCTGTCTCCCTGTAAGTATTGTGGTTTCCAACAGCTGGAGTTCTGGTTATTTTCTCCTCTTGCTGTCACTGTCTGTGAGTCAGAATTAACCCACTTTCACCAGTGAAACTGAAGTGGTAGAAGTGGAAAGGAGAAGCAAATCTGTTTGTTTCTGGCTCTCCTTATCCACGCAGGGAGTGTTGGAAACAAATTGCATGGCAGTCTCAGGCAAGGGCCAAGACTCTGGCCAGCCTGAAAGTACTTCCCACAGGATACCCCCCGGGATGGCTTGGGACTCCTGTAAGTTGTGGCAAAGATTGTTTCTCCTCTCTGCAGATATCATAAGCAGCAGGAAGCTGAAATAGCCTGATTCCTCTCCAACAGGATATGAGACTCTGCCAGCCCTGTCTTGAGGAGAGCCAGCTGTGACCTCTGGAGCCTGGCAACCTCCATTCTTCCCTTCTGGAGCCTCTTGGCTACAAGCAAGAATGCTTCAAGTAGCAGCATGCTGGATATTCTAATGGCAAAACATGATAGCATGAGGGGATATAAACCAAAATTGGCTTCCCATTGGAAACCATTGAATATATGGGGAGAAGGGAGAAAAGAGCTTATGAAAACAACACCCCCCTTGCAAAGTATTTAAGTTCCTAGGTTAAAATGTGTCACAGATGTCTTGCTTGATAGCATAGCCATTGTTTGATTTCCTTCTTGGCCTTGCTCAGTGTCAGTATGTCCTGAGTGCACTACAGCTGACTGGGGTAAGCCATGTTCTGACTTCTGGTTGGTCCTTCAGGAACCTGCACCATGGGAAAACTTCCATCATCCCCACATCACCATAGGCAAATCAGAGCTTAAGTCAGTACAGCAGTTCAGCTCTCTGGGATGCCTTAAATACTTGGATTCCAAGATCAACAAAGAGATGGACAACAGATTAGCAAAGGCATAAAGAGCATTTGGAAGACTTCATAAAAGAGTCTGGAGCAATAAACACCTGAAGAAAAGTACAAAGATCAGTATCTACAGAGCCATTCTACTGTCTCCTCTTTTATATGGGTCTGAATCATAAATTCAGACCACCACCACCTGCCACTCCTTGAACACTTCCATCAGTGCTGCCTCTGTTCGTTCCTAAACATCCACTGGACTGACTACATGACCAATGTCACTGTCCTTGAACAGGCAGAAAAGGCTGATATCATGCAAGGAGAAATAGGTAAGGAAAAGATGGGCACAAAGCAATAGGCTCTGATTGCTGAGTTCTGAGTGTTTGGTGGGAAGATGGGGACAGTGGTAGCCACAGTAAACAGTTAGTGTAGGTCAATCCAGACTCATACAAGTTCACACACACACCTTATTGAAGGTATTTAACAGGTTTCCCAAATGCAGCAGCTCTTGTGCCTGTTACTTATGTACAGCACCTCCTCTCTGCGTATGTAAGGACAAGCATAGAAAGCAAAGTCCAGCTGAGATCAGGTAAATGTTTCTAGTACAAGGGTCAAACACAACTCTGGAGTAAGTAACAGGGCTCCAACATATGTAGGACAGAACTTTCTTTTCTTTTCATCCTTTCTCTGTTTGGTTACTCCGTGTGTTCTCTTTACTATGGATACTTCTGTCCATCTCTGATACTTACCCAGTCATATGTCTGCATGCTGTCTTGGGTCCATCTTTTGCTCCTGGCCCATAACCGTGTTTTTCTTTGGGAGCAGCTCCAGTCCCAGAGAAAAAGAAATATCCTCCTATTTGTCACCCTACTGAGAGGTTTGAATATATCCTAAACATTCCACACTGCAAGTCTCAGCATGACTACAAAAGATAAGAAAAGCATAACAGTAGGAAAGGATGATTGGGTGGCATCAGGATTCCCAGGGGACATTGCTGGTGATTACTGGGTAGCAGTTCAGCATTTTGGGGGAGAGAAGGGAGACAGAAGAATGCTGGTTTCTTTTAACAGGCTGGTTCTTAGATACCTTAGATGTTGAAATCCACTCTCCTAAAGAGTTATTTATGGTGAACAGCTTATTTAGAACATTAAGTAAGTGACTGAATGCACTGTATTCTTATCTCCCCTTGAGGTGACTGCTGGCTGCCCTGGGCTCTCTGGCACTGCAGAAGCTATTTTTGGAAAATGTTTTACCAAAGGACTAAGGACTCTAGGATTATTATGCCAGCATTTTTCATTTCTGGGTACGTATTCTCTGCTGTATTGGCACTTTCTGGGTTTGGATTATATAGGGATCCAAACTGCAGTCCCAGAACTTAACATTCTGGAATGCTTTGGTTGTTCAGTGCTGTCTCCCAGTTCAGAAATCTGCAGAGACTCTCAGATTTTCTAATTATTCCTTGTGCAATTCACCACCAACAATTCACCAGTGTGAATTCATCACCAGTGTGATTCACTTCAGGGAACCTGAAGCCTTCTCTGAAAGCTGATCAGTTTATTGTGGCTGTCAGCACACACATTCTTTATCTATTTTGACTCATTATCTGTTTCTCCATGTACCTCACCTTCCCCTTTAAGCTTGTGTGATTGGCTTGAAATTACAAATCCTTGGAGACAGGCCAGAGGAATAGTGTTTTGTTATTTTAAAAAGAGATCTGTTTCAGAAAGAGAAACAAGACTCTTTAGTAAAACTCATTTCCTATCAACTCTTGAAATTCCTTGAATCTCCCAGGACGGTGACTGACAGACTGATAGAACCTACTGCTGGGCAGGTCTATCCTTGTGCTGTTCTAATAAAACAGCTCGTTTTGGAATTTTTACTTGATCAGTGCTGTTGAAATAAAACCATGCTAGACTACATCTATTGCTGGTATACTTCTACTGCAGTCCTTAGCATTGCTGCAAATAAGAGCTTGGCCTCTTATGGGTATGAATCATGCTACTTTAATTTGGTCTCTGGAAACCACTCTTTTAGTTCATCCCCACAGATCTCTTTCCCTGTCATCTCTCTTGAAAGCTGGATCATCTGGAGAAGTACCTGCTCTGTCCACATGCTGGAGAAACTGCCTGCCTCCTCCTCATCTATCAAAGAGATGGATTACACATCAAAACAGTCTTTAGTCACTACACTGTCCCTGTCCATGACAGCACATCAGATTGTTAATTGAAACACAGAGAAAAAAAAGAAAATCTAGAGACAGGATCTTGACACAGGCTTGCTGGTGTAGAGCTGTGCTGCAGGGGAAAATACAAGTGCAGCTGAGAAATGAGGCTCACTGAATCATCTGCATAATTGCTCTTTATCATCTTGAATGTTTGGCATTGCCCAATAGTATTAGCATACTTTCCATGTTGAATCTCTCCTCCCTCTAAATACGGGACTATTTATATTCCCAAAACCATATGCCAAGTAAATATACCTGATCTATTTTTCCACTCACTGCTAAATGCTTTCTATTGAGTGCTTTCACATTCTACTTTATGCAAAACACAGAAGGAGGAATTCAGGCTAAGACTTGTGTATGTTGTGCTGCACTCACATAAGGATCTCTTGTCTGCAGGCAAACACAGGGCAAATATAACCTGGAGATGTTGGTCTCAGTCTGAAGACCTAAATCTACCCCGTCCAGCTCTGGGATGTTAATACCCGAGACATAAAAGAAACAGGGCAATGGCTGGAGAAATAAAAGGGGCTGGACTTTAAGCAAACTTATCATAGAATCATAGAATCATCTGGGCTGGAAACGACCTCTGAGATCACCAAGTCCAACCCCTGATCCACTACCACTGTGGTTACCAGACCATGGCACTGAGTGCCACATCCAGTCTCTTCTTAAAAAACTCGAGGGACAGAGAATCCATCATCTCCCTGGGCAACCCATTCCAATGTCTGATCACTCTCTCTGTAAAGAATTTCTTCCTAATATCTAACCTAAACTGCCGCAGCATGGAATGACTGACACCCAGGTGTCCTTTTTGAGCATCAGTACTTTATTCACAGAACACCTCTATTTTTATGCTTGTGAATATCTTGTTCACAAGTACAGGCATAGTTTGTGTCACTTTGTAGTTGGTTATTATGAGCTGATCATGTATACTTGTTGCAAGCTGATAGGTTACGACTAATTGTTCACGTGAAGCAAAGCCTCCTCTAACTAGTTAATGCAATCTTTCCCAAAAAGCAAAACATGTGCTACTCCATTCTTTTACCAAGGTCTTGTTACATCTGTAATCTACATTCTTCTTGCCCAAAGTCACCAACTGCTTTTGCTTCAAGGGTGAAGCACTAGTACCTCTAGGCCAAAGTCTTTAAAACTTAAAACACTATCTGCTACATCTCCCCTTTTTGTTTTTCTACAATAAAATCATATTTATAGTCCGTTTGCAAACAGAAGAATACACATGGTACCATCATCAGGGCAGACAGGAAAACACACAAAATTAGAAGACCCATTTGCAACACACTTCTTAGCCATCCTGTAATGTCCCATCTGTCCAGCAGATGGTTCAGGCCAAAGAATCCACCATCTTCTGTGACCTTCTTGGTGGTGTCCATCAGTTCCTGGATACCTAGACCTGGAACTGTAATTCCAATCCATACAACACATTCCATCAAAATTTCAACCACCATGACCATGACCCACTAAGGAAAAATATATTGCAGCTCTATTTTATAAAGTTGCAAGCCTAACACTATCTACATCATTAGCTAAAGCAGTTAAAATTGCTGATGTTTCATTAACTCTTTTTGCTACAAAACTTCTAAGCATAACCCAAAGCTTTTGCTGAAGCAACACTAGGTTTTACGCATCATTCTTGCTGGTTACTTAGGCCTGTTCTCCCTTCCTGGATGGCCCTCTTATAACAGAGGGAACCTTCCACTCACATCAAGGTCTGGCATGGCATGTGTCCCCACCACTCAGTGCCTGCTGGGTTGCAGCCAGCAGCAGAGCTGTAAGTTATTCTTGGTGGTAAACACAGACACCAACTCAGTTTTACCCTTGATTGTGGTAGGGGGCACTTGGCTGGTATCTTCTGATGTGGGATCAATACATTGTTAACCCCTGGTGTGAGTTCACGTGAACATTGGTAGGGAGTTTCAAGCCTAATGTTAATTTCTTAATTTCAAACTAAGCATCTAACCTCTATTATACATCAACACATGTGTTACCATTACCCAGATCCGCAGTTGCTGGGGAGCCCCGGTTGCAGCGAGGATTTGGAAACCCTTCCCAGTAAGTGGGAAAATCCTATGCAGCGCATCTACCTGTAGGTGAGGCATCCAGAGTTGCTGCAACTGGGTCCAGCCTTATATCATCATCCTGGTGTGGCATTGTGAACGAAGATTCAAGAAGGGCTCTCTCTCCCTACGCTTGCTGCAAACGCGCTGATGCCTGATGAGGCCAACACGGGACAGGCAGTGCGGCTGCAACAGGCCCAACAGAAAGTCTTCTGTGAGGAGACAGCCAAGGCATGGCTCTTTCTGCTCTCCCTTTTCTCCTCAAGACTGATTCTACTGCGTTCTCAAAGGAGAGAGCAGTGTTATGGATGGTGTCTCTGTAGTGTAACGAGGCAACTAGGTGCCACTAATTGCCAGGGAGTGAGCATGAGCTTGTGTCAAGCCCACCTGTGCCCAATTAGGGTGGGCCCCCACTGCGCATGAGCAGGACCAGGGGGCCAATAAACGCCCACAGGGTGAGGCTTGAGTGCCACCTGGTTGCCTTATTACACTACATGTCTCCATGTCTCCCGACTGGAGGCCCGAGTGGGGCACTGCTGGCAGTCAGTATGGCCAAAGCTAAGGGATTGTTTCAGGGAGTCCTTGTATCTTCTCTTTGGGGATCCTCTGTTAAGGCAGCCCATGGCAAGTTCCCCAGAGAGCACAATCTTAGGGAGGAGGTGATCCTCCATCCTGGAGATGTGCCCTGCCCAGCACAGCCGTGTCCTCAGTAACATGGCCTCCATACTGGTGACCCCTGCCTGTTCAAGGACAGGAACACTGCTACACAAAACATACAAGCCTCACTATTCACTAGTGCTCAAGTTGCACAACAAATAGACAAACCACAAATCTGACAATAAGTCTGTCCAGAAGCAGTGCCCTGCTCCATGGAGCATCATGCTTACTGGCACTTTTCCCTAAGGCTTTTCAGTTTTAGCTAAGGGAGGAAAGAAGAGGTTGCCCAGGGAGGCATGTGTTTATTTCTCAGAGTATTGAGTCCAGCAGTGAAGGCTCTGAGTCAAGTGCTCTGAGTTCATCCCCCCAGGACAAAGCTATCATCACTCACTTTCCCTGGACCACTGAAAACCTCATTATGCATTCAAAATAAAAGAGAAGTTCAAACCAGTTCATCCTCTAGAGAATCATCTTACCACAGAAGTACTACTTATCCAAAGGGAAAGATGGTGAATTAATCTGAGAGGGGGAAGAGCATCCTTACACATGCATTTTTCTCTTAATTTCTTTTTATAATTACTCTAAATTTTTAAGGAAGAACAAGTTCTCAGAAGAAGCTGGTGGTTAGTAGTGTAGATGTAGGTCTCATGCAGACATACACAAAGGACAGAGTCAGATTTTTGTGGAAAATTTGAAGCATGGTACGGGATTTCATAGGCAGTATAAGCCAGTCTGACTGCATCCTGCAGCTCTGTATGGTGGTCCGGCCGTGGCCACTTCCCAACAAATTTCCCACTCAGCATTATCCTGAGTACAGGCACAAGATTAAGAGGTTAAGAGGTTAAGAAGGTTAAGAGGCAGGACATGACTCTTTGCAGAGCCACCTTCTGATCAGGTCACCTTAACCCAACACTAAAATCCTAGCCCCACTTCTGTTCCCCTCACATCTTTCCCTTTGGCTGCTCTTATTTCTCCCTCCTGCTCCAGCTCCACCTTCCTGACATGTTCTGCCACCATGAGCCCCAATGCTCCTTGTTCAACACACACCAATTAAGAAAAATAAAAAGGCTGCTATTGATTGAAAGCCAAACTCTTGTTCTCAGCTTGATAAATCTTAATTCAGCATCACTGCTGTGCCTGGAATAGTGTTGCTCTGGATTAGGAAGCACACAGTATTGCAGCTCTCTGGGCTGAGGACATTGTTAGCAGTGCACTGAGGAGGTGTCAGGCACATCACTGTCACACATCCCAGAACCACAGGAGACCTCCACAGAATAGCTAATACACAAAAAAGCCAGCTGGAGTAACAAGGGAATCCAGAACAAAGGATAAGCTGAACTGGGCCACACTATGGTTCTCTCCACTTCAATGCCTTGTCTCTGACAGCTTGGAGAAGCAGGATAACTGAGAAAGCTGAAACTAATGGCCCTCCTGGGGGCCAGTTCCTCCTGGAAACAACCTCCCACTCTCCATCACTTGAGGGCTAAAGCAGTTCCCAGTCTGGAGGCTCTATATGTAGTTTTGTGCTTATTAGACCTTGTGGGAATCAGGAATCCATTTCCTTGAATCTTGCCTGATCTTTTTTTTTGTTGTTGTTTTTTCAAAATGCGATTTCTGGTTTTCATTGACATTCTGTTAGAGGAGAAAGACCAGGCCCATCTCAGGAGGTTTGCCTAAGCAACAAGAACTCGATTCCCTGCTATACAGAAGAACAAACCTTAAGGGACTCTTTTCAACACAAATGCCTCAGTTGCTTAAAAAAACCCCAAACCTTCTCTGCTCCAGCTCTCTCTCACAAGCGAGCAATGAGATCCTCAGACTGTACAGGTGAGGAGCCCGCAAGTGTGACATTAAAGTCCTGCTGGAGGACAGACTGGTGTCCAACAACCAGCAGAAACAGAAATGAGCTCAGATTTTACGTGCAATCTGTTTGTTTTCTTGTGGCTCAGTGCTATAAAACGATTACAACTTCAAAGAAATAAGTATAATGGAAGTAAAGAAGGGAGGTAGCCCTGTCTTTGAGAAGCAGTTTCCTTACATGTCTTGAAACCTCCCACTCTAACTCTTCAGTGAAAGTTTTCAAAGTAGCACAGTAGTACCAACTATTCCCCTGGGGCCACCACAGCCATATAAAATCCTGCTGACTGACTCTCTAGCAGGTGATTCAATCCCAGATGCGTGTATTCCTTCCCACAACAGCCCTTTCTAAAAGCAACAGAGCTGGAGATACTGTACAAATAAACCCCCATTGAAAACTTGTGCAGAAAGACATGTAATAAACAGTGATGCACTGCAGCTTCCTTGGCCCAGAGACAGGAGCTCTGAAGTTAAGGTCAGATACAATCTGCTGAGTAGGCAAGGGATGAGACAATGGCAACATGAAAATGCTGTTCCAGTTCAATTACACTGATTATACAAGCACAATCAAAAATAAGGTCAATTGATCTTGATTTTCATCAAGAAACACTGAGCAGGACCTTGTGGCCGCTGGGAAATAATGAAGCTGTGAACTCTACCATGAATAGCTGGTGAGCAGCTTTGGCTCATGCCAGAGAATGGCCACACCATGACAGATCTGCAGGTAGTGCAGAACAGCACAATCCATCATTGCCATATGTTTCCTATAACTTGATTTATTAAAACAGCTCCTGCAACAATGCACTTTTTTTTTTTCCCCTCTAAGTTCTTCCTAATTTTTCCCCTGTGCTATTTAAGCTAAGTTTCTAGGTTAATGTCAGATTGATGTCTGATTTCTTGCCTAAATAAAATCTTTTTCTCCCCTCCAGCTACAGACAGGCTAAGGCTGATAGCAGGAACTCCAGTTGAGCTTATCTGTCTGAGAAGACCTTAACTTCAAAATGAAGGATCCAATTTGATTTAGTCAGGTCCTAGGTTCAAAATTCCTTAGTGCTAATGTTAATTCCCAGAAATATCTGAGAATTAAATCAAATTACAATAAACATACGATCACCAAAAGCAGTGCAGAGAAATAGGCACTCTGTTGTTGAAATAACAGGTTATGATTGCTCTGGGAAGGGACATAAGGAGAGATGGGGAAAATGAAAGCAAGCTCTTTTGCAAAATTACTCAAGCAAATGACAGATCACTTTTCCCAGCAAACAAGCATTTTCTCAAACTCTATCATTTTCCCCATGCTTTTTAGATCCTAAGTGCCTAGCACACTTTCCTGAGTCTCTGCTAAGGAAACAAAGTGTCTTTCTTGCTCAAATTCACATTAAACCAGCTTCTTTCTGTGGCTTCTATCCAAGGACTTTTTGGGTAGGACTTTTTGCACAGGCTTATAGCAAGAGAACAAGGGGCAATCATTTAAAACTTGAAGAGGGGAGGTTTGCATTAGATAATAGGAAGAAATTCTTTACTATGAGGGTGGTAAGACACTGGAACAGGTAAGACAGATGAACAGGTTGCACAGGAAATTAGTGGATGCTCCCTCCATGGAAGTGTTCAAGGCCAGGCTGGATTGGGCTCTGAGCAACCTGGTCTGGTGGAAGGTGTCCCTGTCCATGGCAGGAGGGTTGGGACTAAGATGATCTTTAAGGTCCTCTCCAACCCAAACCATTCTATGATTCTATGATTCCCCTGACACTAGACACATGGGGCAAATACCCAAGGAGTCCATGCCCTGATGCTGTGAACAGACTTGAAATGATTCAGAGGAACACCATGCTGGCTATTTCAGACAGTCTGTTCATCATGCACTCTCCTACAAGAGACATAAGAAGCACTCAGGGATTTCTCTCATGCTAACTCTCAAACCTCTGTCAGCCACCTTGCAGCTTTTCACTCTCCTATGCCAGGTCTTGCTTAGCAATCCCTCAACTCATAAGGCAGCCACAGGGTCTTCAAGAGGCCAAGGGTGAGGAGCTACAGAAACCGTAGTTCATGACCTTGAAAAAACCTTCAGCAGCTTCAGCCTCTGCCCATTGTAGCCTTCTAAAGCACTGAAGATCAGGGACTATCCTTAATGAAGTTTACATTGGGCACTACCTGGTCCAATCAAGCACTACCTGGTGCATGGGCAAGGAACTGATTCATCTGTAGTAATCTCTCTCCCCTCAAACACATCATGTTTGAAAATATACCAATGCTGGCAAAAATAAAACATTCAGAATTAAGCATTACCATAATTCATAGCATCTGGATCATTGTAATTCAGTTTCTTTTTGTATCTATATACCATTATGCATTATAATCAGAACACAGGGAAATATTTAGCCTAAACATTAATTAATTTAAAACATTTATTCAGCAACAGAAAATCATCTAACTACTTGTTCACTCATTTGCTCATGTCAAGGAAATGATGAAAAAAAATTTTCTGAAGATTGTTAAAGAAGCATATCAGTTTTTTTAATGATATAACTCTTATAGGAGGATTTCCCATCTACTGATCTTTAGAGAAGCTCAGCTATAGAAAATACTTTTTTCAATCTAAAACCAGAACTTTTCTTGCATTTCTCAAAACTGCGTGTGAACAAGAAGACCAGTTAATTGCAGAGCTTCTGTTGCATCTGGTACTTCTAGCCTTACCTCTTATGGTACTTGAAGTAGAAGTAGAGAATATTAGAAGTAGACTGAGGGCCTGGGGATGAAAACACAGCCTGGAGTAGTTCCCATCTGATGGGAAACTGCAATTACTGCAGAGCTAGCAGAAGTGACATTTCAAATGCTGTCTTGGTGCTCTTGAACCATCTCTCCCTTCAGGGACTTCATTCTAAATCATCTCACTTAACAAGTCAAAATAAGCTGTTTCTGACTGTCACCACTGATTATTGCTGTCTGAATATCAAGATGTTTCCTCTCTGCTTTATACATTACCCTCACAGATGAAGACTCAAAACTCTGAGTGTATATGGCAATTTTCTTGACAATATACAAGGTAAAATATGCTGCTCAACTGCTCAATTGGATCTGGAGAACTGACAGCAATTATATATATACTACTTAAATAACCAGATACTGTAGGACTCAGAAAATGGAGGATAAGAGACTGTTGGGACCAAGGTTCCAGTTTTGCCACAGGTAAATTTCCAGCCACATTTTTTTTCAATTTTTTTTTTTTTAGTGGCAAAGTGAAAAAAAAATACACAAAGTGGAGGCTGAGAAAAATATACACATAGGTTAAACCGCCCATGCTCTGTCCACAGGATGCAACTATGCTCAGTCTCTGGGAAATGTGTAGGGGAAACTGTGGGGATCTCTCTGCCAAGTAATTTAAATAACTTAAACACCTGGGATCATGTATCCTTACAGTTAGTGTTGCATTGACCTAAGCAAAATGAGTTTATTAATATCTCCACACAGGTGAAAGTACCCAGCTGAAAAACACAGCCTTCCTTCTTCATCACCAGGGACCAGCTCCCAGAGGCAACTGGGTGCAGTACTGAGCTTACAGGACATCTGAAATTCAAATGCACTTTTACTTATTCCTGACCCTTGGCTCAAAACATCTGCAACTCTATGAATGAGAAGCAATTACTGCTACTTAGCCACTGCTTTTGCCTCTGCTTCATTCTGCCAGGAGATGAAGGCCATGCTTTGACATCTCCATGGCACACCATGGGTGCTGTAGTGATGTTTGAGAACTTCTGGTTGGGCTCCCCAGGCAGCTGATGCCATTGCCTTTCATCTTGCATCTTGTCTAGAAGAACAAAGCCTGACTGGTCTGGAAACTGCTACAGGTGGAAATTTTGGTCAAATGCAGAAAAAAAGTAAATTAAAATGGAGCCTTTTTCAGCACTGGCATCCTGGGTTTCTCTTCCAGATGAGCCAGTCGAGTTGGCAGTCTCAATTTAAGCCCCCTGAGTGGTTCAAAGAGCATCTAGTAAAGCTGCATTAAAATCTGTAACAGAATAAAAGGCTTTTCAATGTTCATGTTGTAAAGCCTAGCATATGATTTAGCCTTCGAAAGGATGGGAAACAAAGCCAGAACCAGATGCTCATTCTAGAAAAAAATCTCTGGAAAGTTGTCAGAAGTGATTTGTTTTAGCCAACTAGTTGGGATGATGCTGGAAACTGTAGTGATTGCTGAAAAAAATCTCCAAAAGGGCAGTGCTGGGACGAGGAGGAGCTCTGCAAATTTTTGCAGTCAGTTTCATTCATAAGCTCAGTCTTCATGGATTTAGCAAAATGGAAGGGGATTCTCCAACATCTGTCTTGCCTGGCAAACTTCAAGCACTGGCAGCAGTGGGTTATGATTTCTCCAAGATACAGGCAAATGATCCCTTTGCACATGAAAACCTCTCAGAATAGTTGAGTAGGATAGATGTTCATGCCACACTGTGGTGCCACGAAATTAGTGCTGCTTGGGTTTCTAAGTTAGTTTGTATGCTTTTGAAATCCTATGCTTCTCTGCTGCTCCCAAACAGCAAAAACACCAGGGTAGTGTCAGTTCTTAACAGGACTCCACCATAGATCTTCATTCCAGTTTATTAATCTTTAAAATTTCCCTGAGAGTCCTTTCTTATATCTATGTTTGTCTTCTGTGAGTCTGATGTTTATTTTATCTTTGTCTTCCTCAGTCTGGAAACAGAAACAATTATCTCCTCTGCTTTGCATTTTTTAGTTACCGTTCGAGTGTAACTTCTGTTTCAAGAGAGATGATTTCCACCTGGTGAAAACTCCTAAGAAGAGTGCTAGGGTAAAAAAAAAAAAACACAAACCCCCCCCCCAACCAACCAACCAACCAACCAACCAACCAACCAACCAACCAACCAACCAACCAACCAACCCCAGCACCAGCTGCATTCTCACTGGACCTGGATTTGAAGAAAGGCTTCTCTGCACCAGCACACTACCATGAGGTAACAAAATATCAGTGCTTAGAACACTCAGCTTACAACATGCCCATGTAGAAATTTCATAGTAAAAAGACGGAAAATTAATTCAAATTTCATTTTTTATTATCCAGCGAGGCAACTGCACAGCCCGGGGCTGCCGCGCCTTCCCGCCTCTCTCTGCCCAAGGCAGCAGCGCCCAGGCAGCAGATCTCGCGAGAGCCGCGGGCGAGATCCGGGCGTTGCCACAGCAACGGCCACCACCCCCGCCCGTAACGAGGCGCCCCAGAGAGCGCGAGCGACCCGCAGCGGGGCGACCGTAACGGGCAAAGGGGGAGCGGGGCGGCATCAGGGCGTGGGGCCGCGATTCGTCCGGGCGGGCGGGCCTGGAGGCGGCATCGGCTGCGGGCAGCTCCCTCCCGGAAAACGACTCGGCCGCGGGGTCCGCTCGCCCCCGAAACCGGGGCCGAAAAGAACGCGGCGACCCGGATGGATGGAGCCGCCCCGGCGGCGGGCGGGTGCCGGGCTGCACGGAATGTGTGAGCTCGTCGCTTGTAGCGGAGGGAAGCGGTGACGATCCCTGTGTGCGCTGCCACCCGGTGACCGATCTGCTCGGCCCGCTGGGAGAACCGGCGGGAGGGGGAGAGGCTGAGGAGGATTTGGGAATGTCAAAGGCAGTGAGATCGGTGGAGCCGCAGCCTGCGGGCCTTGAGGCAAAGGCGGGAGGTGGAGGCACCGCAAGGAGCAGAGGAGTCCCGGCCCCCGAGTCAGGCAGAAGGAGAGGACTGAAGAGAGATGGGGGCGGAGAATGGAAGCGGGTCCCTGCTCGGGGCGCCCGCAAATCCCTTCCCGGCCTCCCCCACCATCCCGTTTGCCCCTACGGGAGATGAGAGGAGCTGGGAAATGAGGATGTTGATAAAGGTCCATCCAGGGAGTTTCCCAAGCAAGCGGCCCCACGCGTTAGGACCGCTCCTGTAAAAAATAAAAGGAGGGTAATTATCACAGGAGATTCTCTCCCGAGGGGAAGAGAGGGCCCGGTGTGCCAGCCAGGCCCATCCCACAGGGAAGTCCGGTGCCTCCCTGGGGCCTGGGTCAGAGGTGTAAGGAGGAAAGTCCCAGCTCTGGTGCAAACCTCTGATTACTGCCCATTAATGGTCATGCAGGTGAGCAGTGATGAGATTTCCATCACAGGGCTATTTACTGTTAGCAAGAGATGGAGTCGAACTATACACAAGGGGGAAAAGTATTCTTGGCCAAGAGTTGGCAGGGCTCATTGAGAGGGCTTTAAACTAGGTTTGAAGTGGAAAGGGAACAAAACCAGTCCCACCAGAGATGAGCCTAGGGGTAGCATGGCAATGTTAGGGGCAAAACTGACAGCTCAGACTGAGTGCATCTAAACGAATGCAAACAGCATGGGCAACAAACAGGAGGAGCTGGAAGCCATTGTGCAACAGGACAGCTATGACATAGTCACCAGAAACACAGAAATGTGATGACTCTCATGACTGTAATACTGCAGTGGATGGCTGTAAACTCTTCAAAGAACAGAACAGATAGGACAGAACAACCAGAGAGATAGCTCTATGTGTTAGGGAGTATTTTGATTGTATAATGCTTGATGGTAGTAATAAGGTCAACTGTGGGTAAGGATGAGGGGACACCTATCCACAAGATGGTCCGGAAGCAGGATCCAGGAAACTACAGGCCTGTCAGCCTCACCTCTGTGCCTGTAAAAAATCTGGAGAGGTTCATTTTGAGTGTGCTCACATGGCAAGTAAAGGACAGCCAGGGCATCAGGCCCAGCCTGGATGGGTTGAGGAAAGACTGGTCCTGCTTGGCCAACCTGGTCTCCTCCTATGACCACGTGACCTGCCTAGGACAGGGGAAAAGCTGTGGACATCTACCTGGACTTTAGTAAAGCATATGGCACCATCTCACACAGAACTCTCTTAGACAAGCTGGTGTCTCATGGTATAGACAGCTGTTCTCCTGGCTGGATAAAAAGCTGGCTGAATGGACAAGCCCAGAGTGTTGTAATCAACTGAGTTAAATCCAGTTGGTGGCTGGTCACCAGTGGTGTTCCCCAGGGCTCAGTTTTGGGGCCAGTCTTGTTCAGTATTAGTGATCTAGATGAGAGGATCGAGTGCTTCCTCAGCAAGTTTGCAAAATAACACCAAGTTGGGTGGGAGTGGTGATCTCCTTGAGGGTAGGAAGGCTCCGCAGAGGAATCTGGACAGGTTGAATCAATGAGGTGAATTGTATGAGGTTTATCAAGGCCAAGTTCTGGGTCCTGCATTTTGGTCACAACAACCCCACACAATGCCACAGGCTTGGGGAAGAGTGGCTGGAGAAAGGACCTGGGGGTTGTTCATCAGCACCTGGATGAATATGAGCCAGCAGTGTGCCCAGAAGACCAAGAGCATCTTGTGGCTTTTATCAGAAATAATGTAAATAACAATAGGACTAGAGGAAATAGAATCACAGAACCATAGAATGGCTAGGGTTGGAAGGGACCTTAAAGATCATCTAATTCGCAGGGACATCTTCCACTAGACCAGGTTGCTCAAGGCTCCATCCAACCTGGCCTTGAACACTTCCAGGGAGGGGCCAGACACAACTTACTTGGGCAACCTATTCCCGTGTCTGACCACCCGCAAAGAATTTCTTTCTAATGTCTAACCCAAGTCTCCCCTCTTCAAGTTTTAAACCATTTCCCCTTGTCCTCTCAGAACACACCCGTGAAAAAAAGCCCTACCCCAGCTTTCTTGTAGGCCCCCTTCAGATACTGGAAAGTTGCTATAAGGTCACCTTTGAAGCCTCTTCTTCTCCAGACTGAAAAACCCCAACTTCTTCAGTCTGTCTTCATAGGGAAGGTGCTCCAGCCCTCTGATCATTTTAGTGGCTCTCCTCTGGACATGTTCCAGGTACTCCTTATGCTTGCAATTCAGGAACTGGACACAGTACTCCAGGTGAGGTCTCAGAAGCAGAGCAGAGGGGGAGAATCACCTCCCTCAATGGACTGTCTGTGCTGCTTTTGATGCAGCCCAGGACCTGGTTGGCTTTTTGAGCTGCAGGTACACATTGATGGCTCATGCTGAGCTTCTGGTCCACCACCACCCCCAAGCTGTCCTCAATCCTTTCTCCTCCCAACCTGTATTCATGCATGGGATTGCCTCATCCCAGGTGCAGAACCTTGCACTTGGCCTTGTTGAGCTTCATAGCTTCATGCAGTTTGTACAAGTTCACTTCTCGAGCCTGTCAGGGTCCCTCTGGATGCCATCCCTTCCTTTCAGTGTGTTGACTTCACCACACAGTTTGGTGCCATCAGTAAACTTGCTGAGGATGCATAAAATCCCACTGTCCACATCACTGGCAAAGATGTCAAAAAGCACTGCTCTGAGTACTGACCCTTGAGGAACACCACGCATCACACATCTGCATTTGAACACTGAGCCACTGATCACAACTCTTTGGGTGCTACCAGCCAGCCAGTTCCTTACCCAACGAGTGGTCCATCCTTCAAATCTGTATTGTTCCAGTTTAGAGATCAGAATGTTGTGCAGGACAGTGTCAAATGCTTTGCACAGGTCCAGGTAGATGACTTCTGTTACTCTGACTTTGTTCACCAAGACTGTGACCCCATCATAAAAGGCCACCATATTAGGCAGGACTTGCTCTCAGTGAAGCGTCTCAGGAGAGCATTGTGTCCATTTCCTGTGAAGAAGAGACATGGACTGCCATTAGTTTCCCAATCTGAAGTGGTGCCATAGGAGTGTGTGGGAAGGCAAATGCCTTCTCACTGCCGCTCACCCCTCATGATGATTGTGGAAGAGCATCTTGCCAAGCTGACTGCAGTCCCAGTGACAAAATCTTTATTATCTGGAAATGCCTGGGGAAAGAGTAGCCATCAAATCCCAACTAGTTTATCTTAAACCAATGCTGTCACAGCTACAAATTCAATTTGGAGTCTTCCCTGAGGACAGAGAGCAAAGCTGTTACTGAGCCATTGTGTTAGCATTGAGGTACATGTGAAACATAAGTGAACATAGGGAATGGAGCAGGAGCTGCCAACACAGGGGAGGAGGGAGAAAATTGTGAGAGCAAGGACGCTGCTCAAAGGTATCCAGGGCTTAGAAAAGTTCATGGACCAAACCTGTGCCCAGGGGGCATGTCTTGACTTATTTCCTTTTCAAAAGTAAACTTTTGATGGTCATTCCCTGTGAGACCTAAAGAAGGCAAAGATTTGTCTTCGGAATCTGCTCAAATAACCCCAGGCAGGCTAGGGGGTAGCTTCCTACCAGCTTACGCAAATGCTCCAACAGAGTACCTAAAGCTACACTACTGAGATGGGACCTAGCTGCAATATCCAGACCTGTATCCTGGATCTCAGCTGCACTGCTTGCTCACATGAGGGTGCAGCAAGCCCTGGTGTTTTTGGCTACAAAGTTCATTTAGAGGCCAGTGTCTAAACAGATCCAAAATGTAGATGCATATTTAAACAGTCAGTTATTGTGTGGCATCTGTAGCTTTTTCAGTCTGGAAAATGTTCATACCCTTGTTAACATGTCTAATGGAAAAAGGGGCAAATTCACTAAGGAAAAGTGAACATTACATACATGGAGTGTAACATTAGAATGCGTAGGAGTGGCTGACACCCCAGAAGGCTGTGCTGACATTCAGAGGGACCTGGACAGACTGGGTTGAGCAGGGAGAAATGTAATGTATTACAACAAGGGCAAGTGGGAAGTCTTGCATCCAGGAAAGAACAACCCCAGGTACCAGTATGGGCTGGGGACTGAGCTGTTGGAGAGTAGCACAGAGGAAAGGGACCTGGGGGTGCTGGTGGATGGAAGGATGGCCATGAGCCAGCAATGTGCCCTTGTGGCCAAGAAGGCCAATGGCATCCTGGGGTGCATTAGAAGGGGGGTGGCTAGTAGGTCAAGAGAGGTTCTCCTCCCCCTCTACTCTGCCCTGGTGAGGCTGCATCTGGAATCTTGTGTCTGGGCCCTTCAGTTCCAGAAGGATCGGGAACTGCTTGAGAGAGTCCAATGTGGAGCAACCAAGATGATGAAGGGAGTGGAACATCTCCCTTGTGAGGAAAGGCTGAGGGAGATGGGGCTCTTCAGCTTGGAGAAGAGGAGAATGAAGGGCGACTTAATCAATATTTATAAATATGTAAGGGGTGAGTGCCCAGAGGGCAGTGTAAAGCTTTTCTCAGGGGTGACTAATAATAGGACAAGGGGCAATGGTTATAAACTGGAGCATGAGCTGTTCCATATTAATATAAGGAAGAGTTTTTTCACTGTGAGGGTGACAGAGCACTGGCACAGGCTGCCCAGGGAGGTTGTGGAGTCTCCTTCTCTGGAGCCATTCAAAGCCCCCCTGGATGTGTTCCTGTGTGACCTGCTGTAGGTGACCCTGCTCTGGCAGGGGGGTTGAACTAGATGATATTTCGAGGTCCCTTCCAACCCATAACTTTCTATGATTCTATGATTCTTTGAAGACATCACTTGTCCTCCAGGTGTTATAACAACAGTGTGGTATAATGAGTTTTGCATCTCCTTATTTTAATTAAAAGTCTCTCAAAAAAATCAGATTAAATCCAGAAATCACCATTGGCCAACAAGAAAGAACATTCTCCTTGGGTTTACATTTTTTTAATACAATGGAAATAAAACTCATGTAATGTACCATTAAAACTACAAGGAAATGGCTTCTGCTTAACAAATATTCATTTGGAATTGTGCCCATGCCCCATGCAGACTAAGATCTATGTCTTGAACTGATTACTAATTCCAAGACTCAAATTAAAACTAGCAGAGCTTGAAGGCTGGATGTGACATGCGTTCCTCTCTTCTGACAGAGAACAAGAGCTTTTAGTATGTGTGTGTGTGTGTGTGTTTAATTACACTGTTTAACATAACCAGAATAAATTAGCAACCAGACTGAAGAAAATAATACACTTTTCCCTTGCAGGAATAACTTCATTAGGATTGTGTCCAGAGGCACATCTGCACAGAAACATCAAGCCTGCCCATGCCAGTGAGGAGGCAGCTCATGGGGTCACATGCACCTGGCTGGCACCATCCTGTTCATACTCAGCATACTGAGGCCTGGCCACAGGTTCTCTCTCACAGGTGCCTCAGCAACAGCAAAGACCACAATAGCTTTTAAAGCAGAATATTGCCTGCCTGACTCGGGAGCTTTCTACAGTTCCTGAACTCTGTAGCAAAAAAAGACTAAAGCAACCGAGTTCTAATGTAATGGGTCTCAGAAGTGTTGCCCTTGTACTGCTCCCTGCCACAAGATGTAGGAAAAGGGGGAAGGATTTCAAACACAAAATCTGGTTCAGACATATTATGTGAAACACTGGAGAAAAACAAGAGCCTGATTCTCAACTAAGGAAGTAAATTATTATTCAGAAGGGTTTAACCACCCATTTAATTAGTCCTGGGATCTCCTCCAACATATTTACTAAACTGAAATGGAGAAAGGAATCACACCCAACTTTGCATATACTGATCTTTTTTGGTCTCCCTTCTCAGCAGAATATGATCCTTTTTTTTTTTTTTTTTTGCTGTTTGTACCAGAGGGAGGGTCAAATTAGAAAGGGTGGGGAAGGGAAAGGGGAGCAGTGGAAAAGTGAAAAAGAGAGAAGGAGAAAAGGAGATCAGGTGTGACTGTTGAAGGGATAGGAAGGAAAGGGGAGTCTGAGGATATCAGAGAAAAAGGTTTGGTGACACCTGCAGAAACTAACCTGGGAAGCCCAAGGACATAGCATTTTCTGCACTGAACAGATGAAACACCAGCAGCAAAGGGTGTTTCTTGTCTCCCACCAGCACTCATTCATGGGAGATGTCAAGCAACTATTGCAATCAAATACTCAATGGTGGCAAATGCTACTGACAGCTAATTACACTTTGCATGAAGATTTATGTCACAGACCTAATTTCCTTCAATGGCTTCTGATATTTTACACTGAGTAGAAAGTGAAAATAGAAAATTAAAAGCATGTGTCTACTTCATAGCTGAACCTTCTACTCTCCACCAATTTTCCCTAAACATTTCCATTATGTTGGCTTAGCTGGGTTTCTGCACATCAGGAAGAGCAGCTGCGTTCTCATATACTACAAAGAATATGAGAAAAGCCAAAAAGCCAGCAGCACTTCCTTCCCTGCTCCCTTTAGAGCCCTCCAAGCTATCAATGTACATTTCATCTCACCCACAATATTAACTATATGCCACAGTACTGCAAGCACTCATTCTCCCCAAGACCCTGTCATTCATGTATTTGGAGCATTGTAAAAGCTTTAAGAAGTCAGTTTCAGAATTGTCTTACAATAAAGAAAAGCATGAGTTTACTATCTCTCCTTGCATTCAGAAAAAGAAAAAAATGACTGTTGCTTTATTAGCTTGCCCACAGTGACAGCAAACCACAGAGGCAGAGAAGGACTTGAACTTGGGTGTCCCAAACCCCAGACAGGCAACAGTTCCTTGTTCATACAACATGTGAAAGTCTTGACTACCTCAGAAAATCATAACTTTGATTGAATCAGGCACTTTGATCTCCAGATCTCCCAGTGGCATCTTGCATGAACTTCAGCTCCAGTCTGTGTGTGAAGTAGTCAATTTTCTCCTTATTTTGCATACATAGCATAGGACAGTTCCAGATACCTTTTTTCTGACTCATTCAGTAACACCACGCAGTAACTATAGAGTCTTTTTCCTCTTAGAATCTCCACTCCCATTTCATCCAATTACTTCTGACAACTTACCATTTTACTGTAAGGCTCTTTCTAAGGATGGCAAATTCATCTTTGCTTTCCCTTTGGGTAACATTAAGGATGGAAGCTGTAATTTATTCTGTCTCCCCAAGGCAAATCCCTCTCAGTGTATCTGTGGTTCTTTTCCAGCAGTATTAATTGTGTTTCACCTGCTTCACTTTATACCAAGTAAAACAGCAAAGTTATATTTTATCTTCAGTCCTTCCAGTGTAACTCTCCAGCCAACACCAAAAGAGTGACAGACACTCTTTTGGTTGGCACTATCCCTGTTCTCCTTTATAACTTTTACCACACTTTAAATAAACATAAATAAATTCAAGGCCAAAACCAAGCAATCTGACTCAAATGTAGTAGTCTCACATAAATACCACACAATGGATACATATATATATATATACACACTTCCATTTGCCATTCACAATTAATTGTTTACTGATTTATGTTGCTTGACAGTTTCCTGCTGCTAACTGTGGCAGGAATCACAGTTACAAGAAAACAGGATTTGTTTGCACCTCCTACACTTTCACATTATCTGTTTTCCTCCTCACATCACCAGGAAATGCAGTAATCATCCTGGACCCAAGCACAGCCTGGCAGGACTCAACACAAGACAAGTTATCAGAGCTGGGTAGTTCATTTCCCCCAGTACTGCTTGAGAAAGTAAGAGTTACCCATATATTTAAGAGACCTAGGGACTTGGCCTCCATTATCCTATAGCCCAAAGTTCACTGTCCTAAGGGCTATGACACAGATGAGAAGCAGTCAGGACCCTACATTTTAGGAAAGCAAACTTTCACCTCTTCAACGAGTTAGTAAATAGGACCCTGTGGGATATGCCCCGCGGGGACAAGGGAGCAGAACAGAGCTGGCAGATCTTTAAGGATGCTTTCTGTGGAACACTCAGTCACCAGGTTTAGAAAATCAGCCAAGGAAGGCAAGAGCCCAGCATGGCTGAGTCAGGACCTGCTGATCAAACTAAAAGGCAAGATGGACCTACACAGGCAGTGGAAGAGGGGACAGGTATCCTGGGAAGAGTATAGGGAAGTTGCCTAGTTGTGTAGGGATGAGGTCAGGAAGGCCAAGGTGCAGCTACAACTGAACTTGGGAAGAGATTTAAAGAAAAATAAGGGCTTCTAAAGGTATGTAAACCAGAAAAGGAAGGTTAAAGAAAGTGTAGCTCCCCTCCCTCCCTGCCCCAATGGGTGACAGTTGTGAACTGTTAACAACAGACAAGGAGAAAGCTGAGATTCTCTACAATTTTTTGCCTCAGTCTTCACTGGCAACCCCTCTCCTCATGGCTTTCATACTGATGGCCCACAAGATAGAGACCAGAGAGACACAGTTCCCCCCAGTGTAAGTAAAGACAAAGTTCATGACCATCTGAGGAACCTGAAGATACACAAGTCCATGGGACTTGATGAGATGCATCCCAGAGCCCCAAGGGAACTGGCAGATGTAGTTCTCTCCACACTATTTGAATAGTCATGGTAGTCAGGTGAAGTCCCTGGTGACGGGACAAAACAAAACTTTATGACCATTTTTAAAAAGGTTAGAAAGGAGGACCCTGGGAACTACCGACCTGTCAGCCTCACCTCTGTTCCTGGGAAGACCATGGAACAGATCCTCCTAGAAGACATGCTAGGGCACAAAGAGGACAGGGAGGTGATTCAAGACAGCCAGCATGGCTTTACAAGGGGCAAATCCTGCCTGAGAAACCTAGTGGCTTTCTACAATAGAGTGACTACATCAGTTGACAAGGGAAAAGCAGTGGATGTCATCTATTTGGACTTCTGCAAGTCTTTTGATAGGGTCCTCCACAGCATCCTTCTCTCCAAGTTGGAGAGATACAGGTTTGATGCTGGAGTGCTCAGTGCATAAAGAATTGTCTGGATGGTCACATGCAGAGGGTAATGGTCAATGGCTCAAAGTCCAAATGGAAAATGGTGACAAGTGGTTTCCCTTAGGGGTGTGTACCGGAGCCAGTGTTGTTTAATATATTCATTAACAAGTGGCACTGAGAGCATCATCAGCAAGTTTGCTGATGACACCAAGCCAGATGGTGCAGTGGATATGCCAGAGGGATGGGTTGCCATCCAGAGGGACCTGGAGAAACTGGAGAAGTGGGCCCATGTGAAACTCATGAGGTTCAACAAAGCCAAGTGCAGGGTCCTGCACCTGGGCCAAGGCAATCCAAGATATGAATACAGGCTGGGCGAGGACACACTGGAGTGCAGCAATGGGGAAAAAGACCTGGGAGTCCTAGTGGATCAAAAGGTGAACATGAGCCACCGATTTGCAATTGCAGCCCAGGCCAGTTGCATCCTGGGCTGCATCAAAAGAAGGATGGCCATCAGGTTGAGAGAGGTGATTCTGACCCTCTACTCTGCCCTGGTGAGACCTCACCTGGAATACTGTGTCCAGTTCTGGAGCCCCAAACACAAAAAAAGATGTGGACCTGTTGAAGTGTGTCCAAAAGAGGGCCACAAAAATGATCAGAGGGCTGGAGCACCTCTCTTATGAAGACAGGCTGAGGGAATTTGGGTTCAGCCTGCAGAAGAGAAGGCTCTGGGGGGACCTAATAGCTGCCTTCCAATACCTGAAAGGGGCCTACAGGAAAGCTGCAGAGGGACTTTTTACAAGGGCTTGTAGTGAGAGGCTGAGGGTTAATGGTTTTAAACTGGAAGAGAGCAGATTTAGGTTAGAGATTAGGAAGAAATTTTCTAGTGTGAGGGTGGTGAGACACTGGAATTGTCCAGGGAAGCTGTGGAAGGTCCATCCCTGGAAGCATCCAAGGCCAGGTTAGATAGGGCTCTGAGCAACTTGGACTAGTGGGAGATGTCCCTGTCCATGCAAAGGGGTTGGAACTGAATGATCTTTAAGGTCCCTTCCAACTCTAACCCTTCTATGATTCTATGAATTAAAGAGTATCAGGCAAAAGTATGGAAAGGAGAAGGTTATTTCATTCTGAGAAGGCCAAACTGAGACCCCTAAAAAGGCTCAAAATGCAAGGGAATGGGTAAAGCACATTCCCAGGGAGATGTTCCTGGCAGCAACCTTGTGTATTCCTACAGCCTGTAAATGTTTTTCTAGAGAAAAACCCTGTCCTGGTGGACAGCAAGCTGCCATGAGCCAGCAAGGCATTCTTGCAATGAAGCAAACTGGCAGCATCCTGGGCCTGCAACACTGTGCTTCATTTCCAGCTGTACAGTGAAAGCGGAACACTAAAATGCAGCAAGCTAAGCAGACACTCACCAGAATGGCCAGGGGGTTGGAATACAGATATGAGAGAAGATGCTGAGAGCCTAATTTCAGAAAACTAAGGAGACCTAATTGCATTCTCTCTGTGGAGACAGTTAAAGAGAAGGTAGAGCCAGACTCTTCTTGAAGGAGCACAGCAGATGAGCAGAGGCAATTCTTCAGGGCATCCCAGAACAGATACCTAGACTATCTTGAGCATCTTCACTCTTATAGATATTCAGGTGAATGAGGCGATGGGCAACATCACCTAACCTGGAAGTCAACCCTGCTTTGAGTTAGAGTGGGACTCAAAGATCTCCCAAGGCCCCTTCTCAGAGACCTGTCTCTATGCTTCACTGTTTCTGCATCTGCAGCAGCTCCTGTAGCAGCACCCAGGCTGGCTTCATGCCAGCTGGGTCACATGCAAGTGGGACATCTCAGTGGCAGCACTGAAGTCCACAGTGGTTGCAGACATCACCTGAAGACCTGAGTGGTTAGAGCACTTTGAGCACTTTACTTAGGCACCACTGCTGTCAATACCCCAAATGGAAAACCAGCTCAGGTTATGGCTGCATAAACACAGCAGGTTAGGTGCTTATCCCAAGAAATCATCCTCTCTGTTTCAAGATACCACAGCTTATTCATCAAGAGAAAAGTTACTCTGCAATGAATGTTCATAAAGTTTAGCTTGTGGTGAAAAACAGAACAACTTACCAATGAGTAGCTCTTCCTGTACCCACAGAAATGGAAGCACATGGGCTCAAAAATTTCTTCAGAACACCACTTTCAAGAGCAAAACCTTCTCCAGAGAGCAAAGAAGGTGCAGTTTTCCTTTAAGAGCTGCTTTCCACAATTGCCACATAAATAAAAGCTGATTGCACAAAAAGCAGGGAGCAAAGATTTCTTTTGTTGCAGGAAAACAGCTCGGGTGATAAATGCCAGTGCTGCCAGCTCACCTGACAGCACATGTGCTGTTAATCACCTCCTCTCTGGGGAAACAGCAGGTATATTCCTCCCCAATCAGGTATGGTGATGTATTTTATGCTAACTGATACCTCTGCTTAAACGGTGTATTAACATGACTTAAAAAACATACACTGATTGATTAGAAAGCACCATAACCACACTGGCAAGAGATTTTGGTTATTGCAGCAAACCATTTTGAGATTATCAGCTTTTCTGCAAAAGGCTGTATTGATGTGTCCATTTTCACAGTGACTCCAGAAAAGGAAGCACGGAAGGCAGAGGGGTTTATGCACAGTAATGAGACTTTGCACTATTTATTCTCCTAAATGTTTGTAAAAAAAAAAAAAAAAAAAAAAAAAAAAAAAAAAAAAAAAAAGAAGGCTTTTAGATGAAAAGCACAGGGCTGTGCACTGGCAGAACAGGGTTGTTCCCTTTGAGTGGCATCCTGTGAGATTGTGGCAGATGTAACATTGCCCTTGAGGTTTGCTTTTGCAGAGCAGGGACATTAATTCACCTCAGGGTAGCTGTGCAGCTTAATCTTCTCATGAGCAAAAGGTGCTGAGGGATCACTGGAAACAGAAAACCACATCTACACTGTCAGCTCTGACCTCAGGGATGTTAAAAGCACAAATATAGAATCACAGAATCATAGAACTGGCTGGGTTGGAAGGGATCTCAGAGATCATCGAGTCCAACCCTTGATCCACTACTGCTGCAGTTACCAGACCATGGCACTGAGTGCCACATCCAGTCTCTTTTTAAATATCTCCAGGGACGGAGAATCCACTACTTCCCTGGGCAGCCCACTCCAATGCCTGAGGGCAATATAGCAGGGCTCATATGCTTAGGACCCACAGCTGCAGGGCATTCCTTCTTCTGGCCCAGGGGGCACTGGCATCAACAGGAAAATACCAGTAAGTGGTGCAGAACCCATGTTTTCTATGAAGTTACATGGCTTGCAAGGTCTCAGATGGCACTGCAGAATTTTATGTATTTTGGGATTTAATTAACTTATTATTTATTCTACACATATTTATTCCTATCTGCCCTGAAATAAAAATGCACAAAAAATTTGCACAAATCTGGGGTTTCTTTTAAAAGGTATTTTGAACTAAATATATTTATCCTCTACCCCCTTTTCCTAGCTTTCCTGAAAACTGCTGTTCTGCATAGTCAGCAGCCTCTCTGAAGCAGCAACCATTGTATCATTTTTGCAGGTGGTGGTGTGGAACAGAACAGCATAAGGTCACCCAAGTATTTGTGAGTGCTTTGGCAGTAAGGAAGGCAGCTCTTCTCACTATACCCACAAAGCTTATGTGCTGAAGTATTAAGACTGCTATCCTTTGCACACATATATCCACACATATGTCTTCATGTCTTACCTGACACTTTTACTCCTGTACCACACACACATTTCAGCAAAAATCATCTTAATTTCCACCACTCTAAATAAAAGAAACAGGCTGGGAATTTTTCCAGGGTAGTGAACACAAGTATGTTTTGTGTAAAGGAGGAATTCTCCATCATCTTCACAGTTGTTGCAGTGATTTGGTGTCCCATTGCTTTTGCATTACAGGAATAATGGAGGGATGTTACCAATCCATTTAATTTCCTCATTTGTAATTTTGTATATGGTCGAAGTGTTACCCATTTATTTGCTTCTCTTTGACAAGATGCAGGGAGGATATGAATAATATCATTTATAGACAACCTCCTTTGCTCTGGTTATGCACTCATACTCCTGGCAGGACCTGCCCCTCTGAAAAAAAACTTTTATGACTGTATAAGCAATCAGACAAATAGCAAAATCCTACTTCAATATCTGTTTTTACCCAGCCCTCACCCATAAGCTGCCCCTTAGTGCAAATTTACCATGAGCTGCAGCACTTTGCCCTATTCACATATGAACCATTTTGCTTGTAAATGAAGTACAACTGCTGGTGGAGCAAAATGTGGCAGGTGCTTAACATTACATAGTGAATCTGAGCAACTAGATCCTCCTGCCACTTGAGGGAGGGGGGATTTAGTGTGAAAAATATATCTCTCCGGAGCCGTATTCTCCACCAACTTCATATTACAGTGTGAATTCAAGAATAAAAGTAAAACCAACAAAAAATCTAGGCAGCCTGCTACTAACACCCATATTAGCGATAGAATTTCCCAGTGGAAAGTTTTTCCTTCAGAAAAATTTTCACCATGATAAAGATACATTTCAAAAATGCCACCAGGCTCCATTTTGACTTTGGAATAGTCTCATTTTTTGCTTATGGAAAACCCAGCACTTCAGGATCCTTTCTGAATTACCCAGAACTGTAAAACTGCAATGCAAAAAAGATTCCAAGTGTTATGGCAATAGCTCACTAGATTCAGTCTGCCATTATTTTTTAGAACGTGGCTTTCCAGGAAATTTGAGACTTTGTTTTTCATTTGAATGAGAAACAGACTATGAAAATACTTCAAATGTACTGACCTACAAAATAATGGAAGATCAGATTGATCTCACAGCAGCCAGCAGCGAGTATGAGCCCATTCCATCATAAGTAACATTGAAGCCTTTTTTAACAGAGCTCTCATGATGTTATCCTTGCAAGTGACGTGGATACTCTTGGCCATGGTCATAGCCCTGCTGTTTTGCTTTACCAAACTTTGCTAGTGGTAACTGCTCAGAAAATTAAGAAAGTGCACTAAGTAAGTGAGGGAGAGCACTATTGACCTTACCATAGTGTCTCTCCATCCACCTCTTCATGATGAGTACTGGAATCCACGAAACAGCAAGGACTGTGTTAGAGACAGACCTTTGCAGAGGGTGCACCAAAAAAGTTATTGTTTTCATCCAAATATTAGCCCTTGTTTGGCATTTCTGCATCCAGCCCTTGTAAACGCCCTGTAGGCACGAGATAGTTCACATTTTTTGTTTTGTTTTTGTCTTGGTGTGAACACACTGCAAACATCATCACCAAATTCCTGATAAGTAAAAATCTTTTTTAAAAAGAGCAAACATGTTTTTGATTACTCTGGCTTCACCTTCACTTGATCCAATAGAGGTGCTCTCCTCTGAAGCAGTAAAACCCTAAATTACATACCTGAAAGATGTCTAGCAATTTAAAAAGCAAGACTGTCTTGTAAGAGGATAGGAAGTATGGCAAGACACAGAAACTTGCTGGTAGTGAAGAAGAGAGTGGATCAGGCCAAACTGTTTGTGTGAATTTACTTTATGTAGAATTAGAACTTGTAATATATGTTAATGAATTTGTGTTCATAACCAGTAGAATTCAGGGATAAACTAAGAAAGAAGTGACCAAAAGCAGATGAGACATGTCAAGACCCTAACGGGATTAACTTCTGTCTTGGAGATAATTAGAAGTGTAAGTCCTGGCACCACTGAGACAGCTGGGCACTGGGGGAGTGTAAACACCGGCACGAAAGGCAGGATGAGGCTGCCAGAACTAGCAGATAAGGGGAAGTTTTATTGCAAGGGTCCAATTATCCTCTATAACAAGGGGATGAAGTCATCAAGAGCAAGAAAGGTAAAAAGTTCAACCCTGAGGAAGACTTCATTACTTCATCTGAAGACCCCCAAAGACCCCCGAACACATCCCCAAAAAGACAACTCCGCCCAGACTCCACCTGTTATGAATATGTATGTCAGGATGATGTAACCTACCCTTTTACTGTATAAATATCCTAACCCTTTCCCTTAACCCTTGGAACTCTTTGTCCAGCACGAGCTGGGGGTTCCCCGGATCCGAAAATAAATACCTTTGCTGTTTACAGACTCAAACTCTGTCTCTAAACAGTTTTGTTTGGCCTTTTTTGGCTTCATTTTGGCGACCGCGGCAGGACTGGACTCCGTCGTGCCGTGATCCAGGGGGGCCCGGGGACGCTTTTGGGGCCCCCCGACGAATTCTGTCGGATAAGCCTCCCCTACTCCCTTGGCTCCATGCGCGGACGGACACCAGACCTACCTCATACTGAAAAGGTATTTATATATATTTGTTTGGGTTTCGAGGCCTCTAGGAAACAGGGGGTTAGAGTCCCCCAGGGGGTTAGAGTCCCCCAGAAGGTTTGAGCTCTTAGGATTCACAGGGACGCGGGGGACGCCCCCAGGCTGACGGATTGGAGTCCTGTCTAGCGCTGAGTTCGTCCCTCTCCGGGGTGCAATTCCCCAGGAGAACTGAAGATCACAGCAGTGGGAAAATACACTCGGTGTTGTATTGTGTTGGTAAAGGGTTTTTGGTAATGCTGTGGTTCATATGATTATATGGTGATTGATGATCATGTTGTATTACTTGCGAGTAATATAGGTGTTTTGAGTGTTTGGTGTTAATTCTCTCTTTAAGAGAATTAAGTGTGTTGGGTAATTACGCGTCCCCATCAAAGAAAAGTTTTATAGCTTTATCTTTGGGGGGGGGTCGCGGGGGCAGCCGCAATACCAGCAGGTATTCGAGGTTTATAGCGGCATTTTGTGACCGTAGGTGGTAAAGCAACGTGTGAGGTTTTGGTGTAAAAGTTTACCCGTGCAGAGTTCCGACTGAAAGTGTGTGTGTGCGTGAAAGTGAGTGACTGAGACGCAATTTAATTGCGAAGCGAGTGCGGAGTCCCGATCTGCGTTTCCGCGCCACCCGCGAGGGGGCCGGCCAGAGACGGACGAAGCGACTGGTGTGAATGTGGATTGTGGAAACAAAAATAAGAAGTGCGCTTGAATGCTAGAATAAGTTGAGTAAGGTGTTGAAATTGTAAGTTGCTGAAATCTGAATAGAATTTGGTAATCCAGAAAGGGTTCTAATAGTTGTAACCTTGTAATTAGGCATAAGGGGGACTGAACAGAGTAAGGAAATTGATGCTAAAACCCCCTTGGGATGCATTTTAAAACATTGGAAAGAACTTGGTGGAATCCCGGGGGGAAATATAAGGAAAAAGACACTTGTGAAATATTGTCAGGATTGGTGGCCATTGTATAAACTAAATGAGGGGGAAAGGTGGCCACCGGAGGGAAGTTTAAATTAAAATATCATTCAACAACTTATGTTGTTTCTCCATAGAAGAGGAAAGTGGGATGAAGTGATATATGCAGACATGTTTTTCATTTTAAGGGATAAGCCAGAATGGCAAAAGGATTGTGGAGCAAATGTATCACCCCAAGATCCCTTGGTTTTAGCCCTGTAATGGGATCAGAAGAACTGTGAAGTTAAGGAATGCTGTGGTGATGCTTGTAGTGCAGGGAAACGATGCCTTAAGTCGAAAGAAAAAGCAGTGATGCAGAAAGTACCATTAGCCTCCAAGAATATCAGCCTCTTGTGCTAGGATGTGGAGTACCGCTGCCAAAGTCACAACAAGAAAGCAGCAGTAGCTTTGCAGAATTGGAAAGCGAGAAAAGAAAGGAGTTGGAAAGTGAGGAGAGAGAGGAATTGGAATGTGTTCCGCAAAAATTGGCAGGGGAAGCAAAAGACGAGGAGAAAGCCCTGAAGGAGACAGGGAAAAAAAAGGTGAAGAAAAGGAAAAAGGTGAAGAAGAAAGAGAATAGAGCAGACACCGAAAACCTGAGAGATGATCCCGGAGAAGGAACTAGCCATTCATATTACACAAGGGCGACCGAGTGAAAGGAAAAGGAAAGGGAGGCAGAAATGGCAAAGATAGAAGAAAGAGCAAAGTTGGAATTAGAGAAAGCGAGATTAGAAGCAAAGATAGCTAAGGTAGAAGCCAAAGCTGAGGCAGAGAGAGCAAGGCTAGAAGCAGCAAGACTAGAAGCAGAGAAAGCTAGGATAGAGGCTAAAGCTGAGGCAGACAGGGTAACACTAGAAGCAGAGAAAGCAAGACTGGAGGCAGAAAAAGCTGAAACAGAAAGGGTAAAAGCTCAGACCGGAGAGACAGCGAGATTAGAAACAGAGAAAGCTAAAGCTGAAGCAGATAGGGCAAAAATAGAAGCAGAGAAAGCGAGACTGAAGGCAGAAAAAGCTGAAGCAGAAAGAGCAAAAGCTTAGACCAGAGATGGTGAAGGAGAGGGAGAAAAAGAAATCCCAGAGGGCTATACAATAGCCCCTCTTCGGCAAGTAATGCCCAAATTAGGAGAACAAGCACGGATAAAAGTACCATTTACCACAAGCGACCTTAATAATTGGAGAGAGGATGTGAAAAATTTAAGGAGAGACCCAGAAGGAGTCGCTAGGAGGTTTGAATTAACTGCAAAGAATTTAGACGTTGACTGGGGAGATATCGATCTAATGCTATCTGAATTATCAGGGACAGAAAAGGAACTTGTTTTAAAAACTGGAAGGGAACGGGCTGAACTGCTACAGGAGCCTGTGGATGTCGTATTTCTGACCAGTAATCCAAACTGGGATCCAAACAACCCACGCCAATATGATTTATTGCTGCAATACAGGTTAGTTGCACAGGGCTTGCGAAGAGCAATACCGAAAGCAGTAAACTGGGCAGCCCTGTTTGAAGTGAGACAAGGACAGAATGAAACACCAACAGACTTTTTAGAAAGGCTTAGAGCGGCAATGAGACAATATACCCCCTTAGACCCTGGGTCAGATGTAGGTAAACAACAACTGCTGGGATTGGTAATGGGGCAGTGTTGTGCAGATATCAGAAAGAAATTGCAAAAACTTGAATATCCTGCAAATAGAGATCTGGAAATGTTAATGATTGAGGCTCGGAAAGTGTATAACAACAGGGAACAAGAAAGAGACAAGAAAGAGGGTAAGAAACTTGCCAGAATTATAGCAGCAGTAAACGCATGCCCAAAGCCTCCAAGTGCTAGAGGTAGAGGGTGTGGTTATTCTATGAGAGGAAGAGGAAGGTTTCAGCAAAATAAGGTGGACCCGAATAAATGCTTTTATTGCCACCAAATGGGACACTGGCAACGAGAATGCCCTAAACTAAAAAGAGAACTTGGAGGGGCATCTGTTGTTCCAGTTGCTCATGACACTGACAACTGAAGAGGACCAGTGAGTCATTCCCTAGCAGACCCACTGGTTAAAATAAAGCTAGGGGAAGATAAAGAGAAACTGGATTTTTTAATTGACACTGGAGCTACCTATTCAGTCTTAAATCAGGAATTAATACCAAAATCTGATGGATTTGTACATGTTTTGGGGGCGACAGGCCAAGCAGAAAAGGCTTTCTTCCTGAAACCTCTTAAATACAAAATTGGGAAACAGATGGGGATTCATCAATTCTTATACTTACCTGATTCTCCAAAACCTCTGCTAGGGAGAGATAGAGAGGTTTTTAGAATTAGGGCTATTGATAGAATGTGAATCAGATTTCAATACACCAATATTACCAGTCAAGAAACCAAATGGGACTTACAGACTGGTACAGGATTTAAATGATATTACAAAGACTCTACATCCAGTGGTAGCCAATCCTTATACACTTTTGACCAAACTCAAAGATAATCTGATCTGGTTTACAGTGGTAGATTTGAAAGATGCATTTTTCTGCCTTACCTTAGCCCCAGAAAGCCAAAAGATTTTTGCCTTTGAATGGGAATCTGTTGGTAAAGGGAGGAAAACACAACTAACCTGGACGGTGTTACCTCAAGGTTATAAAAATAGCCCTACAATATTTGGAAATCAATTGGCCAAAGAATTGGAACAGTGGGAGCGGCCACAGGGAGAGGGCACCCTTCTGCAATATGTGGATGATTTACTGATAGCAACTGAAACAGAAGAACAATGTGTTGAGTGGACAATCTCATTGTTAAATTTCTTGGGTTTAAATGGTTATCGAGTCTCCCAACAGAAAGCACAGCTGGTACAAAAAAAAAGGTGGTCTACCTTGGATACGAGATCTCTAGAGGACAGAGATCCCTAGGAACAGCGAGGAAAGAAGCCATCTGCCAGATGCCCAGACCTGAAATGGTGAGAGACCTGCGAGCCTTCCTAGGAATGACAGGTTGGTGTCGCCTGTGGATATACCAGTACGGCATACTTGCTAAACCCCTCTATGATTTGCTGAAAGAGTCTAAATATATTCTAGTCTGGACTCCTGAGGCAGAAACAGCCTTTAAAAGACTGAAACAAGAACTAATGAAAGCTCCGGCATTAGGCCTGCCCGATGTAACAAAACCATTTTGGCTGTTCTCACATGAACGCCAGGGAATGGCCCTGGGAGTCCTAGCTCAACAATTGGGACCATACAAAAGGGCTGTGGCTTACTTCTCTAAGCAACTAGACGAAGTAAGTAAAGGATGGCCCACATGCTTGAAGGCAGTGGCTGCAGTAATCATAAACATAGAAGAGGCCAGAAAATTCACTATGGGCCAGAAAATGACTGTATTGGTGTCCTACACTGTATCAGTGGTGCTGGAACAGAAAGGTGGTCATTGGCTGTCACCTTCTCGGTTCCTGAAGTACCAGGCAATTTTAGTTGAATCAGATGACATAACCATTCAAGTGACTAATGTTGTCAACCCAGCATCATTCCTAGAAGGAAGAGTGTCAGCAGAGCTAATTGAGCATGACTGTCTGGAAACCATCGATGCTGTGTATTCCAGTCGTCCGGATCTCAAGGAGCAGATGACTGGTTCTGGGATGGCAGTAGCTTCGTAAAGCAGGGAGTAAGGATGGCTGGCAGTAACTACAACAGAGCAGGTAATCGAATCAAATCCCTTGCCTGTGGGAACTTCAGCACAGAAGGCCGAACTAATAGCTCTTACCTGAGCCCTCGAGCTGGCAAAAGGGAAAAGAATTAATATATGGACGGACTCTAAGTATGCTTTCTCCGTCATGCATGCCCATGGGGCAATCTGGAAGGAGCGAGGACTGCTGACTGCCCAGGGAAGACCCATAAAATATGCAGCAGAAATCCTACAGTTGCTGGAGGCTGTTCAGCTCCCAACCCAAGTGGCCATAATGCATTGCAAGGGGCACCTGAAAGGTAACACCGTTCCAGAAATAGGTAATAGAGCAGCAGATGCAGAAGCTAAATTAGCTGCTGCAAGAGCCAATGATTTAGTATTGGCCCTGGTACCAGAAGAATTGGACACTAATTTTCAACCAGAGTACCAGGAATCAGACCATAAGTGGATACAAAGAAACAAAGGTAAAATGTTAGATAGTGGATGGGGTCAGCTAGAAACAGGACAACTATTGTTGCCAGAGAAATTAGTATGGCAATTTGTAAAGACAGAACACGACAAGGCCCATTGGGGATCTAATCCCCTTTATCAGCATTTAAAAGTTAGAATAGCAGGGCCAAAGCTGTTTGACCTGTTCACAGCAGTGAAACAGGTCACATCCCAATGTGAACGCTGTTTGAAAAATAATCCAAACATGGGAACAAAGGTTCACCAGGGAGTAATTGGTAGAGGAAAATTCCCAGGGGAAGTGTGGCAGATTGATTTCTCTGAACTTCCAAGGAAAGTGGGGTATAAGTACCTCTTGGTTTTGACTGATACATTTTCTGGGTGGCCTGAAGCGTTCCCATGCAGAACAAACAAAGAAAGAGAAGTAACTAAAGTCTTGTTTAATGATATTATTCTGAGGTTCGGGGTGCCTAGGAGCATCTCCTCGGACAGGGGCTCGCACTTTTGTGCTAAAATTGTGCGAGCAATAAGTAAGGCACTGCAAATCAAATGGCAATTGCACACGCCCTATAGACCACAAGCTAGTGGGCAAGTGGAAAAGATGAATCATCTTATAAAACAACAAATTGCAAAAATATGCCAAGGAACTAATTTGCAGTGGTACCAAGCCTTACCTATTGCTCTAATCAGACTAAGGGTGAAGCCCCGCTCAAAAGAAAAATTGAGCCCGTTTGAAATTTTATATGGGAGACCTTATGCTATGCAGACTGTAAATAGTGAGGCTGTAGATCAAATAGGTAATCAATATGTGTATGATTATGTTATAGCTGTGGGGAAACACTTTGATAAAAATGCCACAGTGGTGGTGGATCACCAACCTAAGCAACCTGATTGTAAACTGCATCCTTTTAATCCTGGTGATTGGGTATATGTTCAGAATCTTTTAGGGAAACCTCTGCAAGAGAAATGGGGAGGACCCTTTCAAGTGTTGCTCACCACCTTCACTGCAGTCCGAATTAAGGAGCGACCCACCTGGATCCACTACTCCCGAGTCAAGAGGACCCCTGGACAATGCCAAGAACATTCCTGAACATCCGAGTACTGTGGACAATGGTTCAAAGGCATGAGAACCTTCCCTTGGAACTTGACGAAGGATTTCGTAAGTTCTAAGGAAAGGGGGGAATGAAGAAGAGAGTGGATCAGGCCAAACTGTTTGTGTGAATTTACTTTATGTAGAATTAGAACTTGTAATATATGTTAATGAATTTGTGTTCATAACCAGTAGAATTCAGGGATAAACTAAGAAAGAAGTGACCAAAAGCAGATGAGACATGTCAAGACCCTAACAGGATTAACTTCTGTCTTGGAGATAATTAGAAGTGTAAGTCCTGGCACCACTGAGACAGCTGGGCACTGGGGGAGTGTAAACACCGGCACGAAAGGCAGGATGAGGCTGCCAGAACTAGCAGATAAGGGGAAGTTTTATTGCAAGGGTCCAATTATCCTCTATAACAAGGGGATGAAGTCATCAAGAGCAAGAAAGGTAAAAAGTTCAACCCTGAGGAAGACTTCGTTACTTCATCTGAAGACCCCCAAAGACCCCCGAACACATCCCCAAAAAGACAACTCCGCCCAGACTCCACCTGTTATGAATATGTATGTCAGGATGATGTAACCTACCCTTTTACTGTATAAATATCCTAACCCTTTCCCTTAACCCTTGGAACTCTTTGTCCAGCACGAGCTGGGGGTTCCCCGGATCCGAAAATAAATACCTTTGCTGTTTACAGACTCAAACTCTGTCTCTAAACAGTTTTGTTTGGCCTTTTTTGGCTTCAGTAGTGTCTGAAAAAAACATGTTGGTCTCAATTACCATACCAAGACAGGCACAAGTCTTTCTGCCTCAAGGACAGGGTGGTCCTCCCAGAGAGCAGGGCTGCAAGGCTACCAGGATCATGCTGTATTTCCCTGGAACACACAGGGTGCCTAAAACAGGTGTTAGTAGCATTTAGAAAAATTCTCAGTGTGCCTCCCTGCAACCTGGAGGCATCTGTTGCACTCAGTAACCAACACTCCACAGTTCTTCTCACATGCTCTGTACCTAAACTTGCTCCCGACCCTCAGCATCACCTTCTCAGCAGAAGAGGAACCATAGCACAATGTGCAGTGTGACTTCTGCTGCTGCTGCTAGAACTTCTTGTAAAAAAAGCAGTCCACACTCTTTGCCTCCTCTCACATGAGATCCATTTGGTCTAAGAATGATTTTGGCAAAGAATCATTTCAGTTTTTTTAACAGCACTAGCTCTTGCCAACATCACAGGGCTGGGCAATTAAAGAAAAGCCCTAAAATGTTACCAGCCTAAGTACAGCCCTGTATTTCCATCCTCACAACTTTGGAGCCAAATGCTGCCGAGATCGCTAATCTGACTGACAGCGAGTAAAAACCAAAATGCCACCCATAAGGGAGGCAGCTAAATTTATTCTCGAGGCTATATACTGGGCAACACTGTTCAGTGGTGTTACTTTAGCTCAAAGCCAAGGGAGAATTCTACCAGTTAATTGAAAAGCATAGAAAAGAGGGCAAAGTCATGGAGAAAAGCTCCAGGCAGAAGTAGGCTCCTCTTGGTAACCAGTTTTGCCACTGACAGCTACCGTCAAGAGAAGAGAAAAAGCAACAATATGATTTTCTATAGAAAGAGTTTAGGGATTTAACTGGATGAACTTTTAATACCAGTAGAGGCTGTGAGTAAAGAGAATTTTTTCTTTTGCAGTATGGCCCTGGAGGGTGCTACAGGCCCTAAAACATGGAAGACTCGAGTCCATCTGAGCAGAAAAAACATGCAAAGACCACATGGTGAAGGTCTGGAGAGAAAGTAGAGAATTTAAGACCAAGTGAGCAGTGGTCCCTTTCGTGGGAAGTCATCCTGAGCAGCATGGCATCAGGGCTCAGCCTAGGTTCAGATGTACAAATGAGTGATGGAGAAGACTGTCCTCTCACATTCTGCCTTCCAGAAACTTTGAGGGACCAGCTGTGACCTGTATGAACAAGAAATCAGTGCACGATGCCACTGCAGTACCCTTGAAATTAAAGAGTTCGTTTATTTTCAATCCTGTAGCCACACACCTGTGGTATCCCAGGCACACTGTTTACCACACTGGCCCTTTTCATAGAATCATAGAATCCTAGGGGTTGGAAGGGACCTCGAGAGATCATCTAGTCCAACCTCCCCTGCCAGAGCAGGGCCCTTTTACTGTAACGTGTTCTCTGTGCTGGCAGCCGTCTCCCATTACACGCATGAGCAGCTTCCAAGTGAATCCTTAGCTCTTTTGTTGGGATGAAAGTGCCCTCCCAGTGCTGCACAAGGTGCTTTGATAAGGCAGGTCTGGTGAGAGAGCTCTGCTCTGTCAGTGCACAGAACTAAGAGGATTGGTACTGTATCTGAGGTATTAATTAAACAATTTAAATAGATAGATAAGGCTTTTAGCTAGGACTCAGTGCACACTGGGGGAGCAACATAACAGTACAGAGAACAACATATGGTCCCTAGTGAACATTTTCTGACACTTTTCATTAACATTTTAACTATATTCTTCCCTGGCTACCTATTTTATATAATGGATTAAGGAAACTCATCATAGATTACATTTAACTCTTCCAGCATAACTGCACTGTATTTTTAAATACCTGCTTCTTCTTTGAGGGGAGGAAGAAGGGGATGACCAAACCCTAGAGAACTTCTGTGGTCAAGCACAGGAAGCTACAGGTAACAGTCACAAGCTAGGATAGAAACAGAGCCAAAATACAAAACAAGAATGTAAATAGAAGGGCAAAGTCTTCGATGTTTTATAGAGGATCACTTCTGTGACAATGATTCCATGCAGTAAAAAAATGTAAACTACAAGTCAGTGCCTGAGAGGGAAGAGAGACACTGTAGGCGTAGACAAGGCTCAGCAAGACTGACCTCAGGGTGAGAAAGATTTGCAAATGGCTGTTCCCCATTGAAGTGAGAAAAATTAGTATATACCATGCTGGGAAGCACCCAGGAGAATTTCAAAATAGACTGGAAAACAACATGCCAGTGCCTCAATTCCTGGTGCATTTTAAGTTTTCCTGTCTTCTGGAACAGACTGTTTGTTTTAAATTTAGTAAGCTTATTAGAAACTCCAAGACCAAATCATGAATCTCACTATCTCTGTACCAGCACTAATATAAAAGAGGGTTTAAAATGCAGCAAGAGCTGGATGAGAAGCTGTCACATTCCCCCCAAACCCTCCTGATGAGAAAGGTCTTTTCCTTCTCCCAGTCATCTAACTTCCTCCAGCTGCTGGTGAGCTATGAAGAGATGCAGAAAGGGAGTGAGTATGGAGCAGAGCTCAGTTAAGCAGCTCTCCTGACTCATTAACAGAAAAGAAAATGCATCACCATCTCAGCAGTTTCCAAGAACAAGTTGGGGACCTTGATTCTGCCCCAGTGAACTGTCCAAAGTCTGTTCTCTGGAGCAAGACGAGACACTTTGAACTTTAAAACAGTGAACGCTGGGACCTGTCTGTCCTGTTACGTTTTGTACACAAATGTGGGATAAGACTATGAGGCAATAGTGAATCAAACTCTTTGTTTACTGTATCCAAGATAAAACCCTGTACAGGTTTCTGTGCAACCTGCTGAAATGAAGACTAAGCTGTTTCTCTCCTGCAGTCTGAATTTCAATTACTGTGCTTGTTGCAGCATGCTTGAGACCAGGCTTCACTAACCAGAAGCTGGAGAATCAAACTATAATGTGTTGTACCCAATATATGTCCTAGTGAGTGACAGAGAATGGTTTTGAGGAGGAAATAGTGCAGGATCATCTTACTGTGTTTTAGCAAATGAATATATAAAAAACACAAGGAAGTCTCAGAACAAATAATCTTTAATTACTTTTAAAATTATTATTATTATTATTATCCAAAGCGGTTTAATAAATCTTTGGGTATTTTGTTAACAAGCACAATTATGTGCTGTGGAAAAGACATGTGAAAATCATAAAAATTATGTTTTATGAAGATTTCTATGGTTTTGTTTTAATTGCTGTGTTTCTAAGCCTGCAACACAGGCCACAGATTTACAGTGTGGATCAGTCACCTTTTAAACTCCCCCTTTTTCAAGTACACAGTCTTTGCCCTTTTGCCACGACCACCACAGGCAGTTTAGAGGTAGGTCAGACCCTGTTATCTCATTCAACACTGAAAAATAAGTGAAGAGCAGAGTTCAACAACTCCTCATCACTACTCACAGCAGACAATACTTAAGTCAGGGCTTGGACAGCCAGGGCTGTGCCTCACCATTTTTCATCTTGGCACTGTGGGGAGTTTGAGCTGTGTGCTTCAAAACCCTTGATGTTTGTCAGAACTAGAGGGAGAAAGTTGTACTGGTGAAACATTCACAGAGAGACAATCTAAAGCAAAATGACAAAGGATTTAGTTGGAAAATGAATTTCAATTTATAATTCAAGAGTCCATCCCAAAACTCACCTGAAACTCATTTCTCTAACCAGGGATTAGGACAAGGCCTGGATTTTCAAATAAACCATGCACAAACGCCTGCTCATTTCAGGATCTAACCCAAACATCACTGACTTTGACAGAACAATTATGAGACTTCAGTATACCTAGGAGCACATCTTTTGGGAGGGGGTAGCAGTACCCTAGCTGTTCCTGGGGTCATTGGTGACATTATCAACAAGCCACAGACACTGAGGCTTCATCCGTGCTGTTGAATACAATGGGAGATGCCAATGGCCCAAGTCTTGCTGTAAGAACAAGTGGCATGTATTCATACCACAAACTTAAGTTTCTCCCCAGAAGAAGGCATGGGATCAGCAATGGCAAACTGCCAGCTAGTAAACAGTAGCATTTATTTGCTACCCAGCAAAACCAACATTTTTGGGTAGGATGGCTTGAGTTTCAGATGATGATTGCTTGAGGGTCTTCTACAAGTTATTCAGGTATGGAAAGACATGGACATGGATCAAAGCAGTATTGGTGTCAGAAGAAGCATAAGGAAAGTCCATTGCTAACATTGGTAAATAATTATCTCACAGCCACTTCTTCCTAACTTTGGATCATATTCTTAAGGCATAGCCTAACTATTAAGGATTTTAATGACTTATTATTCTTAGTAATATAAAACTGTAGTGAAATGAGGCAACCAGGTGCCACTAATTGCCAGGGAGTGAGCATGAGCTTGTGTTAAGCCCACCTGTGCCTGATTAAGGCAGGTCCCCACTGCGCATGAGCAGGTCAATCCTAATCAGGCACAGGTGGGCTTAACACAAGCTCATGCCACTCCCTGGGAACTAGTGGCACCTGGTTGCCTCATTTCACTACATAAAACATTTAAAGGTAATACTTATTTTATGAAAAAAATGAAAACACATCCGTTACCTTACAGCATACCTTAGACCAACTAATCAACACATCAGCACAGCCAGGATTTGGAATTTCAAATACCTTACTTTGAGCTGCTCATAGACTGAAAAATTCATAAATCAGAAATGACTAATGGCCCTATTCAGCAAATCATTTCAAACAGTAAATGCATTTGAGAAGTCTTCAACCTGTCCATAGGAAGACCAGAAACAATGAGAAAAGGTGACTTTGGCTTTTCTATGGAAAATATGTCATGGTTTCAAGCTGGTCAAGCAATTAAACAAATGACAGATGCTCTCTATTAATACCCCTCCCCAGCGGAGAAAGGAGAGAGAACGAGGGAGAGAGAATTTTGGGTTGAAAACTAAACAATACATCTTTAGTAAAACAGCAATGATTAATAGGAAAATTATGAAATATTTACTAAGAGACAAAAGCAATATTGCTTTCCTCCCTTCTTTCACTTGATAATGCTTACATCACCACTGAAACTGGAAGGAGGCCCTGGAAAAGTCCCAGGCTGGGCTCCTGGAGTCAGGAGCAGATGGGAGCTGAATGCAGGAACACATGGATTCAGGAGAGCATGGTTTGGAATCAGAAGCAGGCAAATGGATGGAATCCTTCCAGGATGCTGACCTTGGGCAAGTTAAAATTTGATCCTTGTGATCCCTCAAATTTATGCTGGGTATGATGCATATGGAATGGAATACTCCATTTGGTCAATTTTGGTCACCTGTGTGCTCCACTCTTCCCTAAAGGAGGGTTGCAAAAGTGACTCCTTTACTCTCTCTCTCTCTCTTTCTGAAGCATAAGATATTTTTCAGAACTGAGCAGTGTCCTTGGTTCTGCATACATACCACTCTCTAGCTGTAACTATAAACATTGAACATTATCAGTCCTAGAAGCACTGACTGAGAAACTTGCTGTTAATTTCAGCAAGTACAGCTAGTTATGAGAGACGTAGCTGTAAGCAAAATTACAAGACAGAAAATTAGTTCTATCCTGGCCCAAACCAGGACAGTGATCAGCAGTGATTTTGCTTGAGTGATTTTTGTCTGTGTAAGCAGATCTAAATGAATGCAACAATAACAACTCCCAGCACTGCACTGGCATAGAAAAAAAAAAAAAAAAGTCCCCAGAAGCCCACACATAGCCCTATCATCACAACCACAAAAAGAAATAAAACACAGTACCCAATGGAGAATTAAAAGCAGTGAAGGATGTTACATTTCATTTAGTTTTACTCATAGTAAGTGTTCATGCTTAGAGTAAAATGAGTTTTATGCAGTCAGCAGGGTGACTGACCCTTACTTCAGGCAGAATGTCTAAAGGCACGAAATAACACTTCTCCTGAATGATGATCCCCTGCTGCTATAGTAATAGCAATGTTTGTTGCTGGATATTGTGCAGCAATGATGGCTGATGATGACGTTAGCCAAAAGCTTAACACTGAGTGGGAAGCCAGAGATTCAGTCAGATGTCTCCTCAGCTAAACAACTACAGTACAAAGTATGACTCTTTAAGAAGAGTTAATCTTGTTTCTAGTAACAGAGTGTAGTTTTAGTTTGTATAACCTCTTGAAGTTTGGTTAGATTCCTGGCAGAGTAATCACTTCAGAGAAACTACCCCTTTCCTCTACAGAATAGAATCATGGACTTTGGTACTTATTCCTGATAGCTTTGTCCAGATGTTATAGCTGGAGGATTAATAATCTGTGCTAGTGGCCTCCTTCTGACATTGTCTAATATGGATTTTCATGTAGTGCAGAAGACTGACAAGAGGTGATGTTGAAAATTTTAACTGAGAAAGTCAGCAGCAGTAAAGATGTAGCCTGCAGCTGTAACAGTTTGGGCCTTGGCCAGCTCTGCTGTAAGATGAAAGCAGAGGGTCTCATGACTGCCTATGAGATGTTTCCATTCAATTCATCATGACAGGGTTCCCCAGGGCTTCCAAACTTGTAACTGGCCCTGCATAAACTCTCCCTCCTGCAGATGCACCAGTGAGGCAGATGAGTACAGACTCTTAAAGCACTCAGAGATGACACCAGAAGAGCTACTGCTTATCAGACATTATTACTGTCTTGTCCACCATTTAACATTTTCACCAGATATTAGGAAGCACTGAGATTCTTCAGAATCATCATCCCAGTATCACATTCTGCTTTATGTAACCAGCTATAGTGCTTTTAAAGAGTGTGGCCAGATTAAGCATTAATCTGCCTCCAAATACATACTCCCAACCTGATCTTCATTTCATAGCTTAAATGACATGCATATATCACTTCCAGATGGCACTTGCTGTCATGGTGACATACAAATTGAGTTTATGAAGCTACTTAAAAGTTGAAGCCTGATTCCCGCTTCCCTGTACTATCTGAAGCTACACAAAGAGGACATGAAAAATGGGACCGTTTCAGAAAAGGCACCATTTTGTACTCACCTTGCAGGGTGGGTTTTAGGTGTCTTCACAAAGAAGAGATAGCAGCTCAGGTACCCTCTGATGGTCATTGAGCACAGCTCTTCAATAGCCTCAGAAAAAGTCTTCCTGGTCACAGTTACCTTGCAGTTGGTCTCATCATTTGGGGATTGTGCATTTATTTTCTATGTGGACATCCTATGCATGAGAATCAGCAGAGGTTGCCCCATCAGGTGGGAGCCCACAGAAGTGAGAGAGCTTGTTATAATGTGGAGGTCACATGATGACAGTAATAACTAAAATAAACTGATGCTGCTAATTGCAGCATTTAAACAGTAATGGTATAATTCATGTAAAAATTATGCATGGCTTAAATCCAAGCTATTGGAGTGCAAGAAATACTCATCATGGCTAGATGAAAATCATTCCTTTTAAGATTACGTCAAATCTGCTTTTATGATTTGATCATGGTAAAGGTTACAGGGAATTCTGGGAACAGTGACAGACTATGTTCAGCAGGAGCTGAGAGGAATGGCAAGGAAACATAAAAGGACTTTAAATTTGATTGGACAAATTAAGTACTGAAGGTGAAGAGAAATGAAAAATCTCGCTATAGCAAGATCCATGCCCCAGACCAAGAGTAGATATTATGCTCCACAAACACAGATGCAAAGACAGGCTTCATTTTCCAGCACATTCAGATAGACATCTGGTATGTCCTCGTCCAAGTGCATGACAAGAAACAGAACCAGAGAAAACAGCTGGTCCATTTCACTTCTTACACAGCAACCTCAGGTAAACGGCAGGTTTAAAGACAAGGATTAACTAAGCACATGCCATGTTTCCAGTCTAGTATATTCACAAATCCCCAGTGATGAAGGAAATTAATTGAAATAGGCCTTGTGAAAAGTTAAGACATTTGTATAATACTGCCTAACATTGGGGTATTCCCAGGCTGCAGGTAAAATAGTGTGAAAGTTAAAAGTAGTGTGTTGTGTTTGCTCCATGTCTGCCCCAGGTCTCAGTTCATTCTGATATTTGCCTTCTAAATTCTGAAAATCCACATTGTCATATTTCAAGATATTTGCCATCAGGACTTTTAGGAGGACACATTAAAAATAGAGCTGAGAAGGACTCATAAATTGAAAAGAAGATTTTTTTTTGTTTGTCATGTTCAAAGCCAGTTGTGGCAGTTCACAAATGTAGACAGTCACATTAGTCAGATGGCTGCACAGTTCCACATTTAGACCAAAAGGCTATATTCCTGTGATTGCCATCTCATTGTGAAGCAGTAGCAGAACTGCAGAATGCTGAGCTATTTGGCTGTGCTACAGGCTGAGAGTGTGCTACAGGTTGAGAGTGTTGAGCTTGCAGAAATGGTTTGGATTTGTGCAACTTGACTGAAAACACAGCCATCCCCAAGCCTTTCCCACAAAGCCAGCTCAAAATATTACTGCATTCAGTTTTAGCTTATTAGAGCTATGTTATTTATGCTTCCATATTAGGTACCTTAATGCACCAATAAATTATACCAAAATATCTGCTGTATATTACTACATGTTTTAGTGACTGGTCTTCCTTGGGATCAGTACTGGGTCCAGTTTTGTGAATATCTTCATCAACAACCTGAATGAGGGGATGGAATGTACCTTCAGCAAGTTGGCTGATGATATGAAGCTGGGAGGGGTGGCAGACACAGCAGAAGGCTGTGCTACTATCCAGTGAGATCTATACAGGCAGGAGAGCTGGAGAACCTCATGAAGTTCAGTAAGGACAAGTGTAGAGTCCTGCACCTGGGTAGGAATAACACCAGGCACCAGTACAGATTAGGGGGAGGTCCTGCTGGAAAGCAGCTCCCTGGAGAAAGACCTTGGAGTCCTAGTGGACAGTAAATTCTCCATGGGTTAATAATGTGCCCTTGTGGCCAAGAGGGCCAGTGGTGTCCTGGGGTGCACGAGGAAAAGTGTGTCCAGCAGACCCAGGGAGGTTTTCGCTGGTGAGACAACACCTGGAATACTGTATCCAGTTTTGGACTCCCCAGCTTAAGAGAGACAGGGATCTAATGGAGAGAGTCCAACAGAGAGCTACGAGGATGATTAAGGGACTTGATAATCTCTCTTATGAAAAAAAGACAGAGAACTGGGGCTGTTTAGCATTGAAAAAAGAAGACTGAGAGGGGATCTTATTATTGTCTATAAATATCAGTCAGTGAGTGTCAAGAGGAGGGGGCCAATCTATTCAGTGGTTCCCAGTAATAGGACAAAAAAATATAGGTTTAAGCTAGAACATAGGAAAGTCCATCTCAACATGAGCAGAAACTTCCTTACTGTGAGGGTGATGGGGCACTGGGACAGGCTGCCCAGAGAGGTTGTGTACTCTCTTTCTCTGGAGACTTTCAAAACCCACCTGGATGCATTCCTGTATGGCCTGCCCTAGGTGATCCTGCTTTGGCAGGGGGGTTGGACAAGATGATCTCTAGAGGTCCCTTAAAAATCCTAACATTCTATGATTCTATATTTTATGAGCAAGGACAGAAGTCTCAAGGAAAAGGGAAGGACTTCAAGCAATCTCTACACTGCAAATACACAGTGTATATTAGAAGACAGTCTAAGTTGCTAGCAGACCTTCCTTGCCTGTTTTTTGTGCCATGCCCCACATGTCATCACTTCTAAGCAATCCCTCTGGGCTGAACTCAGAATCCTCTCTCTGGTTTCCTACCAAGTCACTATGGAGTTTTGACAGTCAAAATTAGCATATGGTGTACAGATGCATCCTCCAGTAACTTAAAACATTTTGCTTTATTTCTCTCTAACTAAACATAGAATGCCCTGAGGTCCAATAAAGCAGACCTAGTATTTGTGTTCATCCAGGCTTACAATATATCATCAGGCTTTATGAACACACCTTGTCTGATATCTACAGAGGAGCAATGGTTTTCCTTTTAGATTGTGGAGTCCACATTGTTAAACTGTATCCTGCTTCCAATAAACCCCATGCTGATCACTGTGTTAGTAGGAGTAGGAAATTAATTTTTCTGGGCTGCTAAACCTTTAGCTGGGATTATAAAGACAACATGAATTGGACACAATCAGCATGTCCTCTGCTGGCTTGCTCATTTATCCCTATAAAAAAATACTGGCTAGTCTTGTTGCATTGCAGATCTTGTTGTGAGTTGATTTCATTACTAATCAGTCCTAAGGCTTGGGAGGCCTTTTCAAGGCATGTATTTAAGGGATCCACACCATCTACAGTGAAAGGCTCATGCTTTCATGCTCATGTTTATCCCAGGCTACTTCATATCAAGCTGTAATCCCTCTGTGTTACTAGGAAAAAAGGAAGCAAGAAAGAAAGAGGAAAAATTTATTTATGGCCTCAGTGGCTTCAGAGGATTCAGCTTTATGAAGTTTATGCTGACAATTAGGCTGCACCAGACATCTAAGAGCCCTATAAAGAACACCTTGAAACTGCCTAATTAGATACTACATCAGATACTACATTAGATACTTCTCACTCCATCAGGATCTCACCGAAGCTTCCACTGGCTTTCCTGAGGCTGGCATCCATTTCCCCAGGAGCAGACTTGTCATATCAGGAAGGTAGAGCATCCTCAGGGCATACACACAACTCACCACCAGCAATTGTCCACAAGCCTGAGGAGGAAAGGCTCCCCAGGCCCCGGCACAGCCCTGCACACTAGAGCACACAAGTCACACAATTTAGAAAGCAGAGCATTTGACTTCATACTGCCTGACATTAAAACAGATCAAGACTGACCTTTTAAGTGACAGACTGGATAATGTCCAGTCCCTTCACACCTGTCCACCCACCCACAGCTTCTACTATTATTTGCCACAAAACCTGCAGTCAGATTAGACATGTTCTGTTTCTTCCTCAAACCCAGTTACATCTTGAAAAATCCAGTTGAGATATCATGAAATTTTCCTTTCCCTTCTGGATGCTTAAGCTCTCAGCCCCCTTTTGACAACAACCATTAATTATCACAATACATGAATATGGGACCTTTCATTACCAACAAATACAGGCAAATCCAACAGAAAATTTGCTTTCTGCCACCATGGATAACAAGATGTATCACCCTGCCCCCTGAAGGCATGCTCCAGTCCTGGTCAGCCAGGGTCTTTTTCCCTGTTCTGTCAAGAGAAACTTAAGTTGTTATCTATTGCTAGGAATCCACCTGCTCCTGTTCAGAGAGAACTTCTCAATGTTCATGAGCCAAACTCTTAAGCCCAGCCCTGACACTCCTGCCAAGGGAAAAAGGTCATGCAGAACCCACAAAACTTACCCAGTTTTGCCACAGCTGGAGCTGGAAGCCTTGTGCTGAAGGAAGAGAGAGGATGAGTCCGGACAGGAATTGCACAGCAAATGCATTTATATCTCCAGTTCCAGAATAATGTCCCAAGCCCTGATACCTCTTGTATATCCTAAAACAACTGATGTTAGCACACACCAGGAAAAACTTTTACAAGAGACCAAGAGAGACAGGGAGAAGAGAGGGAAAGGTGGTGATTTTATTGTGTTTTTTTGATTCATTTTGTTGTTGTTTCTTCTCACTGCTTTCCCCCCTAAAGCATACTCTCCATTGTACTGTTTTCTGTAGGTGGACTGCCTTAAACAGTCAGGCTGTAGTCAATATTGGAAGCACAGAATCAGCCAGAGGAGAGAGGAGAGATAAAATACACTGAGAGAACAGCAGGCTGTATACATGACCCTCCTGAGCCACCACTTACCTGGCAGCCCAGGTAGAACTTCACAGACCAGCTTGCTGTCTCCTGAAGGCAGAGGGAGCAGCCTAACATCTCAGTGGCAAGGGAAGTCCCTGAAACCAGAAAGAGCTGCCTTGCTTCCAGGTAATGTGCTCTGGGTTGCACCACCAGACCTCAGGAGTCTCTAATATTACTGGGAAATATGATAAGACCTCTGCCAAAGTAGAGTAGATGGGTCTATCTCATTTCAAAGGCAATTCGTGGACAGGTAGAGATGAGATCAGCTGTAAGAAATTTTACTGTGCAACTTGCTATTCCTGGTAGAGCAAAAAATGGTTTCAAAGGTGATCCCATGCACTGTGGGGGGGTTATCTTCTTATATCTAATGTACTTGGTGGACTAGATGATCCTTGATCCAAATTGGTTTTTGCTTCAAACATCTCTCCACAGAAGAAAATCAATTTCAAGATGCAGTATCTGTGATCTTTCAAGCTAAGGATCCATTGCAAACATATTAAGTGTTTGCCAATGCAAAGCTGCACAGACAGAACAAGTAATGCACATTATCAACATTTGTACCATGTCCAAATCAATGATTCACTTCTAAGGCACTGAATAATCCACTGTTGCTCTAACAACAGTTTTGCTAACACAAGCAAAAATGTAGTGACCAGATAAGCAAATTTGGTTTAGTCCCTAAAGCATTCTGGGGCAGCCATTTTCAAGCCACTGGATCTGTTAAAAGGCAAAAAAAAAAACCAACCTGAAATTGCAAGGTGCTGAACTGAAATCTATCCAGGTTCTCTGCAACCCTGGAAACACTGGCTTAGACCAAGAGAGCCTGAGTTACTGTTAGTAATACCCTTGGATCAGGTTGTGACTGCACAGTCTTTGCATCTCACCCTGCATTTAGAGGAAACAATCATTTCTGCCAGAGAAAATAGGCTGGATGTCCACAGGGGTGATCCAGGAATTGTCAGCAGATCATGAAAACTGTCTATCACAGGTCCATCTAAATCCACTTCAAATGCAAGAACACTTCTACAGTATACTGCAGAGGATGTTGACCTCTACTAAAACAGGCTCAGGAAAGTTCTCCAAAGCTGAGGTGAGGAGGTACTGTATCTGTCAGGCATGCACAGACAGACACATGGATCATTATTGTCTCCATAGTCTGAGTTAGCTGGGAGCACATAGAGGGTGTTCAATTCCTGGTATGACAGCTGCTCTGAAGGACCACAGGAACACTGCAGTCACATGCTCTTTTCAGTAAGAAAAGTGAAGATTGAGGTGTTACAAACTGGACCCCATGGTCTGAGTCACAGGGCCTGAATTTTCAGGTGAGCTGGAGAAAGCACAGCCTCTCCAGCCCGTGCCAGTTTGCAGGGGCTCTGGCCACAGCATTAAGGTACCTCATGCATTCTGAGCATCCTGGTGGAGGACTCCCTGCTGCAGCAGACAGCTGCTACCCCACAAGGAAAGCAATCCTCTCCCTCACACAGGGTAGAGCTAAGAAACTTTAAAACCAGGAAAACTTGTATCAAGATGGGAGTTTGCTTCTTCCTTCTCTCTGCTGGAGTGGTGGGAACAGGTTAACTGTGACACTTTTGCCTATAACCAGCTCACAGCTGATTCCAGTGCAGGAATGCCTGGGTCACAGAAACTGCAGGAAAAAGTATGTTTACAATGAGTAAATTTATTCACACTGAAGATCTCTATTTTCCAAGTTTCTCTTAAATATAAGCATTTCTCCTCACTTACAGACTCCAAAGCCTTTCACCCTGGGAACAGTCCTGATTTTGCAATATCCTTCTTTTGCTATGTGTATCACATTACATAGAAACTTTCAGACTCATTTTCCTTTCTCTTTTTTTTTCCCCTCCTTGGTTGGTTGACTGACTGGTTGGTTTTACAACTGAATTAAACACAGTACAGTAGTGATGTCTTATCTGGACACTTCTTTCACATAAATAGTAGAATAATAAGAGACAACAATCATTATAATGGGCTGTTGATAGATAATTGTGCTTATGCAAAAGCAACCCTTGATACTCTGTCATGTTTTCTTTTTGCACATCATACACAACCAGCTTGAATTTTCTTACTGACCAGTGCCAGAGGAAAAAAGCCAGACACCTACACCACAAACCCAGCATTCTCATCTGCAAATGTCTATGTTGCTTTGTGTCATCTCTAAGCTAAAATGCATCTCAGTTCTAAATTTCATTAGAATCAATTGGAGACAGTAGCTTTTAACAGGTTTTTCTTTTTACAGGGTTCTGAAGGCACTTTCAGTAATAGAACAGTGGATATATGGAAAACATCCATAAATCTAGAATAATTCCACTGGATTTCAGCTCTTAAATCTAAATGTAAGCTGGACACCCATACCAGACTTCTTTAAACTCTTCAGCCACCTAAAGAAGCTGAGTATATTACACCTGGACTGATAATTCTAAATCAATTAAACCAGAACATTAATGAGCCACAGTTTCTTTTGCTGCTTGTATGTTGATTAGCAACCGTTTGTAATCGGTTTGATTTTGCTTCCTTTACTATGAACAATTCTATCCCATAGATTTGCACTAAAGCTTTTAAGATCTGAAATTTGAGCAGTGTAGATCCTACTCTGATCAGAGTTGAAGCCATGAAGAATAGCAGGCAGCTACAGTGCAGACCCTGGTTTGCTTAGGGCAGTGTGGTGGGTTGGCTCTGGCTGGCAGCTAAGCCCCTCCCAGTCCCCCTCTCAGAACGGGATGGGGGAAAGAGTCAGAAGGGCAAAACCAAGGAAAACTTGTGGGTCAAGATAAAGACAGTTTAGTTAAGTGAAGGAAAAAAATGAAAACAATAAAACCAAACAAGTAATGCAAAAGCAGTCACTCACCACCTGCAGAATGATGCCCAGTCAGACTCCAAGCAACACCAGCTATGGAAAACCTCCCAGTTTTATCGCGGAGTGTGATACAAGATGGGATACCTCTTTAGTCAGTTTGGGTTAGCTGTCCACACTCTGTCCCCTCCCATCCTTTTGTCCAACCCTAAACTACTCACTGAGGCATCAGAGTGAGAGATGAAGGCCTTGACACTGTGCAAGCACAGTAAGCAAAAACTTTGTGTGTTATAAACACTGGTTTTGGTCATCAGTGTAAAGACAGCACCATATAGGCTGCTATGAGAAAAATTTAATTCTATCCAAAGCATATCCAAAACAGGCAGATAATAAGGGACCATAGGGCTAACTCCAGAGACTGCTAGTCCACTGCCTTATCAGTACTGCTGGTATTCCATTCCACAAAGACTAAGGCTTAGCTTTCACTATGTTCAAAACATTCAGTCTTCCCTGAAGGTTTGGGAAACTGAGGCAGGGAAATGAAGCAAGCTATCCTAAGTGACTCCTAGACACAGTAGAAGGGATCAGCACTCATGGCTGGTGATGGTCTTGAAACACAGTCCAGTCTTCATCCACCAGCCCCATTTTCACAGAATTGCAGAACTAGCTGGAAAAGACCTTTATGATCATTGAATCCAACTGTCAACATCACCCCAATAAAAGAAAAAATAGAAAAAAAAATTTTAAAAATATATGATGTTAAGATATATATCTCTCTCTATATAGATATGTAGATAGATAGATATATATATGTATATAAATTACACATATATAGACAAATATCACCATGCCCACTAGAGCATGTCCTGAAGTGCCTCATCTACATGGTTTTAAATACCTCCAGGGATGGTTAACTCCTCCACCTCTCTGGGCAACCCATTTCAATGACTGCTTGACTACTCTCTCAGTAATAAAATTCTTCCTCATCTTTAATCTAAGCCTCCCCTGGTGCAACTTCAGGCCATTTCCTCTAGTCTTATCATCATTTACTAGAGAGAAGAGGCCAGCACCCACCTCCCTACAACCTCCTTTCAGATAACTGTAGAGAACAATACGGTCTCATCTCCGCCTCCCCTTCTCCAAACTAAACAATCTCAATTTTCTCAGTCTCTCCTCACAGGACTTCTTCTCCAGCATGGCTGCCCTTCTCTGAACTCACTCCAGCACCTCAGTGTCTTTCTTGTAGTGAGAGGCCCAGAACTGAATGCAGTATTCAAGTTGTGGCCTCACCAGTGCCGAGTACAAGGTCACAGCCCCTTCCCTTTTCCTGCTGGCCACATTTCTGATATAATCCAGGCTGCTGCTGGCCTTCTTGGCCACCTGGGCACACTTCTGGCTCATATTCAGTCAGGTGTTGATCAATGGCCCTCAGGTCCTTTTCTGCGGGCAGCTTTCCAGCCACTCTTCCCCAGGCCTTAAGCACTGCCTGGGGTTGTTGTGACCAAAATGCAGGACCCAGCACTTGGCCTTGATAAACCTCATACAATTCACCTCATTGATTCAACGGGTCCAGATTCCTCTGCAGAGCCTTCCTACCCTCAAGGAGATCACCATTCCCACCCAACTTGGTGTTATTTTGCAGACTTGCTGACGAAGCACTCAACAGTCCTGGAACCTTTTGTAAATAAAGAGTTATACAGGTTCTGCCTCTGAGGCTGGGGAGACACACACAGCTTTTTCCCAGCACTAAGGGAGGAGAAATTGAGGCAGCAAAATCTGAAAAAACAGCAATTTATTCAAGAAGGGATGCTCAGACCACTTGAAGGCACAAAGCTTGTGGTATTTTACCCATAATTTGCAGCACAGGGAACAAAGAACAAGATTTTCATTAAACCCTAGTATTTTTAGAGATGCAATCTAATTTTTCAAGTCACATCAATGGGCTGGCAGAAGTTTTCTTCAAGCTTTTTACTACATGGGAGTTGTGTATCCAGTTTTTGGTGGCACAAACAGGCCACCAAGCAGGCAGTGCCCTGTAGTGGGAGCTTCTCAAAAGGGCAGGCTAGAAAAGGACTTTACAGTTCTCTGTAAAGATCTCTTCTGAGGTCTGCTGTCCTATTCTTCTTTGTCAGTCACCTCTCTTCCACATAACTATTGAACCTGACATGATCTCTGGTTAATGATATCTCCAAAACATGAAGAAGTCATTTGTGCCAAGTTTTCCTACACTACATGACATCAGCAGTGAGATACTTTGTGACCCACGGTTCCCTGCTTCCCAAACTTTTTCTTCAATACTCCACTTTTCTTCAGTACTTCCCAGGTAACTGGGAAGCAAAACAAGGTAATATCCCTTTTCCTTTCTCAGAGCAGCCTCTAGTTTTAATTACCCCCTCCATTCCTCTCAGAGCAGCACATCATTCCCTCTTCTGCAGCCAGGAAATTGGGAAACACAAATGTGACACAATTATCTTCAATTACCAAAAATTTTACTTTTATTGAAAAAAAGTGAAAATTTTGACTTGTTCCAGATTTAAAGCAGTGAGACACACACGGTAGGATTAAAGGGAAGTTTCTGGTGACCGAGGATAACTCATGACCTTCAGAGAGGAGAAACAATCATGTTACTTCCTTTCTCCCAGACTGACAGCAGTTTGTATCCTTCAGTCTCACACACTGAATCCTCTGTTTGCTTGGGCTTTGGAGATTCAACAACCCCCATGTGCTGTTAGTGTTAGCACAGAGCAGGACACCTCAAGGACTTGCTGGTCTGATCGTGGCCAAAGCCATAAACGACTGCTCTGCCTCTCTATACACATAATGTACATGGACAAGATACAAATTTGAATGTGCAACACAGGTCCACTCACGTTGTTTGCAGAGGACAAAGTCATCCGCAGCAATGAAAAGTGCAACAATAACTCGGGTGATGTTTCTAAGCATCCCTTGGCAAACCCCTCCTTGCACACCTGCCTCACCCACCAGAAGCTATTGAGATGCCTGTTTTTCTGGGACCAAGTCTTCTTTCAATTTCCAAGGCTCTTCTACATGTGTTTCCAGAGAGATTAATAAATATTGCACGCACCAAATGTCTGTGGGGCCTGTCACAGGAGCCCCACTATCCCTCTAAAATGTTCAAGTTTGGTTCCTTGCTACTCCTTTTTCTTTGAATGCTTGATCACCAACAGGATATTAAACATGCCTTGCAGAAACATCTGTTGTTCAGTATGGAGGGCCATGTCCTTATTTTTATGTGAATGATTCTTCTTCTGTCCCTCAGCACACAAGGACCCCCAACGGTTTTTCATTTGAGCTCCATCTTGTGCATCTTGGCTGTGTGTAGCAATGTGTCAGTGCCCATTCTTGCTGTGTATGTCCTCAAGCAGGTCAAGACATCACCATATCCCAGCGCTGACTCATGGCTGTGCTTTCACAAGGGTTGATGACAAGCTCTTTGGTGCTCTCATTTGTGTCCCCATTCATCTCAGTGTCCAAACAGAAGCGTGAAGCCATGTGTTCAATGTGTGATCCAACTTTACCCCACCGCTGAGGAGAGATACACAGAAGAGGAGAACCAGTGGTGAATAAGCTTCCTCCTTGTTATGCTTTTACTATATTTATCCAGCATCAAGAAGATAGTTGATGTTCACAGAATCACAGAATCATCCAAGTTGGAAAGGACCTCTGAGATCTGTGAATTTTCTGATGGTGGACTCAATCCCCTCATCTAAATCATCTATAAAGATATTAAACAGAGCTGGGCCCAGCACTGATCCCTGGGGGACACCATTGGTGAGTGGCCACCAATTGGATCAGCACCGTTCAGCACCACTCTTGGGGGCCTCCAGCAGTTCCTAACCCAGCACAGAGTGCTCCTGTCTGAGCCCTGGGCTGACAGCTTTGTCAGGAGAATGCTGTGGGAGACGGTGTCAAAGGCTTTGCTGAAGTCCAGGTAGACCACATCCACAGCCTTCCCCTCATCCTCCAGGTGGGTCACCCGATCATAAAAGGAGATCAGGTTGGTCAGGCAGGACCTACCCAGGCCTGTAGTTTTCTGGGTCCTCATTTCATCCCTTTTTGTGGATTGGTGTGACAGTCACCAACTTCCAATCATCTGGGACTTCCCCAGTGAGCCAGGACTGTTAGTAAATGGTGGAGAGAGTCTCAGAGAGCTCTTCCACCAGCTCCCTCATCACCCTGCAGTGGATCCCATCTGGTCCCATAGACTTGTGAGGATCCAAGTGGCTCAGCAGGTGACTACGTATTCCTTCCAAGATTACAGGGGAGCTACTCAGCTTCTTATTTCTCTCTACAAGCCCCAAGAGCCATCTGTCCTCAGGACGACAGCCCTACTGCTGAGAACTGAGGTAAAGAATGTGTTAAATACCTCAGGTTTTTCCTCATCTCTGGTAACTATGTTTCCCTGCATGTCCAACAAAGAATGGAGGTTTTCACTGCCCCTTCTTTTGCTGTTGATGTATACGTAGAAAGACTTTTTGCTATCCTTAATGGAAGTGGCAAGATTGAGTTCAAATTGTGCCTCTGCCTTGCTAATTTTCTTTCTACATGACCTAACTATATTCCTAAACTCTTCCTGAGTAGCCATACCTTTGTCCGCAGACTGTAAGCTCTATTTTTAACCCGAATTTTCTTCAGTATCCACCTGTTCAGCAAGAACTCAGCCTTTGTGGCCTGGTACTGGGGAGTACAGGGTCCCCCAGCCCACACCCAGCAGTGCAGACACTGAGCATTTCTCCCAGCAGAAGCCGACTCGCTGAAGCTCAGCCTCTGCCTGTCTTCAGGAAGATGATATATTGCTAACAGCTTTTTCCCCAGGTCGCTGGTTCAAATGCCAGCTCGATGATTAATTGCAGAGAAATGTTAGCATCTGGCAGCCATGTGAACTAAATTGCCAGTTTTGGTTTGACTTCTGCAGCTAAGTATCCTTATCACCACCCACTCTAGTAGACATCCTTATCAACACACTCATTTAAGAAGCAAAGGGATGAACCAGCCAGAGTCTGTACTCCCAGACAGTGCTTCCCAGAAGAAGACAGAGCACATGGGCCATTTGATATGTAGTAATGCTATGACAATAGAAGGGGAAGCTCAAAGAAAATGGGGGATGAACAGAAGGGCTCACCTGCTTGTTGTCACCTTCTTTGCAAGGTGACAGCAGCACCTGGGAACCAGGGAAAAGGGTGTACACAGACAAACACAGCTGCTGCTGGCGAACTTGGTGTTTGTATGTGTATGTCCATTCCTAAAAAGAGGAAGAAAAAGAAAAGTGGTGAGAGATCAGGGTGATTCTTGGTATTCTTCTACCTGGAAAGCAAACACTTTGGCTTGGATCTTGCTCCCTCAGAAAACAAGCACGGACCTCACTGACTTACAGAGGCACCAGAACAGTCTCCAGGATGTTTCAAGCTTTCTAAGAAATGCAGCTGTTATTGAGGGACTGTGTGTTCCAAAGAAAATGTCTAAAAAAGCTGCTGAAGCACAATGGTTCACAAGGCAAATGATCTCATAGCCAGAACTGGACTGTGGTTGGGGAATAGGGGAATGGAAAAATGGTGAAAGAGGCAGAAATGTGCAACCACACAATATGTCATCCTCTTTTTCAGAGGAAGAGCAGCAGCAATGCTTTGTGGCTAGCAGGGAGGGAGATGATGTACAGCAAATGTTTGCAATTCCTAGGAATCTGTTTCCAAATATCACAAAAATTTGGGAAAAAGCTCCCTTTTATACGAAAGGAGCAGGATCAAACTCCAAACATGTGCTTTTACTGATTTGTCATGACCACTGCTATTCCTGCTTTCCTTGGCTGCCCCATTGTTTTATTTCTCATGGTGTTTTTCATGTTCACCTGCTCCTTATCAGCTCCTAGAACTAATCTTGAGGGGAGCAGAGACTCATTATCCTATGTACAGCCCTCTTTTCCACCCATGAATGTTTTTCTCAGGAGAAAAAGAGAAGAGGCTGATAGCTTGACCAGGATTTCAAGAATACTGGACAGGGCATTAGGTAGGTAAAGACAGACTGTTTAGCCCAGTGGTATTTCAGAGAAGTTTACTCCAGTGCTTATTCCAGTTGAATACTTTCTGGTTTTCATGCTGGAGAGAGCAAGGCCAGGGAGCAAGAGGGCTCCTGCAGCAGGTCCCAAGAGCCAAGTCATATAATTTGACAGGGTATAGACTATGAGAGAAAAAGCTGCTCTGAAAGAAAAGGTGCAGAGAGAAAGCAGAGAAGTCAGAATTCTGGGAAGAATGAAGTGAGCAGGAGTGCCGACAGCTGAGGGGAATGCAGTGCTTAAATGTGTATTAGTTTAGGCTGGGTCTGGAAAAAGGAATGGTAGAAGGTGCTCCTGAGAGACTGCAACATTTTCTGAGTGCTGGAGGGCAGGTGAAGAATGGCTGCCCTGATATGAAAGCTGGAATTCCTGCAGCTCCCCTGACTGTGAATGGTGAAAGCTTTGGATTGCATTAGCATGATTTATTAGAGCAGGGAAAGACTTCCACCTCTTTGGTATTTGTCACCATCAGCAGCTTTAACTCTTCTCCCTGACTTCAAAACAGACAGCTACAGGCAATTAATTGCTGCGAATATAAATCCCACTTCATGCAGGTACTTAGCCACTTGAAAGGGAAGGCACGTTTTTGCACAGCAAACCCAGATCCACAAAGACTTCACACTGTCATCCTTATACCCCACATTTCTTAGCCTACTACTCCCCACTAGCTAATGGAAATCAAACCTGGCTTTCTGAACAGCCTGCCCACAGGCTTCTCAGCAATAGCTTCCCAGGATTTCAGCACATAACAAACAATAATTTTCAAAGCCATAGTCTGCACACAAAAGGCCTTTTGGCAACTACTTCTTCTTTGTCAGAAGGAGCAGTGTTTACCTGACCCTGTGTGAAAAATTACATAACATTCCAACCATGCACACCATCAGCTGCTGTGTAAACTACCAGCCTCAGAAACTGGGTGCCAAATCAATCCTGCATCTGCAAAGAAAAAAACCCTACAGGGCAAGCTCCAAGACTGTTCTCAGTGCCTGAACTGCTACAAGCTGCTTTGAAATCCTGGTTTACATTTTTAACCGATTGCTTGTCATTTTAGCTCAGGACAAGGTCTGAGCTACACCCAGGAGGCTCCTCAGCAGCAGCAATCTAATCCTGCAACTTTTGTGTATGGTGGATTCCCCAGCTAACTCAGGGAGGGGGACTTCATGACCTGTTAACCTCCTTGCTTCACTGAGACACTTCACAGAGAACTGTAGCTCCCAGAGGTTCTCTCAATGCTTTTTTTTCCAGGCTAGGCTCTGTTCAAGCATTCCTGACATTCACACCTTCTCAAAGGCAGGACCATCCTCTCACTCATCAAAGCACCATGGGATATACAGAGTGGTGGAAACTGTCTCTCCATCGTAAGAAGAGAGGCTGATAGAGCTACGTATCTGAGTGAGTTTGATAGCTAACATTGGATCTTCCTCTCTTGCCCCCAGGCTGCCCCCACACAGCCCTTCTGTTTTGGCAGAATGGCTTTTTGTGGAAACCAGTTCTGTTGAAAATGTTTTATCCTGTTCTAATCATTGCTTGTCTCTTTTCAGTCCTAGATGAAAGACAGAGAAAATGATGCAGAAAATGACACAGAAACTTTGAGGAAAAAAAAAAAGTCACCTGAACACGACAGAATACAAAAAAAGCTTTGAATTAAAATACAGGCAAATGGTCATGCAAAGTTTTGTCTTACCCCATCTCTTCCCTTATTTGTAGCAGTTGAGATGAAAATTCCTGCTTTTTTTTCCCCATGAGAAACTATTTAATCTTCTAAACCCTGGCACATTGTGCACTCAAGTGGGAAGAACAGCAGTAACAGCAGAGCTTCACACCCTGAGGCTTATGGTGAATGGGGCAGCCCAGAGAAGAGGACAAGAAATCTTCAAGGAAGTAACACAGCTTCAGGCTTGCAGATTGGCCTGAAGTGATGTGAACAGCGTTGAGAGCTGACCCCTAGCATCAAGGAAAAACAGATGCATAGGGTAAGACTGCAGTTAGAATTTCCTGCCTTTTCAAAGACAAATCTGACAAAGCGGTGGTAGAGCGAGGAGGAAGAGGGTGGACTGGGAGAGCAGAGCTACCAGCTGCACACCACAACCAATGATCCTCTCTGAAGCCTAGAATAATGTTAGCCCCATCTGAGGCTTGTGACTATTTTTCAATGCTTCAACACTGTTCTAGCAGGCACCTGCCACTGCTACTCAGCATCATTGTGAATTGAGAAATTTGTTTTAAAATGTGACCTTTAGCTTGGTGTAGCCTGGCTGACAGAAGGAAAAAGGAGCCTCTTTACCCTGCTAGGAGTAGCCCCATGGGAGCCCAGCATTGTGACAGAACTGTACATGCTCTTCTGCCAAGCAAGAGATAAGCTGTAACCGAAAGGCAGCATAGTAGCTAGAGAAAAATGTTTCTCAGGAAGCCAGGAACAACCTCAGCCCTCAATTTTAAAATCACAGGGAGGGACTTTCTAAGGCACATGACTGACTGGGTCACCCAAGGACACTAAATTGCTTCAGTTACAGATGGCCCTGGGACGCAACTAGCTCTTACACAGGTCTCAGGAGAGGGAAAACAAAACACAGAAGGTGCCCACAGCAGCCTGTGTGTGGAGGTGGCACAGCTGCCAGACAGCCCCTCTGCTTTGTCAGCTCAGCCTGTATCTCACAGCTCCAGCTGGCCTGCAGCTGGGGCAGGACATGCCCATGGAGGAGAAGAATGAAGACTTTAGAGGGGAGGAAGGTCAGAAGAGAATTTTTATGGTCAAGAGGAACACTGTTGGGTTAGTTTGTACAGATGCTAAATGTTCTCCTACAAAAGTGCAGATCTAGTCAACCCACACTAGTCCTCATGCCAACTGGGGTAAGCTCCAATGCCACATGCAGCAGCAGACACTCAACTCCAAGGTCCAGATATACTGAGGTGTGGGCCAGATATTTTTGGTTCAAGCCTGGGAAATGGATGCTGCAGCCTTCACACTGTTTCCCTGCTTGTCTAGGAAATGACTAACTTGACATTCATCTTGTGGCTTCTGATTACATGTGTGTAAGTATGCATACTGAAGTGTCTTCTGCTTTTTTATCTGAACCACGTTTCCTGGAACTGCTAATAATTTAAATAAATCACTGAGTCAGATGTCTACACCAGAGATGTGTGGACAAATATCAAAAGAAATTTATTTTGAAAGAAAAAAACAACTAGTCACGTTTCCATCAGATAGACCAGGAGACAATTATGATCAATTTTCCCTCAGGTGCATTTTTCTTGTGAAAAACTAAATCAATCAATTAATTTAGCAAATGAGATACAGGGCTCTGGTGGGCAGGAGAGAAGGTAGAGCTCTCTGTGTCCTGAAGATGGGCAGCACAGCACAAAGATCTCTACCATTCACTAACTCGAGAGCACATCCCCCTGAAGGCCACCCCAGAGGACAGAGCCTGCCCTGACTGCTACCAGACCTTTTGGAGTTGGAAAGGTGAAGTGGATTCTAGAGTGAGAAGACAGAGTTCTGCTATGAGAAGATGAAGAGACTTCCTGTGCCTCAGTGCTCCTTTTACTACTTCAAGACTAATGCCAGATTCCACCAAAGGAGTGTTTGAGATCTGCTAGGGGTGTAAATCTGATTTCTTCACAGTCAAAGTATTCTTCTCAATTTACTCAGACTGTAAATTTGTTTTGTCTCAAACAAATCTGTTGTCTCAAACAGCTGCAGAAAGGACATTAAGCAGCTAAATTCATGTTACTAATACTGATAATAAAGGAATAAGCGTATTTCCATACTACTTATTCAAATGCCAGCAAAGCACAGCTTTGATTTAGCTAAGCTTATTTTTCAAATAGTGAAGCTTAGAGTAAACTTCAGTATGTTAAAAGTGAAGACTATTGCTCTATTCTGGTATACCAAATACAAAACTAGGTAGCATTCAGGACCGCTGCATAATTTATCCTACACAGCCTGGTGACTGTAACTCCCCATCCCATCCATAAGTTTAGGTGATCTTGTAACAATTGTGCAATTAAAATAAAAGTTTCCCTTCACAATGAAAATTTGAATATCCCCCTTTCATCTGAAATACTCTGCATGGGTACACGTAAGAGAGAGCTATCCTAGAAAGACAAAAGAAGATAAAAGATAAAGGCTCTTCTCTATTCCTGCCTCTGTACTGAGTGTAGCTATTCAGCAAAATGTCTGTAGTCCATTTTTCTGTTCCCCTGGAGTTAGTGCTGGGTGGGCAAAAGAAATGCAGTTGACATCCTGGGGGAATTGCTGACCTATTGCAAAGTGCTGCAGAATCAGAATAGGAAGATGAAAAGTTTGTGGCATGGAAAACTCAAAAAAGCACTACACAGAAATGTCAAACCAAAATGTCTTTGATGAGAATGAAACAATCCAACTAATTGGCATGACATTTCTTATTTTAAAATATCACACCAAACTGGTATTTTAGAATGACCAATGAAATTTCACTTTGAAACTCAAGCTTGCAGCAGCACTTTCCATTCTGATTTTCTCAGATTTTTTCAAAAACATCTAGTTCATTGAAAGTTGAAATTTTCACTAAAACGTTTTTATTTCCTTCAGCAGAGTTGGCTCTGCAAAATGTGATGACCTGCATTCATAACCTTGCTTCTCTGGCTGTTTGTGTAAAAAGTCCATGTAGCAGTTGAAGAAAAAGAATTCTAAAACCCTCAACCACCTAAATGGTAAGAACTGTAACTATGTGGTACTTGCAGTTACATATGCTATATTTTCTCAACTGACAAACTCAAGAAGTCATTGTTGATTTTACCAGACTGTGAAGGCAGGCATGTAACTGCATACAGAAGAGTTATGCATCATAACCTTTCATTTACACATACAAACTAGGGACATTTTCAGCAGCATCTCCAGGCTGGGCCTTTTATATGCATGTGTAACCATGAGGGTTAAGGATGTATAGTCACGTGGGAGCAAGCACAGCATTGCCTATTAAATTATTTCATGGCACCATGAAGAAGCAAGTGATGGTTATCCTCCTCCTTCCATAGATGGGAACAGTGGGGGAACTTACTGATGTGCCCCAAATCACAAAGGAAGCCTGAAGCAAAGACAGGTTTTGAAGCTATGTCTTCAGAGTCCTGCTCCAGTGACTCTACTGCAAGGCACATGTTCCTGATCTCGGCTCCAGTATTTCCTAGAATATGCTTTTGAGAACAGATTCATACAGCATTTTCTCATCTTACTGAGACTGAAAAAACTAGGATCATCTTAATTACATTTTCACTAGTTTAATAGGCAATCTAAAATTGAGAGAATTCAGACTACGAAGTTATAAATAACATTGCGATTCACTACATTTTGAAACAAGTAAGATTGAAAGATGAGAGGAAATTACAGTTTTCTTTGTCTTTCTCTGATCTCTGCAGATGAATGGCGTGTGGCATTCCTGAGCAGCAGTGAGTTCTCAGTGAAGGCTACGCAGAGATAAGCAGAACACCTGTACTGTGGCTCCCGCTCCAGTCCCTGCTGCTGCCCAGGGTCTCCATAAAGTCAAGGAGGACTTACCAGGGTTTAACTACATGAAAGGAGTTCACAGAATGAGTAATTCTCCAACAGAGTTTTAGCAGAATTAGGAAATCAAGCTGCCTCAGATTCTTTCCAGGGAGTATCAGGGGGAGAAGGCCACACACCTTACCTGTGCTGCTGCTGCTGTGCTTTTGCTGCTGGTACAAGGGTTTAAGCTCAGGACAGGGAGCTCTTGGGCATCAGATTTGTGCAACTCCAGGCAGCTCTGCCTTTGCCTGATCACCCCCGTTTGATAGAGCAATTCCTCGGGAATCCTGTGGGAACAGCATGAAAGCAACACCCAGGGTACAGGAGCAATCACAAGGAGGTTCATTCAGTGGGGTGAGGAGGCTGCAGTCACACCGTTTCACCTTCAGAAAATGAGAGTGGCAAGTGCTGTCATGATACTGAACCACTGAGGGTAGTACATGGACAGAGACACTGCTGAAGCAGTTTTCAGAGTTGGACTGATGTCTGGCCTTTAAAGAGGAAAAAATAAATAACACTGCACCAGGCAAACAGAGGAGCAAGGAATAGACTGTGGACAGACTAAGGTCAGCCTTCACCCTACAGAAAGGGTAACAAACTGCCACAGAACCTTGGCATTCCCTGTGAATGACTCCATGCAAGGACACACATGGCAAAAAAAAAAATGAAGAAAAGAGCTATAAATAATTTTCACACTGTCATTCTGCACTCAGCCACTGCACCGCTATTTCCCTGGAGGTATCTCCAAACTTTTTGTGCCCTTTCTGAGCATGGCTCCTGACAGTGACTGAGGGACTGGATGCAATGGTTTCTGGAGTAGTTTTGGTGACTAAAAGAGATCTGTACAAAAGTAGCAGTGGAAGTGCATATTAAGCAAAACATTGGCTAGGAGTAAGGCTGAGCCACCTGAATACAGGTCATAAACTCCTTAGAGTGGGTGGTTTTACAAGAGAGAAGTCTTGAGTATCACAGAACAGTGTGCAAGGACTTTGAATTAGAAGTGGGTTGTTGTTTTTTTAAATGTAAGAGTAAAGTCCTAAACCAACCCAAACAAAGGCTACAGGGTATTTCCGCATTGGGATAATTTTGTAAGGAAAATTTGCCCTATACCACCTTTGTCGTGCAGCATGGGCAGGAAAATACACAAAGAAGCCCCAAGAGCTTAGAGAAATCACCAGTGCTTTGCCCCTCACCAGCCCTGCAGCAAAGAGCCACAGAGTCTCTAAGAGTACCAAGCAAAAGCAGGAACACAAATGAACCACACCACACTGAGTAAGCTGTGTTTAAAGCCAGCACAAAATTCACTATGCCTTTCTGTAAAGGTCAAGGGAGGGGGTGCCTGTGTCTCTGGGACAGGAGGGAAGTGTAGAGACTGGAGGGGCAGGGGAAAGTTCTATGGGGCAGAAGGGATGGGGCACCTCACTGGCCTGCTAAAGACAAGTGGAGATCACACATCCATACCGGAGTTCAGGATATATGTTTTCCAGGTACCACTTGAAGCTGTGGCATTTCAACCTCTTCCGCAGCTCCACTCGGCTCTGGATGCTGTGGGAAGCAAATGTCATAGAGACACAATGGCATTAATGAAGGTGAGCACCAGTGCACCAAAAAGGGAGACAAACCAAACAGATATGCACAGATAGCAAACACAAGAGCATCAGCAGCTCTATTTTCTGCTATCTTCTGCATCAGCTGTGTCAATAATTTTGATCTCTGTCTCTTTGGAGGTCTCACTTGATAATATACCAAGATGAGATGACGAGATACTGACATTTTAACAAGGAGTCAGGAGTGTGGTGGATAAAAGGTTCACGGAAAAGTACAGTAATTTAAGAATTATTAGTAAAAATATGTATACTATCTATATATGCAATAAGAATTAAATTACTATATTAATGTACTGGGAAATTAATATATGCTATAATAAATTACTTGGTTTACAGGACTACAAAAGGCCCTGATTCACCAAAGCACATAGACATGCCTTTAAGTCAGCAGAAATTAATTACACAGCAGAACACTTCTTTCCTTAACCAGGACCAAATTTCTGCTGAAGGATCATGATGTACAGTGACATGTTCCCAACTTTAGCTCCTTTCTGGGCACACCTCCACCCATGGAGCTGTTATGATCTGGCATTTACAGAGCAGTAGGAAGCCTCCAGTAACTTCTCTCTGCATAGACTACCTTCTCTACATCCACCTATATTTAGCAGAACAGAGCTATTACTTCAGTCCATGCTTATGGATGGGAAAAGGGTATGAATTCAGTGGAAACAGGACAGTCACCAGGACTTCAATTTATTTATCTTAGATAGTTATCTTTGAAATTGTAGAGTAACCAGAAAGAATTTGAGGTAACATTTGGAACCTGCTGTGGCCTAGAGGAAATTTTCTAAGGAAAGGAAGAACATATGAGAAAGAGAAATTAATAGAACAACATAAAGTCCTCCTGACAGGAAGTTGTTCTTGATTGTTCACAAAATAAACATCAAACTCCCTGAATATAAAGCCCTTGCTTCTTTTCAATAAAGTCTTGATGGGATCAAAATTTGATGATTTTCTTGTTCCTCAACTGCCAGTGAAGCTCTGGACTCTCCTCCCCAAACTCCACTCTACGACCAGAAGTGCCTTTACCTAATATACAGGGAACGACATAGCCTAAGCCATTCAGCTCACTCACTGGGATAAACCAGCACAGCATGCAAACTACCTGTTAAAACCTTCATTGCTGTGCTCTTAGCATCTACATACCATTTGCATTTAATTGTTACTACAGACACAACACAGGGGGGTTTCTGCAGCAGGGCAATGTGTCCACAAACACTCACTGCAGCAGGCAGGGCACAGGCAGGGCACAGGCAGGAAAGACAGACACTTACTTTCCATAAGGCCTCCCCTGGGCTGCAGGACGAGCAGCATAATAGTACTGCTTGAATTTGTCCATCCACACCTCTGCTGTGCGTTTGGTGTTTCTGAAACAGACAATGAAAGGCAGGTGTAACCAAGAAAAACTCCATTTTCTAAAACCCATCAGCTGATTTATCCCACTCTCCGCCCATCCTCAACTTGGTCTTCAGCTTCACCCAAACCACCTTTGAGCCAGCCCACCTCTCACTACTAGAGAAAGTAGCCCTGCTCATTATTCTAGGGACCAAACACAACAGACCAAACCTTGGGTGAAGAAATCACTATTTCAAACTTAGATGGATGCTTCGCATCCACTAGACTCAGAACTGGACTCAGAAAGACTCAAATGCTTCTGTGGAGCATCATCTCCCAGGCAGGTGTGCCTGGGGTTTTATTTAGTGGCTGAGATGGAGCTCTGAAACATGGTGCTACATTTGCCAAATACTGAAGGCAACTATTTCTATGTTGTAAATCCTGTATGGACTTTCCTGCTTTGCACCCCTGGATTTCACAGAAGCAAATCTCAGCCTTCAAAACTTAAAAGAAACCATTCTGGCAACAGTGCTGTAGCCTAAATGATTGTCTTCCACATCAGCCACGTGTCTGCAGAAGGCTTATGAACCTCAGGGAATCTTCTGTTGACTGCATATGACTCTTAATCTCCTTGCAAATGTCTTTTGTTACTCCATGCCTATTTGCCCATCCCTGACCAGGTCAGGGGAGTAGTTCAAGCTCTTGCTCCAAGACAGGCCACTACCTCCAAGGTACTGCTCTCTGCCACTGGGCTGTAGGTGCCACAGAGCAGGCTCCGATCCATCATTCGAGTTCCACATGGCCAGAGCAGGAGATTGCACATGAACCCAGAACAACACTGGAGCCTAAGCTGTCTCTTGCACTGAAGAAGAGACTGTGTGAAAAAACCCCAAACACTACAGTATCGGTAAGAAAGGTGGAGATATTTTTTCCAAAATATCTCTGTTTAAACACGGATCACATAGCATCAGGTTGCCAGTAGCTGATTCTTAATCTATATACCACTCCATTAAGTTAAGGCTGATAGATGCCATAAGGTTAATAAAATCGCAGCTCCTAAAGCTTACAAATGTTTCTCCAGAAACATGCTGATTCATGGTGATTTCTCCTATCTTAGATGACTGCAATAGTTTTAAGTGCTACTAGAAATGCTGATCACTGTCTAAATCTACATACGATACACCAAGTTGTGCGGTGCTGTAGGCACACTGGAGGGAGGGGATGCCATCCCAAGGGACCTTAATACGCTTGAGATTTTGGCCCATGCTAACCTCCTGAAGTTCAAAAAGTCCAAGTCCAAGGTATTGCAAATGGGTCAAGGAAAACCCAAGCACAAATACAGGCTGGCAGAGAATGGATTGAGAACAGCCCTGAGGAGAAGAGGACTTGGGGGTGATGGTTGATGAGAAGCTCAACACAAGCCGGTAATGTGTGCTTGCAGCCCAAAAGGCGAATTGCATCCTTGGCTGCATGAGAAGGAGAATGGCCAGTTCCAGGAGGGTAATTGTCCCCTTCTGCTCTAATGAGACTGAAGCACTGTGGCCAGTTCTGGAGCCCCCAATATAGGAAGGACATAGCCCCTTTGGAGCAAGTCCAGGGGAAGGACACAAAAATGATCAGAGGCCTGGAGCACTTCTCCTGTGAAAACAGGCTGAGAGAGTAGGGGTAGTTCAGACTGGAGAAGAGAAGGTTCCAGGGAGACCTAAGAGCTGCCTTCCACTACCTGAAGGGGCTACAGAAAATCTGGGAAGGGACTTTTTTCAGGTGCATGTAAAGAGAAGGACCCCTTGTATAGGACAGGGAGTAATGGTTTCAGGCTGACAGCAGGTGTCATGGTTTGACGAAGCCTCTAACAAAGGACCAGATGGCTGCTCACTCACCCTTCCCCATTACAGGATGGCGAGACGGAAATCCACTTAGAACCTTGTGGGTTCTAGGGCTATGATGTCATGGGTAAAACAGACCCAACTTGGGAAAAAAATCAATTCAACTTATCAATAACAAAAACAAGGCAAAAAGAAAACACGAGCTTAAATACTTTTCCCTCACCCTTCCCTTCTTCCTGAACCCAAATTGCTTTGTTCTCAATATCTTTACCTCCTCACCCCTAGCAGCACAGGGGGACAGGGAGTAGGGCTTACAGTCTGGATGGAACAGGTTTTTTTCTGCCACTACTTCTTCCTCAGGGAGGATTCCTCACAGTCTTCCCCTCCTCCATCATGGAGGCCCTCCCATGGGAGAAAGTCCTTCACAAACCCATCCAATGTGAGTCCCTCCCACAAGACACAGTTCCTCAAGAGCAAATTACTCCAGTGTGGGCAACCCACAAAGCCACGAACTACTTTGGAAACTCTCCTCCACAGCTGCAGCTCCACAACATCTACTGTGATTTTCCATAGGCTGAAGGTCCACAACCGCTTCACCTTCATGGATGCAGGTCCACAACATCTGCTCCACTGTGATCCTTCAGGTTCTGCTCCACAGTGATCCTCCATCGGTTGCAGGGCACAGCCTGCCATCTCACCACAGGAGGTAAGTAAAAACCTCTGTTCAGGCACCTTCTCTCTTTTCTTGACTGACCTTGGTCTCTCTGCTCCAGCACTTCTCTCCTCCGGTGTTGCTCTTTCTTCTGGTCCCGTTCTCTGTCTTCACCTGTTGCTTTCTCTCACCTCCCCCTCTCCTCTGCTCTTAATCACTATGTGTTTCCCCTTCATCAGTATGTTAATTGCAGAGGTGCACATCTTTTGTGTCCCTGAAGTCCTGAGGCAGGACCAGGCATTTTGGAGCAGGAGAGCTATTCAGAAGCTACTTACCTGAGCCACCTTTGGGGGACTCCTTCCCTGCTAGCAGAAATGGCACCACATCAGCCCAGAACAGAGGGTTTTAGATTAGGTTAAATATAAGGAATAAATTCTTTTCTGTGAGAGTGGTTTAGACTCTCGCACAGATAGTCCAGGGAAATTGTGGATACCTCTCCCTGAAGTGTTTGAAGCCAGGCTGGATGGGACTTTGAGCAACCTGGTATAGTGGGAGGTGACCCTGTCCATGGCAGGGGTGTTGAAACTAGATAATCTTTAGATGACCTTCACACCAGAACCATTTTATGATTTTATAATCTGTATCTAATCTTCCCCAACATGAAGGGTTTCCTGATCTCATTTGGGTTTGTAAGAAATATGGAGATAAATGCCAAGGCTCACACCTGAATTCATTTTGGAGAGATTCAGATCTCTCCAAAAAGCCCATGGGCTGTCCTTGGGGCTCAGCCACAAGAACACTAACTATGTAAGTGCTCTCAGTGTTTTTTCTCTGCCTTTTACTTAGTGGACAATCTTCAGCTTCATGCTGTAAAAAGAGGTAAACCTCTTTCCCATCATCTTTCCCATGCCAATTTTCACTTCTGGACTGCCTCCTGCCTTGCCTGCTGTTCTCAGGATCTTAGCCCATTTCATTTGGCCTTTTCAGTACCCAATTCAGTCTATGTTCCCATGTGTAAGGTCAGCCCCTTTCAGCTGGGATTATGTTCCTTTGGTGTCCCCCACCAGTGAGGTACAACACATGGTCTGGTGGCAGCCACCAGCCTGGAGGCAAATCCCACTGCTCTGGCACTCTGCTCAGCTCCCTGCTCTGAGAAACATCAATAACCAATATATCTGGTTCAGTTCTGCCACTCTCAGCCTTCAGTTCAGGTTATTTTGTAGTGACAGACATTGCTGGCAGCCTGATTTCAGATCATTATAAATGTGTTCTGATGACCATAAGGTTTAAACCATTTGCTGTTAGAGTAGCTGGTGCTCAGGGAGATGCTGGGGCTGTCCCTCCATTTCCGTGTTAACAAAAGGTCCTATATAGATGTCCTATTTTTGTCATATTCTAAACACTGTAAAAACCTAAGGAAGAGTCATACTGGCTTGACTTTCCTCTCTCCTATGAAGACAGGATGAGGGAGCTGGCTTTGTTCAGCCTGGAGAAAAGTAGACTCTGGGGAGACCTAATAACAACCTTCCAGTATCTGAAGGGGACTTACAGGAAGGCTGGAGAGGGACTGTTTGAAAGGGCCTGTAGTGATAGGATGGGAGGCAGCAGTTTTAAATTAGAGAAGAACAGATTTACACTGGATGTTAGGAAAAAGTTTTTTACTATGAGGGTAGTGGAAAAATTGAACAGGTTGCCCAAAGAGGTAGTTGATGCCTCATCCCTGGAGATATTCAACAAGAGACTTGATGAGCCTCTGAGCAACCTGATCTAGTTGAGGGTGTCCCTGCTTACTGCAGGGGGGTTGGACTAGAAGGCCTTTAGAGGTCCCTTCCAACCCAAACTGTTCTGATTCCTGCCCAGAGATATTTCAAAATATTCCAAACAAACTGTCCTCCCTATCTTTTCTGTTCCCCTTCCTTACAAGGCAGCATCTTATTCTACTTCATAAAAACTAAGCAAGTGCAAAACACTTACTTAATGTATGTATTGGCATTTCCCTCTGGGAAGATGTATGGATGTTTCTTCCGGAAGACATGTCCAACGCGACTGCAGGGGATGATTTCCAGGCTCCCTCCACACATCCACACACGAAAAGAGATTTCTACAAAAAAAGCAGCTTCAGCATTTTGTCTTCTGTCCTAGAGCAGTCTGGATCCTGGTGTTAACTCTCACTTCCTCCTCTGCCATATTAAACTTGGGTAAATCGTTACCAGAGAGGCTTTCCTTGGCATAAATCCCTTAAAAGCATATTTCAAAGTTTGTTGTGATGTCTGAAGTCAATGCATTTGAAAGCAGTATCACAGTAGGTGCTGTCACAATGGCAAGAGCAAGACGGTAAGGAGGTCCCTCTTCATGCAGCCCCACTTACGTAGCAGAATAATATTGCCAGTTTTATGCTCCTGTAATTACTTCTGCACTGCCTATTTCAGAGTCACTTCTCTACAAAGGGCTGTCAGGCTTACCAGGAGAGGCAATGAATTCTGTTTATTAATGATTACAATGATCAGTGATCATTATCTTTATGAATCCACCAGTGATTCTGCAAAATTAAGAGAAAGCTGAGCATCCCTGTTCCAAAAGGGTAAGAGCTTACCCTGCCCAGCATATATACCAGGCCATGGCTGTGGATGTTGCAGACCAGCAACGTACACACCTTCACACAATCAAAGATCAGTCATGAGAGGGATTACCCCAAAAATCTGAATAAGCTGTCAGTACAGGAAACCAATTCTGGTTGCCCCAAGCCACTCTATGAGTGGCCCATGGAGACCTTCTGGAGCAAACAAAGCCCATGGCACAATTCACACCAGAAATTACAGGGCTCTCAGCAGGGAGATGGATGAAATCCCAGCTGGCAAGGTAGGACCAGTGAGCAGAGTGGTTGATCTAATAGGTCCATCTGGTTCTAATGCCTGTGAAGCTATGAATCTGCAGCTATACTGTCAGACAATCATGCTTATTCAGAACCAGCATGGAAAATAAATCAAATTAAAAAGAAAAGGCTTCTGCAGTTCTTTGCATACTATTTTATAATTTGCTGACAACCTAGAGCTACACGTAGCATGTACCTACTCCAAAATGGCACATTCCTTTTCACTCTCCCCTCTGCCACATTAAACTACAGACAGGCCAACCCATTGCCTTTACCAGCTTGTGTTCACAGCTGTACCCTCACATAAGACATCACAAGGATATCTTGTTCCCAGGTTGGACACTGGCAGGACAAACTACCCATGGTGGGAAGACCACTTGGGCAGTGTGGACAGGACTTATCCTCCCTACAGCATCAGGCACTGCTGGCCCACAAAGTTGCCATCCCTCCAGAAACAATTGTCATCGTTTCAGTGGAGGAACTAACATTTGAGTACCAGGAACTATAGAAGGAGAAGGGGTCTTAAGACCCTGAGGTATCTGAGAGGGGCAGAGCACCGAGGGCTCTCTTCCCCTCCCATTCCCTGCCCATACTCTATAAAGCTCAGGCAGATGGCAGCCCCTCCTCTCTTTCTGCCGCTCCTCTCCTGGCTTCGCTGCTGTTCCCCTGCGCTCCTTTACCCCCAGCTCGCCTCCTGCTCTTCAGAATCCACATCCATCGGGTGCTGGGAAGAGCCGTGGAGCTCCCTCCTGAGTCGGCCCTGCCCCGAGGGGCCCTCAGGCACCTATCCCTGCCGGTATCGAGACCGGGTTGCATATATATTTGTATACATTTGTATCTTTGCTCGCCATCCCATGTGTTACCGCCTTTCCCCTGTTCTAGTAAACCTTTTTTGGTTTTAATTTCCAACTTTTAAGTCTCTTGTCCTTACTCCCTGTTTATCTTCCCTTGGGAAGATGGAGGGGTGGGGTATTAGAAATTCTGTCCTTTGGTTTTTGGTCCACCCAACTGCTGAGCTGTGACAACAACTCACAGTGTCAGGGAGCAAAGGAGGAATGAACTCCAGGCCTCCAAAGCCAACTACTCTCAGACGTGGCCCATGTGTGCATTTATGTGGCTCCTATCCCCACTCCCAGCATGCCCATCTGCTCCTGAGCTGATGGAAATGGAAGAATGACACCGCCACAAAACCCTCTTGCCTTGATTCCCAGGTCCAGAATTCAAAACTTGAGCCCATCCCCAAAGCTCACCCTGAGAGCTGATGCCAGCTAAAACAGGACTGAGAAAGCACAGCCAGGAGATTTTTCTTTCAGAAATCTCCTCCCCTCCACCTCTGTGTCTATAGGCAAGAGCTGCCAAAACAGCTGAATCCTCACGACTTTGCCCAGTGCTGAGTATTCACAGGCCCAAAACGTGCCCTTGTGTCATGTCCTAGTGCTATATTAGGAGCAACCTTAATCGCAGCATCAGGGAAGTGAGAGAATGGCAGGATGCAGCCATAATCTGCACTCAGTTATGAGTTCACTTCATTACTGCTGCACTCACATGTCCCTGTTGCTCTCTTTTCCCTGGGTCTCACTGTGCTGGCCACAGTGCCAGCACTGCTGAGTTAATCAGTGCCTGGCAAAGGGGCATTATCAGCCAAGCAGCTGTGAACCAAAGCATGGCTCCTGCTTTGTACCTTCCTCTCCTCTGAGTCTTCTCCTCAGTCCGTGAGAAAAGCAGCTCTCTCAGGTGCTATGAGGGAAAGACCTGGACCATTCATTCCTAGCCTGCTCCTGGTTTAAAGGCTAATGAAGAGGTGGGGTAAATTAATCACTGTGTGCTGCAAACTGGAATGAGAACACAGTGCAGGAAAGTCAGGAGAAATGGTGAGGCATATGAGATCCCTGCTTCAGACACGTTGCACCCTGCAGACCCTGCTCCAGTCCCAGGAGAAGCAATTAAAGCACAGGTTTTGGCAGGCAGGGATGACCCATGGAGCCATTCATGGCAAATAACAAACAAGGTCTCCAGACAGGCAGCTGAGGTTAAATGCCTTGGGAGGAGGTAAACTGAGGCATCAGTGCATGGCATGGGGCCACCTCAGAGAAGCCAAGGCAGCAGGAATCAGGAGCATGTTTCACCTGACCCTCAAGGGATGTCTCCAGTGCAGGTGGCCCCTCCAAGCAACCCCCACAGGAGATGTGAACAGTGTGTGTTGAGGTGTACTGTGTTTGGCCTCACCTTGGCAAAGTACCTTTACATTTCTTGCTGGCCTGCAATGGCCTTCTGCCCTTACTCATTAATTCAGATACAGGGGATTAAGTAAAGTTAAGAAGTAAAACACCTGCAATGTCCTCCTCTTAACCCAAACACTTTTGCTTTGCTTAAGTCTCCAGCCCCCTCTAGCTGCCCAGTCAACATTAAACAGTAGTGATGCTCCCCAGGACCAGAATCCTGCATTCCCTCAGGACTGAGTTCCCAGAAAAAGCATGATTCACTACAAGTGCTAAAAATCAGCAGTTGCTGGGCCAGATCCTGCCTTCTGCCACCTGTCCAGAAGTGACTAGGACCAGCAGTGTCACAGCTGCCCTTGCCTGTGTGCAAGGGACAGGTGGGACACACTGCCCTGGACACCTCACCTGCAGGAGATGCAGCTGAGAGCCAGCCACACTTCTGCTCTCAAGGTAAGGTGGAAGACAGGACCTGTCTTGCTGCTAAGGTGCATTGCACTTTTTAATTGCCATGTTAACCTGACTGGTCCAGTCTTCATCTTTTTCCTCTGTTGGGCCAATTCAGGCAGCCCTGAATAGCTATCACTTTTGCAGTAAGGACCATACTCCTGGAGCATAGCACCAGAAAGGGAGACATCACACTACACAGGATGGGCCATAACCATCTGTAAGGAGCACACCACCTCCTGTTGCAGGGCATTTAAGTTGCCAGGATCAAGCTTCCTCAGAGGGCAGGCAGCCCCATTGTTGTTCATCATCATGAAGGCTGCTGTCAAAGAAGAGTGACAAGCAGAGTTGGACAGCAGGTCAGGTGCTGGGAAGGCAGTCCCTCTCCTCCTGTCTGGTTCTCTTCTTGAATGCTCTATTTGGGCCACTGATCAAGTGTGGGAAGGGCTGCTGCTCCCTCCTAGCTTTCTTCAGAGGAACAGATGTCTTTGATCAGACCAGTGACAAGACATCCACACACAGAGAAAAAGCACAGAGGCAAGAGATCTTACTGCATAACAAGATATAAATAAATAAAATATGCTAGAGGTAAAAAGCATGTGAAGGAAACAACAGTGCCAGGGTAAGTTACTGCAAGGCAGCAGCATCTGTTCCCTTGGATGACTGACAACATCACTGTATGTGTTAAGACACAAGATCCTTCCTTCCTTGCTTGCCACACTCCCCAGAGTTGTGAGCTATTAAAGACAGATTCTGATCTGTCCCTCAGACATCAAATATGATAAAATCCATTGCTCTGCTCTGCAGCATCACTATGGCTTCAAAGAGAGAACAGCCCAGCCTGATCAGTTCCACATGACATGAGGGACAAGGGACAGACTGTGACTTCTTTCATGTGCCCTCTCAAGGTGGCATACAGGAGAGTTCTTAATAACCATATTGCCCATCGTAATTGGCAGAGGTGACAGAATTTAGGTCTGTTCCTAACTTCTTTTGCATGCAGAAAAAATGAAAGTCAAGGACCTGGCAGTGCTCAGCCATCTAGTGATATGGGAATGGATAAGCAGCCATAGTGCTTTGTCACCTGCTCAGAGCATGCTGATGGAGCTGCTGTTCCTGCAAATTCAGGGAGGCATTGGTGCCTCAGTTCATAGCTTTGAAATGCTGGCATCAGACAAATAAGGTTAGGAAGGAATAGGAGGGTGTGTGAAGTGTTCTCTCATCTTTTGGTAGCACCAAAGGTAGAAAATCTGTGGTTTGGGGATTTGCCACTGGAAAATATGGAAGCATGGAAGGTGAAAATATGGAAGCATGGAAGCATGAAGCATGGAAGGCAAGGAGTCCCAAGTACCAATAATTTCTCAAATGCTATCATTAACAGTTGTTGGATCCCTTACTCACCCGAGAATGTAACTTGTGAATGTAAGCACGGGAGACTATGCAGAGCATTGAAAATGACATCCAAAATAACCTTGTATCCACCCGGCATGACTCCAGAAGATAAGCCAACACAGCAAAGCATAGGAGGAAGAAGTGTAACTCACCAAAGTTCTCTCCACCCCAGATGTCCATGGCACTGTCATACTTCCCCAGGTGGTTGAACCAGGCTTTGTCAATAACAAACAGCCCCCCAGCAATGATGGGAGTCCTGCAGAATGGGTAAGGGGAAGAAGGGACACACTCTCAAACACTGCTGCAGCACCTGGATGTAGACAGCCTTTACCTTTGCCTCCTATTCCATCATCAGGACATTACATACGTATCTACTCACCAAACAAGGGTAACACACCTCAAAATGCAACAGTGCCTTTCTTTCCGCTGCCTTGATATTTTGCTGTCAATCATAAACTGACTGGCACTTAATGACTGGCTAATGCACCTGTCAGCACAACTACAACTCCAAAGTTCACAGCCCTGATTGTAGACTTCAGTATCAAAAATGCACTCAGCACTTGGGATTATTCACTCAGATGGGCTTTTTGCCTGGAGCCAGTGTATTAAGAGCACTGTTACACCAGGGAGGGGCAGGCAGAGCCAATACAGAGAGCTTTTTAAAAGCCATCACTAGCTGTGTGCTCTTTGCTTCAAAACAGGGTTATTTTTCATTCTTTGGATTAGCTATGAAAACTGCATAGACAAGGTCTGTGGAGGAGAGGAGAGCAGGCCCAGAAGATAGCTTGGGACTCACCATTTACTGGCGTAAGTCCTGTCTCCATTCAGTTGCACTGACAGTGCCTGAACCTAGGCTTGGAAGGAGCTAGGGTGACTGCTGCAGCCAGACAAGTCCCCACTGTGCTCTACATGGCAGAATGACCAGGAACTCAAGCCCTCGAGACCCAGTGAGAGCTCCTGTTAACAGCAGCATCCAAAGGATAAGCAGTGACTTGCTCCCCTGTGACCTTTCCAACATCTTGAGCTTCATCCAACACTGGGTCTCCTCCATGCCGCACACCTCAGCACTTCACTGCTGGGGCTGCAGACACCAGCACTTGGCTTGCTTCCAAGGGACTATCAGCAGAATTAGGTACTCCCTCCATCACACAGCACTGGAACAGATGGCATCTCCCCCATGCAGCCTTGCTGTCTCTGCTGCACATCTTGAATTTCTGGGGAGGCTTCAGCAAAGTCTGGAAGATCAGTGCTGATCTGGAAAGGCTGGACTAGACACCACATTTTATTAAGCTGGCCAAGGGCACTGCCTTATTACTAAGTGATAGCTGAGATGAGAGAAGCAAGGGTCTAGAGCACTGGGCTTTTCCCCCAACCATATTCAGCCTCCTTAGCACTACCAAAAGACAACCATAAATATACTCCTTTTACCTCTGTAGCATCTTCAGGCTTCAATGTTGTAAGGTAAAGCTGTACTGTGAAACCCAAGCTAGCCAGGAGCTCTCTAGAGGTATTGAAAGTTCAGAGCTGTCCTGGAATGAATATCACACTGCTACAGTGCTTGTCCTGAACCAAGATCCTCAGCTGCCTCCTTCTCACTCTTGACTTACTTAATGGGTTCAGTGGGATCAAGTCGTTTGGCTTTCTGCTCTGGGGAAAGCTGCTCCCATTTGAAATGCAGACTCCAGTCAAAACCTAAAACCAAAGCAGAGAAGTACCATGGGGAAATTAGAAATCAGTATAGATTAGGATGCAATGCAGGATGAAGAACCTTTGTTTGATGGTATATTTTCTCCACTTTCTCTGTGACTTAAGCCACAGAAATGCGGCTCTTGGAAGAAGACTCCAATGACAAACATATGGCAAACTACTGCATATGAAGTACAAGAAACAACATACTGCATTACAATTGCAAACTCAGGCACTCCAAAGGCAGGGAAAGTCACAATTAAAGCTCCTGCTGAAATCTCACTCTGTCCCCTTGTGCACGCAGATATGAACTCTGATGGATATTGTGTGCTACAAATAGCACAGGCATATTAGCAACACTAGCAAGTGCTACAGCTGCATCCACCATTTATAGCCTGGACATCCTCTGTCCTCTCTTCCTGGCAGCCCAGCTTTCAATCAAGAGTGGCTTTGGCATGAATCTTCTTTTCTGCTTGACCACCTTATCCGCTGTAGAAAACACCATTCCCCACACTATGCCTACCTAGCTCTGAAATAGCCTGAAAACAGCCATCAGGAAGCTCTGAACAGTGCTAATGTGCTTTTTGCAAGAGAACAGGAGCCAGTGGTGTGGTGCATGCATGGAACTTGAACTTACCTCCTCTAAGGTCTGAGGAAGCTGCCACATAGGCAAAAGTGTCCAAGTTGATGATGTCAATAATGGGGCTGACTACTCGGGTGGGATCCTGGAAAGCAGAAGTGAAACAACCCAAGTTGAACACACTGCTCAGACTGCTCAAGGGATGCTCTAAATTCCTGGAGATACCAGGTGGCTGGAAATCTTGGTGTTATTCAGGTTTGACAACAAGTGCCTGACACTGCTTTGTTCTCCTCTGCTTTCACATCAGTTCAACCAAGGAATTCTGGCAGAAGCTTGAAGCAGCAGAGGTATTGCTAGGAGCCTGGGAATGCAGGCACCATCTCTCCTGGGAGAGAGGACTGCATGATGCTAGGCAGCACTGAGCTAGCATTTCTCAACAGCTTTGGCTTCACCCACAGCCTCTCCTTCCACAAGCTGTGCATGTACTCAGCACAGAACTCAGCTGAATGCAAAGCTCCGTCTGCCTTTTGCAAATTCATCACTGCATTCCCTTTTCACATCCCTTAAACATTTTTTACTGGATTTCAGAAATCCAGTGACAAACAGGCAGTTGAAACAACAGAGGAAAAATATAGGCAGTCAAACAGCTTAAATACAGATATTTTTAAATGTACAAACTAGGGGGATACAGTTAAGAGTTTTGCTACGGGTGTGAAAGAGTTAAAAAGAATAATTGAATTCTTTTGAATAGTTGGTGGTGATTTAATTAACATTTTGTTATGGGCAAAGAGATTTTACAAACAGTTACGAACAAAAATATCTACAGGAGGAAGAGACTGACAGCTTTGACTGGTCTCCTATCTTCCCTTTTCTTTTCAAAAATCCCAAGCTCCAATTATAGCTCAAACCTCAGGGTTTTATGCTTGCCAGATGAAATGATTTTTCACAGCCATGCTAAAGAATGCAGCTGAGCATACACAGACTTGCTCTCTTGCTTGGAAAAAAAAATGTTGCTTTAGAAATTAGCCCTAACAAAGAAGTATTTGTATGCAGCTGCAGGAAGAAGCAACCAAAAGCTGGGGCATGCACTGGAGCTCAGGTTCTCCAAATCAGCATGAGAAACACTTTTTAGTTCCCTAGAAATGTCGAGATAGGAATCTTAACATTACTTTCTTTGAGTCAAACATCCCACTGAAAGGGAAGGTCTGCTCTATCTATGTACCACATGGAGAAACTCAAGTAGTGCCCAAGTAACACCTTGTAGCTGCTGCACAGTGCCCCCCAGACTGCCCCATATACCCCAACATCCTTTAGTTGACTGGGGGTAGGGAAAGCTTCTGCTTTTGATGCCAAACACTGCATGGAAATGATCATATCTAGTAATTTAAAGCTTGCTGATGAGCACTTTTAACTAGGTGACAGCCATCCCCAATTTTGATTCCATTCCCCATTACTTGGCACAACTTCTTGCAAGAAAACTGCCTTCATGTCTTGGCTGAGTGCATTACTGCAAAATGCCAGCTTTCAGAAGAGAAACCCTCTCTCTCCACTTTACCTGACATGTTGTGGGGAAACTCATATTTACTCAGCTTTTATGAAGCTGATCCTCAAAAAAAGAAACCAAACCCAAAATATCATGCTCAAGAGCACAACACTGTTGCTATGATTTATTTTGGGCTAAGCACCGGATCTTATCATAAGCAGCTTCGCCTTTCTGTGTTTTTGATACCTTCCCAAGTCACGGCATGCTATTACTAACAATACCCAAATCTTCAATCCTCTTTCAGATGAAAATCTCAAAAAACCTGAAAATGCTTTTCTCCATTACATTTCTCAAAATAAATCAACAGGAAAACCTCTGAAAATGGTCCTGAAGACAATGAATACAGTTCAAACTTTGAAAAAGTACTTTGAATCCAGCTTGTCTCCCAACCTTTACATCATGATCTTTTCATAATCAAGAAAAAAAGCTGCCATTGCTCCTCTGGACCCTCAGCAGCACCAAACAAGGCAAGAGGGCCAGGCTTCCCCTGATCTGCTTCCCCCAGCCCCAGGAGAACACAAAACTGGGGCTGGGGGTAGGTGGAAAGGACATGACCTGACAGTCAGGTGTCACCAACCACTAGTTCATCCCAGTCCCATTTGTAAATCCATTTTTGGAGTGAGCTCATTGAGTCATACTGGGCTTGAACATTACATCTTAAGAGAAGTTATGCCATCAGAATGCACCATTAATGGCTGTAGACATATTTGTGAAAACAAAAGCCCCTGTGCCCCATGTATACAGTCAAACACTTGTACGCATGCAGCTGCAAAATAGCTACTGCTGCTGGAGCTCCAGCTCCCTGGAACATGAATCCTCCTGGGCACAGGTCCAAAACTGCCCCAGACCCCATTCTTCCCTCCACACCCCCTCACTTGCTCTTAGACTTTAGTCTTGTTCCCAAATCCTGATGCACTGCCCATACCCCAAAGCAAACATGGGCCTGGGGGCAGGAGATGCAACTGGCTGCTGGGAAAGCTCAACATGGCACTCAAGGGACACCTTCACATGTGTCCATGAAGGTGCATAAGGGCACACACAGGCTATGGCATTTCCCACCACAGGAAGCTGCTCTGCCTGATATGAGAGAAGCAATGCAATGGGATGGCTGATGGTGGCCAGCCTCTCACTGCTCCTTTGCTTGAAACTTAAATCACATTAGCTGCAAGCAGACTTCCTAGGAGTAACAGGGTAAGAAAGTGCTCTTTCTAGGTGACTAATCCTCACTGGAGCAGTAGGACAGCCTAAAGGTGGCAGCAGCAACATTCATAGACTTAACTGATAAATATTTTAACCCTGATGGAAAAGAAGGGTATGGTGGGCCTGGGCAGAAGGAAACTGAGGAGCTCCTGCCCTTATACTGCAGCTTATACAAACAATTCATAAGAAAGTAAGTGGGACCCCACTGGTTTGCCAGTCTGTCACCACTCGTCACAGTAAGTGTCCTTTGCTGCCTTTTGGCTAGACTGCAAGACACTGGGCAGGGTAATGGCAGTGAGAGCAGCAATGCGAGCTTACAGACTGCCTAACTTCCAACCAGAGAAAGAATTAACCCAGAAAAGCAAACAAAAAAAGACATGACACAGACATGACACATACACTTGATACTATATTCAGGCCAGGATGCAGTGAAACTTCTCCAGCAGTGCTGCACATGATATCCACTGTCACTGCCCCATGGATGCAAAACATGGGGCACAGTTCTGGAGCTGCAAAGGAAGGCATCTCTGCCTGTCTCATTCCTGCTGCCACTGCTGCTCTTTTCCTGCCAAAAACACACCAAAAGCTCTGTCTGGGAATGAGACAATTGCTCTGGATATTTCTCACTGGAACACAGCAGGGCTCTGGCAGAGAATGAGGAACACTTGCCTTAAAAAAGCTCAAACAACCAATGCAGTAAAGTTTAGTACTGATTCCCACCTCAGGGCAGGCTTGAGTAGGATTTGACAGCACATCTTGTAATTCCACCGGAGCTGCAATCAATAGCACGAAAAGGCTATTTTCAATATATTCCCACTTGGCAGCAGCACTGTGGCCCAGCCTGCAGACTGAGGCTGAGACCTCTCCAGTGCTGGCTGCACTCTGAGTGGCAGAAGCACTGACTGCCCACTCCCACTGTGGAGCGACCTGATCTGATGCTGTGTCCCCCTTCCCCCTGTCCCATCACTGCTGCATGCAGGTCACACCCAGCCCAGCCAGCACAGCTACCATATGGAATGGTGAAAAGCAGGACACCTTGGATGAGGGGCATTGTCAGTGGCAGTAGAACAAGCTTCCCCTTGCTCCTCAGCTGCTCCAATTTAAATATAATTCAACAGTTTTAAAAATGCTGAGTAATAAATGCTAGAAATCAGGGGCATAGCAAGGGTGGGGGAATGAGACAGTGAAAGGCTCATGTATCCATCACATGACGGAGTTGAAGGCTTCATCTCCATCCTATTAAATCAATTTATTGGCACTTAATTTGCATGAAATTAAATTCAGCCCCAATTCAAGGAGCCACCACACCCTTAAATCATCAGCACCGAGCATTTTACATGAGCTTAATTAAAAACTCTGCTGGAGCACAGCCCACCTAGGGCAGTGGGGCTCTTAACTGGCAAGCAGAGGTTGAGAAGTTAAAGAGGAATGGGTGGGCAGTGCTCCAGCCCTCAGGAGCACTCACCTCTTTGATCCTTTGCAGCAGAGGGAGCAGCCAGTCCTTGTTCACCTCACAGTGACTGTCCAGGAAGGTCAGAACTCCAGCTTGTGCCACATCTGCCCCTCGAATTCTGGACCGGATCAGACCTGTTCAGGGACACACCACATCAGCTGCCACCCAGGCAGCTGGGCAGCATTCCTGGCCTCCTCAAGCATGGGCTCTTGCACTTTCACATCCCTGGGTTTTGACCCATCTAAATCCCATTTGGATAAAATACGGTTTGGGTTCATTGCCTTCTTTCCGGCACTGCAAGGCACCCCAACCACTTTCCAAGGTCATCAAAGCAAATGAATGGCTCTACCTAAATTAATGATTTATGGCATTTATGCCAACCCTTAATTCACACAATTATTTGTGTTGTCACCTTCCGAGGCAAAACAGGTCTTGAAATGCTTCTTTAACCCCCTGCAGGTAATAAATCTAATGTAAACCTAAGTCAGCAGGGAATGGGCCATGGAAGTTGCAGGTAGGTTTTCCATGGGAAATTGCCTATTTAGTTAACCGGATTCTCCTGCCTGCAGCCAATGCTCAAGTAAACAGCAACACAAGAAAGGAAATAGTCTGTTGGCAAACAGGAGGACATGCAGGTGCCTCAAGAGGACCGGAGCTTCCTGATGAAAGAGAAACAGTGGTAATATGATGAGAGATAGGGGCAGATAAAACAGAGACAGAAGGGCTTTGGGGAGCAGCCACATATGAAGTCTAGGCAGATGGATGTCACTGATTTTATATTAAAACTCCTTATAGGAAAAAAGGCAAGGAACACATTGAGCAGGAGGGAGAAGGAGAGGAGAACAATGCTTGGAGCAGTCCAGCATTTGCTGAGGTTGCCTCCTGCAATCAGGTTGATTGTGCATCTCTCTCTGCAAATTCTAACATGTGGGTAGGCATGCACAGCAGCCCTCTCCAAATCCTGGCAGGTCCTGAGGAACACACCTTCAGTGATTTATCAAGTGAGGTAAGTTCTCCAGGCTGGGTTCCATAGTTTCTGCTTACATGGTACCTACACCTCCAGGACAGTGCTAGGAGTGAACATATAAGTACCCCAATAACATAAGAGAGAGGAGAAAGAAGGAGATACAGATCTATAGAAACCACCCCCCCTCCCCATTGCCCATTGCCTCCTGCCAGTACAGATATCTCTTGCACCTACAGGGGTGCCACCCTGACAGCAGAACTGTGGAACTGAAACTTCCTGCAGAAGGAATCCACAGAAAAACTCTCTCTGCTCCTCAGTCTCTCCAACCTGATACATATCTGGGCTCATGCCTTTGATTTGCCTTGTGACAGAATTTCTTTGTTTTGTTTTTTTTTTCCCTAATACTGTGAAGCAGAATTTGAAAACACCCATTCAGACTACGAGGAGCTGGAAGATGTCTCAAGGTTGCCAGTAGCAGGGCAGTAGGGAATATATTCATCCTCCTTATAGCCCTTCTAATCTGTATCTTTCAAATATAATTAATTAATTAATTAAAGAAAAAATTAAGCCCACAGAAGCAGCAGGAGCAGATCTCTATTTCATTAGTGCAAAAATCTTTAAAAATAAGACCTGGGGCATTGTTTTGCCTGTTCTAATTTTCTGGCTAAATAAGCTACAGCTGAGCCTCACTGGATATCTTAATTGATCCATCTTTTTCAGCAAAAAAGAGACGATCAGATCCATTTCAACTTCCATCCCTTTATTGTCTCATTTTATCAGGGCCCTTCATCCCAAAGAGCTGCTGCCCTTCCTCATTGCATTCTCCTGGGATTTTCCACCCTGTTCCATTGTTCTCACACCTCCTGAAATCTGGCAGCTCTTACCTTCTCGCTGTCCATTCCGCAAGCATTTCACCTTGGGGAGCTTGCGCAGCAAGTGGCAGTCATCAGCTTGGGAAACACAAGGGGAGGACATGTCACTCTCAGCTCCCTCGTGGACTGGCTGATGGCTTGTTAGGTGATGGCACGATGCTTTTAGCCCTCAGCTCATGCAACACAAATCAGGACTGGCAGAGCATTAGTTTCCATGAAACTAGTGTAAACCCAGTAAGGATGTACATCACCAAGAACAGCCAAATTACACTGTAAAGCCAGACTAGAAGAGCCGTGGTTGGGTTCAGAATCTGACTTTCTTCATATCAGTGTGTATTATTAGTTTTGGTAGCTGCAAAGCAACAGATAAACTGTTTGATGCATGTCTTGATGCGTGGCTGTACAAAAGCTTCCTGAGGTGGCCCATGAGCTCTGAGAAAGGAATGGCCAAAGGGAGCCCCATGGAGCAGCTGGAAGCTCCTAGTGACCTGGGCAGCAGCAGCTTCATGGGGCAGAGAGGCCCCACAGCCACCTGAAATAGAGAGGTCCTGCAGACCCACACACAATTGCTGCCATTGCTCTTGCCCTGATGCTGCCAGCAGCCCCAGCAAGACCTCATAACAGAGATTTCTCCCAGCAAGAGCTGGGGCTGCAGGCAGGTCCAGCATAGCCCCTTCTACCTCCACATACCCCAGCCTCTTCATGCCTCTCACTGCTCTGCCTCTTCCTCCTCACCACTAAAACCACACCCATGAATGTCCCCTCCCTGCCACTTACAGGCACCTCTGAGTGCTTTAATCCCGTCCAGCAATCTTTGGTGACAAGGGACATCACTGTACTGGTGCCCCTAACAATGCTAGGGACAACCAGGAAAGCAGAAGTGGCAGGGGCTGGCTATAGACCTACAAGGGAAATGTGCTTGTAAGAGTGAGAACCTGTGTCCAGAACAATCATTCCAGTGAATAAAAGGTTAATGGGTGGATAGAGGTGAGAAACGAGGCACAACTGGGCACAAGGTAAAAGGACCAATTGCTTGGGGCGGGCTTCAGGGGGAAAACTGCTGACCATGTGTTTGTGTGTTTAGCATATTATGCAAATACACCTAATTTCTGTAAATGCATGCATGCATATTAGATGCCAGGAAGCTGAGACTGCCACAGCAAAGGAGATGTAAGGCAGCTGAGAAGTGCAGATTTTGATTAGCTGAGGGGTGCTCTAAGTTATACAGGGTGCCCTGGGATAAGCTTAAACCCAGCCCTAATCCTCCCCAGCTCATAGGCATGCTGCAACCTGCTTTTCTACATGCCTTTCTGCTTTCAGCATGGCAAGCACTTTGCCTATTCAGCCAAATAACTGGCACTGGCTTTCTCCACCCTTCAATACACCAGGGCAACTCCAGTACCTGCTTCTTTTCCCCTCCACAGCCACTCTGATGGTCCTCAGGCTTGTCTGGCCTAGCCCACATGTGTTGGAATCACTCCAAAGCTCACCACAATTGCTTCAAACCCTTCCCCTGGTTTCAGCTATTTCCCAGGGAGGAATTTATGCTGAGAAGTGCATCTGATGTGAAATCTATCCCTAATGCTCTTCTCTGAGGTGTTATCTATTTATAACATCTAAGAGCAAAGCATAGATTCATTTTTAATTTTTTTAAACCTCTTTGGCTTTTTTTTTTTCATGTTTCCTAGTAAATAACTACATTTTGCAGCTCCTTGAAATGTAAATGCCATGGACAACTCAGCCTTGGTGTAACTTATCATCTTTTTTATGCCTGAGACAGCTTTTTCAAGCACTTACTCTCAGCACCTGACTCTTCCACTCACTCATGTCACTGGGTAAGATCTTTAGCTGGATCAGTTCCCTGGGAGCCACTGGGGCTTCAGCTACTGACTTCTGACCTATTGGTTTCACTTGAGTCACACAATTAACAGGAGCATGACAGGAGGAAGTGGGCTGTCTGTGGGATACAGCACCATTTATGGTGCATCTTGGAAATGGACAGCCAATGCAGAAAATCCTCCTTTAGTGGGTGAAAAAGAGGGGAAAAAAATCAATAAAGAGTTGCTGGCAACCTCTATAAACATATGCAAAACAATGCATGCATCAGGAGGGTCAGACTATCATTATCCCGTGCAGCTGAAAGCCAGAGTACACACACCATGGCTGCAGCAGGATACAACCAGATAAGGACTGAATTCATGCCTGCTGGGCATGAATTTGCCCCCCCAAAAATTTGCCATGATCTTTTATTGTATTATTTTCATGAGAGGAGGGTTTTATCATCTGGAATTTGAATACCCCACACAGTGATGCAAACCTGACACAGTGGGGTTTGCTCTCCACACCTATGGAACTTTAAATTTCCTTTCTCTTTGACAAACTTTACCCCCTTCTCTCCATATATCTGTTTCTCACTGTCTCTTTCAGTTTGTGCCCTTGCTTTTAAGATAGAAAGAGTCACTTACGATCATCACTGAAGTCATCCACTAGTATGATTTCATGGATGAGGTGCACAGGGCTGCGGTTCAGCACGCTGAAGAATTGAGAGAAAAAAATTCATGTCAGTGCTTGACCAACACAACAACCCAGCAAATGGGACAGAAAGAACGGATCCCTGCCAAAGCACAGGAGACCAGGCTTGGATTTCAGAAAGGGTATATTAGATAAGACCAAGAAACTACCACCCCCTCAAGTAATGTGCAGTGCCCAGCTCTCAGCTCCCTGTAGCTTGATCTAAGAGCTGAGTGCCAGGTGTACCAGGCCAACAATTGAAATTCATCCCTACCACCTTTGGAATGAAGAATGGAGCCATGAGAAACCAGCTTTGCAGAAACATGCACATCACAGCAGGTTTCCTAAGGGGCCATCCCCCAACCACCTCTTTCAGGGCTAATGTTATAGCGTACACCAACAGCTGGGCTAATGCAGAGAAAATTACCCAGCTCAAACCCAGCTTGACAGAGCTCACAGCTGTGGTAGGACTACTCCTGTTTTTATTTGTGAGCTCGATGGGTTTCAGAGGCTGCTGAGAGGATAAAAGCAGGGTTGGAGCCTGAATGTTTAATGAAAGAGAGAGGATGTGGTTCACAGCTCCCTCCAGGTGAACAGACACTGCAAAACATGGCTGGAAATTACAGTTCTCCCTTAATTACCCTATCAAGGTGGTGGGTTTTGTTGTTATTATTATTGAAAAGTCAAGACTTGTTCTTCCCCTTTCAGGGTGCAGAGGTTAGCAAAATTACACATACTTAAAATCCTGCCCCAGCAAAAAATCAAGGCTGACTTCTTGAAGGAGAAACCCCGGGGCATCCCAAAAATCTCATAAGGGCTTAACTTGAGCTTTGACAATGCCAGCTGGGTCTTAGGGGCTTTTCAAGCATTTAAACTTCTTTGCTTTCCTCCTGAGCATGGTTTCATTTTAACATAGGATTTAAAATCACACCAGATTTCACCCCTGACTTTGCCTTCTGGTCTAGGTTAGGAAAAACCTTCAAACTTCCACTGGCATAAGAGGGCAGATGCCCTGTGGGCTGATAACCTGGAAGCCCCTGATGCCTCCAAATACTTACTGACAGGATTTCTTAGACTCTCAGGCTCCTAGGAGCTGAGTTCAGCAAATTACCACAGCTGACTGTCAGTACAGAGAGACAGGAGAGCAATATCATGCTCAGTGGAATATTTAACAAGCGCTGATTGCCTGGAAACCTAACTTGGTGAAACCTGCAAGAAAGAAGCAGACTTGTAAAAAGAGCCAGCAAAATAAAAAAATAACCTTGCAAGAGCAGGAAGGGGGAATGAAGCAGGTAACTAGACTGTTCAAAGCCTGCCTACACCCAGTTCTCCCAATATATTCAGCTGCCAAAAGTGCAGTAAGGGGCTTAATTCTACAGAAAGGTGGTCACAAATGGACCAATTCTACTTTTCCTGGTGCCAGGAAGAATAACTCAACCAAAACCACTGCATTGGGCTAGAGACCCAGAGTATTCAGGACCTTGGAGGAATTCCCCCCAGGAATAGAGAAAATTTTCTTCTTATGGAAGAAAATCCAGCACTGACCACTTGCAAAGCACTGAGAAGCAAATGGTTGCCCAGAAGAAGGGAGGGAAAAAGTCAGCTTGCTCACTGATGAGGGAAGGACATCTCCAAGGACTGCTATGGCTCCATGAACCGCCATCCTCCATGGGGCTAATGACAGACACTACTGCAGGTGACACAGCATCTCCTGGCACTGCCCTCTGGTCATCCTCGTGTCCGTCCTCTGGACCCACTCCAACAGGTGCATGTCTTGTGTTGAGGGCTCCAGGGCTGTACACAGTACCCAAGGTAGGGTTTTACGAGAGCAGAGTAGAGGGGACAACTCACCTCCTTTGCCCTGCTGGCCACACTCCTTTTGATGCAGCTCAGAATATGGCTTTCTCCTATCACTTCCCTTTTGGGACTCACCTGCCACTCAACAATTTCCAAAATCCTGAGTGACCAAAAGTCCTGATGAGGGTGGTCCAAAGGCTGGGTATACCATGGTTCTAAGGGACCCGATGTCCACTGATGTCATCAGGCTTTGAGCTCATTAATGTCCTTTTAAGTCTGTGCACAGACACCTCTAAGTCCCAAAGTTGCCTCTAAGCTAAGGGTCACTTGATGCAGGCACAGAGAGATTCACAGCAAAGGCTGCAGCTCTGTGAACACAGCTGACAGCAAATGTGCTGCTTTCCCAGCAAAGCCAAATGCATGTCTTCAGTGCATTTTCTATCTCTGCTCTATTAACCATGCAATAATAAATCCATGCAGCTAGAAACACAGGAGATTATAAACACCTCTCCCACTCCTTGGAGAGGAATGGGAAACAGAGGCACTGAATCCTGCACTTTTTTGATACTGCAGGGATTTATTATGTTTTCAGCTAGGCAATATAAGCACTTTAAAGAATTCAAAGCCAGCTTTTCTATTACTTATGCCTTTGCACAGCTTTTTTTTTATACTTTCTTTTCTTTCTTTATGTGTGAGCATGTCTTTTTTTCCTTTAATATGGAAAAATTCAGAAGATAACTAATATTATAGTGCTTTGAAGTCCCTCTGTTATTTATAGATTATTTTTTCCTGAAATCAGAAGTAGATGGGTACTACAGTGATGAGCATATTGGAATCAAAACAGCTTTAAAATTATGTTGAGATGAGATCACAACAATTTCTCTCTTAAATCACCAGAAGAGCTGTTACTGTTCTGAGCTCCCCAGCTGCAAGCCCAAATAAACCACCAAATAAATAAATAAAGACCACTCAGCAGAGTAAATGGGACTGTCACACCCTCTGACCAGCAGTATACTGGCATGACAGCATCCTACACTCCTCCTGCCCAGCCTGTACCAGTGCTGACCAGCCATCAGGCTCCCAAAACTGCCTTGCAGAAGTCATAGCACATTGGTCTCTGATGATCCAGGAGTGAAGCAGTTCTGATTTCCCCAGGTCTGCCTCCAGGGTAGGCAGCATTACCTTCCAGACACCCTCTGGGATGCTCCCAGAGATGTGGGATGCACCAAGCTTTGTTCCCTGGGGACCTCAGCACAGGATGCCACACTATATGAAGCCAAACTGGTCCCCATGGAGTGGCCACATGTCAGCATGTGAGCATGCTGCCGCCAGCACAAGAGGGACAGCAAAGAAAAAGGGATGGTGATCTCAAAAGCAAGACATAGACTTGCACAACAACAACATATCATGGATGTAATATCTCTCATGTGACAACAGCACTCATCACTGTTCCTGGCAAGACACTAAAGTACTGTGTTATGGGGAGTAATGAGATTAAAGTCCATCCCTGCACTTTACTGTGCTTGGCTTCACCTTACTGTCTCTGTTACAATGGTTTCTGGAGCATGATAAAACCACACAAGGCACTGTAAAGATAAAAGGTCCAGGATCAAGGGGTGGGTACAAAGCACCAAGTATCAGTGTTATGCATATCCAAAATTCAGACACCCCAGAGAGAGAAAGCAGTGATATTAAGTGTGAAATGAAGGAGATGAGATTGGTCATGAAACCATAAAGCAAAGCAGGAATTCAGTTTCAGGACTGTCAAATGTACTGGGTACATCCACATGAGGAAGGATGCTGTTTGCAGAAAAGAGCCCAGAGAGGACATGTGGGTGAACAGGGCACAACCAAAGCCTCCCCCATGCTAGCAACCCTCGTCTGACCATTACCAATGATGGCAAAGGGTACTTGAGGATGTCAGGGTTTAACTGACAAGTTTAAGCAGAGCATAAAACCCATTATGTGGGCATGACATACCTGCAAAACACTTATTAATGGCACAGAGCAGAGCAAATCCAAGCTCCCTGTAGAGGAACCCACCAGCTAAGACCCAGAGATAGACCCCTCAAAGGTGTGGTGTACACACCTCACTAAACCTTCCCACAAGAGAGTTTGCAGATTCAAGGCACGCTGGGATTAAACACTGATTTCAAAAACCTGCTGTGAAAATGAAGACTTTAGTCAATCCACTACAGCAAAACACAGCCAGGAGCAAACCAACAAATGAAGAAATGGCTGCATGCCCAGAGCACTCCACTGTGCATCCAGAGAAGTATAGAAACTGTCCTTGAACATCTAGTTGTCATGTACACCATTAAGGCTTCTCAATTAGCAAGCCTTTCTGGCACTCAGTGGGTCACTGGAGAAACTAAGTGGAGAAAACTGCTGCTCTGGAGCAGAATCTGCAGAGTAAGAACTGTTCCTAGATGACTGGGACAAAATACAGCTAAGTGCTGACAACTAGCTGGATCTAAAACTTGCTGTCTCCCTCAAGAGTGCCCCATGCTAGACCCTGCAAAGAGAGCAGGGTCCCCTTCCTCAGCATCCCACTGTAAACCACACTTCTCAGAGACCAGCTTTACTCCTGACATAGCTGTCAGCCCACAGCTTGGACAGGAGAACTCTGTGCTGGGTTAAGAACTGGCTGGAGGGCCGGGCCCAGAGAGTGGTGCTGAACATGGCTGCATCAAAATGGTGGCCGGTCACCAGTGGTGTCCCCCAGGGATCAGTGTTGGGCCCAGTTCTGTTTAATATCTTTATTGATGATTTAGATGAGGGGATTGAGTCCATCATCAGCAAATTCGCAGATGGCACTAAGCTGGGGGGGAGTGTGGATCAGCTGGAAGGCAGGAGGGCTCTGCAGAGGGACCTGGACAGACTGGAGAGTTGGGCTGATTCCAATGGGATGAGGTTCAACAAGGCCAAGTGCCAGGTCCTGCACTTTGGCCACAACAACCCCATGGGGAGCTCCAGGCTGGGCAAAGAGTGGCTGAGAGCAGCCAGGCAGAAAGGGACCTGGGAGTCTGGATTGACAGGAAGCTGAACATGAGCCAGCAGTGTGCCCAGGTGGCCAAGAAGGCCAAGGGCATCCTGGCCTGGATCAGGAACAGCGTGGCCAGCAGGTCCAGGGAAGGGATTCTGCCCCTGTACTCAGCGCTGGTGAGGCCACACCTCGAGTTCTGTGTCCAGTTCTGGGCCCCTCAGTTCAGGAAGGAGATTGAGGGGCTGGAGCAGGTCCAGAGAAGAGCAAGTAGGCTGTGAAGGGATCCAGCACAAGTCCTGTGAGGAAGGGCTGAGGGAGCTGGGGGTGTTCAGTCTGGAGAAGAGGAGGCTCAGAGGAGACCTCATCACTCTCTACAACTCCCTGAAAGGAGGCTGTAGCCAGGGGGGGTTGGCCTCTTTTCCCCGGCAACTCTCAGCAAGACAAGAGGGCATGGTCTTAAGTTGTGCCGGGGGAGGTTTAGGTTGGACATTAGATAGAATTTCTTTACCGAGAGAGTGATCAGGCATTGGAATGGGCTGCCCACTGAAGTAGTGGATTCTCCATCCCTGGAGATATTTAAAAAGAGACTGGATGTGGCACTCAGTGCCATGGTCTGGTAACTGCAGCGGTAGTGGACCAAAGGTTGGACTTGATGATCTCTGAGGTCCCTTCCAACCCAGCCAATTCTATGATTCTATGATTCTATGTTAGTTTCCCCCATTAATCATTTGAGACTGTGGTTGGTAGGTCATAGATTCAGACTCACAGAATCATCAGAGTTGGAAGGGACCACAAGAGAGCATCTAGTCCAGCTCTCCCACTAAAGCAGGATCACCCAGAGTACATTACACAGGACTGCATCCAGATGGGCTTTGAGTATCTCCAGAGAAGGGGACTCCACAGCCTTCCTTGCCAGCCTGTTCCAATGCTCTGTCACCTTCATAGTAAAGTTTTTTCTTATATTTAAATAGAACTTCCAATATTCCAACTTGTGCCTGTTGCCCCTCTGTCACTGGGAACTACTGAGCAGAGTCTGTCTCCATCTTCCTTGCACCCACCCTTTAGATACTTGTAGACATTAATAAGGTCTCCCCTCAGCCTAAAAGGCTCTCCAGGCTAAAGAGTCCCAGCTCCCTCAGCCTTTCCTTGTAAGAGAGATCCTCCAATCCCCCAGTCATCTTTCCTGCCCTCTGCTGGACTCTCTTCAGTAGTTCCCAGCCTCTCTCGAACTGAGGAGCCCAGAACAGGACGCAGTCTTCCAGTTGTGGCCTCACCAGGGCAGAATAGAGGGGAAGAATGACTTTCTTTGACCTCTGTGCAACCCAAGATTCCATTGGCCCTCCTGGCAGTAATGGCACACTGCTGGCTCATGGATAATTTATTATCTGCCAGGACGCCCAGCTCCTTCTCCTCAGCACTGATTTCCAGCAGGTCTCCCCCTGACCTATATATTGGTGCTTGGGGTTCTTCCTCCCCAGGTGCAGGACCCTACACTTGCTCTTGTTGAACCTCATCAGGTTCTTCTCTGCCCAGCTCTCCAGCCTGTCCAGGTCATGCTGGATAGCAGCACAGCCCTCTGGACTGTAAGCCACCCCTCCCAGCTTTGAATCATCAGTGAACTTGAGTTCCCCCTGGGGGAACTACTGGTTATAGGACTCCAACTTGACCCTGACCCCTTGACCCTGCCCCATCACCACCCTCTGAGTTCAGTCCCACAGCCAGCTCTCAGTCCACCTAACTGTCCACACATCTACCCCACATTTCCTGAGTTTTCTAATGAGGATGTTATGGGAGACAGTATCAAAAGTGCAGCTGAAGTCAAGGTAGATAACATCCACTGTTAAACCCTCATCAAGTCAGCCAGGGATGATGTCATAAAAGGCAATCTGGTGGATAAAGCATAATTTCCCTCGGGTGAATCCACTCTGACTTCTCCCAGTGACGTTCTTTGCTTTCACACGTTTTGTGATGATGTCCTCAACACTTTTTTTCAACACCTTACCAGGAACAGAGGTGAGACTAACTGAGCTGTAACTCCCTGGGTCATCCTTCTTGCCCATTTTGGAGACTGGATTGACATTAGCCCTCCAACAGTCCTCAGGCACCTCTCCTGTTCTTCATGAACTCTCAAAGATGATGAATGGCCTAGCAATAAATTCTGCTAGTTCTCTCAGAATTTGTGGATGCAACTCATCAGGACCCATGGATTTATATGGACATCAAGTTTGACTAAGTGGTCTCTAACCTGGTCCTCCTCTACCAAAGGAAAGTCTTCCTCTCTCCAGACCTTATCTCTTATCTCCAGGGTCTGGGATTCAAGAGAGTAAGCTTTTCCAGTGAAGTCTGAAGCAAAGTTTGCTCCCCCAAAACTCTGCCTTTCCTGTGTCTTTGGCCACTAGGGCACTCATCTTGCTCATCAGCAGGCCTACATTTCCCCTATTCTTCCTTTTTTAATTGATGTACTGGAGGAAACCCTTCTTTTTGTCCTTTTTTGTCTAGCTTTGGTTCCAGGTAGGCCTTAGCTTTCCTCATTGCATCCCTAAGTGGTCCTGTTCCATAGTTGCAGTGAGTGCAAACAGATTCTATCTTCGTTTACAGAAAACTTATAGCCCTCTCAGCCTTTTTTTAGGAGCTTTTACAATTAAGAGTGTTTTGAGCAGACTGGGAGCCCTTACCTTCGAATGGTCCTTAGGAGGGTTGACCTGGCCTCATTGTGAAAGGTGATGACAACGCTGGTTGGAGGAAGGTCTTGGCCATAGTGCAAAGTCGTACACCTGGGGAGGGAAAAAGAAGAAAAGACCTTTCAGGTGCTGGAATTCAAAGAGGGAGCTCACTTCATTAATGCAGGCAGATGCACTTCATTAATGCAGGTAGATGGTCCTCCAGCTGCTATTGGGAAAAACAAGAAACAAACAAAAAACCAAGTAAGAGTTCTTCTGCCAGGATCCTTTCTGAAGCAGTCCAGAAATTGCCAGATAAGCCACTAAAGGTGAAAGTAGCAGAAAGCTCTTAATTGTCATTAATAGGAAGGGATGAGGGATCCAGCTCACAATCATCTTCTCTAACCATTGCTTCCCAGCTATCATGCCCCTCTGGTGGCACCAGCCTCCCAACTAACAGGTAGTGGGAAGATACAGGACTTTTTCGTGCAAGAGCCATCTCACTCCCACCTCCTGAGGTAGCAATTTCCACTAGCCACCTGCAAGGTAAGCCAAGTCCTGTTTCTAAATTGATTCTTTCCTTATTCATTCTGCTTAATGCATACCCTGACACAGGGAATATTGGGATTTAATCACTTCCAAAACAACCTGTAGTAGGTGAAAACCCACAGTAGCAATCACAGCCTCTGCTGCCTTCTTCCCAGGAGGAAACTCTGTAGACTCTGTAATTACTTTGACCTCTAGCTGATGACATTTGTGACTTATAAGACCAGTGCAGCTTCAGGAACTTCCAGCTCAGGAAGTCCGGATACACCTCTTACATCTGTGCTGCTCTTTCCAGGTTCTTGTGAGCTCCTCTGATGACCTTAAAATGACAGACCAGTGGCAGGAGGTCACCCTGTGCCCAACCTGAGCAGCTCTTTATCACAGTCATCATAACCCTTCCCATCCACTCAACACTTGCCTGCCCTCATGTCACTGCCCAGGTGCTACCACTGCCACCCTCAAATGAAGCAGGGAAGAGAACTGAGCACTCATTCACCAAACCATATGTTTGCTCCCTCAAAACTCTGGACCATGGTATCTGAAAGAAGTAAAAAGAGGTGAAAAAAAATAAGTTGGGGATGGAGAGGATAAAGCAAGTAACAATATCCAGGTATTGCTGGTTTATGCTATCAGTGTGACATGCTGCACCTCAATGTCAAGATACTTGAGGGTTTGTTTTTTTTAAATTAGGTTTTTCAGTTTTTCATGTTAAAATTTCATTACTAATTATTTACAATGTTACTTGAATTAAGGGGGCAAAAGAGTGTGCAGCAAGTAAAGTAATTCCAAAAAAATAAGAAAAAAAGGACATCTTGGGTGGGACAAATTATTTTCAAGTCTATGATAAACCGCTTGCTATTTTCTCTCATTGTTTCACTTAAAACCTTTACCAAATCCTGCCTCAACTTAATCAAAGCAGATTTCTAATGACTAATGTATTCTTTCAGTATAGTCACCAACCCCAGGAATGCATTGTTGAACCAATTAAAATTCTAGGGCCATCCCCCAAGGACACCAAAGTTGCACAGCTATGCTGTGTGCAGAAGAAAATTCAGTAACACTGCCCCATGCAACAACACCCTCATTCATCAAAGTTACATCTCAGGGATGCTAAAAGCAGAGGGCTTCTGTAATACCAAATAGCACCTGTCATGCTCTGAGCTGTTCTTCTGGCTCACTGTGGCCACCTGCATCATCCAGTTACCAACTTCAGCTGAGCTTTCCCAACATGCTATGTTGAAAAAGAAACTGCTGCTGCTTGATGCCTGGTTTGTCATGCTCAGGCTCAAGTCTTGCTTGCTTTGTGAAGCTGCATGGACAGACTATGACAATTGCTCTTCCTGTGTTATTTATACACCATTAATGTCTCAACTGTTCCCAGATATACATCTTTGCACCAGCTTGCCATGCATTATCAGGAGTTCTGCAGAGCAAACAAGGGAAGCTATTTCTGGAAAAGAATGAAAGAAGGTGGAAAATACAAAGTCATTGATACTTCACTTATGTAATTATAATAGTTAAGGAGTTGATCAATAAAGCCACAGTTGCTGCATACTGTATCACCCAGCAGTGGGAGTACCAGGGACACTGCATGCTGGTTGAACCTGCCAGCAATATGAAGAATACTCCTTGTGCATGACAGCAACTTGCTTTTAAAAATACAGATGTCTATGCACCAAATGAGTCAACTAGACAATGTGAGCTTAGGCAACACTGAAATGCCACATACAAGCACCTCCAAAGCTTGGCCACTGGCTCTGCAACTCCTGCCAGACACCCAGAGGAGGGCCATGAGGATGACCAGAGGGCTGGAGCATCTCTCCTATGAAGACAGATTGAGAGAATTTGGGTTTATCATGGAGAAGAGAAAGCTCTGGAGAGACTTTGTAGCAGCCTTCCAGTACCTGAACGGGCTACAGGAGATAGGGAGGGACTTTTTACACGGTCATGCAGTGACAGGATGAGGGGGAGTGGTTTCAGGCTGAAAGGAGGTTTTACATTAGATATTAGGCAGAAATTCTTTATTGTGAGGACAGTGAGACACTTGAACAGGTTGCCCATGGAAGGTGTGGTTGCCTCATCCTTGGAAGTGTTCAAGGCAAGGCTGGATGGGGCTTTGAGCAACCTGGTCTAGAAGAGAGGTGTCCCTGACCATACAGGGATGTTTGAACTAGATGATCTTTGACATCCCTTTCAACTCAAACCAATCCATTATTCTATGATTCCATCTAATGAGGCCTGATGAAAATCAGGCCCAAAAAATCCGGGACCAATGACTGGTTGCTCCTATGGAGCAGGCTGGGACACAGCAGCACCCCCAGTTTCATTTCACCTGTGAGCATGGCCTTGCACTGCAGGTGGGCTTTGCTTCCCCAAAAAACAGTCCACAAAACGTTAGTCTGAGCTGCTGCATCTGCCAGGGCTCCACCAAGGTCTTAATGTGGCCCTGACACTGCCGTGGCAAAATTTTACCCTTGGGGTCTTCTTTCAGGAGCCTTCCCAAACTGTCCTCCAGTAGGACCCTAATTTTTTCCCTTCCAACCCCCAGTGTAAATGCAGCTAAACACCCTGCCTCCCCAAAAGGCAGATTTCAGTTTAATCTGTTGACTAAAAGTGGTTTTTTGGCACTTGCCTGAGTAATAAAAACCACATCTTGGAAAAGCATTAAATCCCACATGTCCACAATCATTCTGCACGACAATTACATCTGGGGTAATTTCAATTTAATACCTCACTGCAAGTGAAAATTGCAGCATGCAGCCCTAAAATTGCTGTAATAATGAAAATAAATCCTGTAAGAGCTGCCTGTGCTACCTAAGGCTGTCACTGGATAAATGTTTTGTGATGCTTATAGTATTTCATAGTCACCTAATTGACAACAATAACAAAAAAAAAGCAGGGAGAAAAACCACCCACAACATTTTCAGGAGACCATTGGAAGTTTGAGAGGTTTGCCTCTTTTTCAAAATTTTCCAACACCAAAAAGAGGTAAAAAAAGTAATAACCGCATTGTTTATTTGTAGAGTGTTGAAACTCTGCTGAAGTCATTTGAAGTTTCATGCTTTGAAACCTTGCAACAGGACTGGGGAGCAATCTCAGCACACTAAGTGCCAGCAGGGATGCTGCCAGTCCGAACTGCTGAATTGCCTGCAGTAGGGGCTACTTGCCAGCTCACTGCATCTAGAGGGGCAAACGAAGAGAGAAGCTAACCTGCCCTAAAAGCCCTGGAGAGAGCATCCAGCCAAAGATACAATTATTATTTCCTCCTGCAAACCCAGATGTCAAACTCTGATTTGATGGGAAGTTTCTCTTTTGCGTTTTAACGTTATTTCCCCTTCAATTTTGAAATAATTTCAGAGAATCATAGAGTGGTTTGGGTTGGAAGGGACCAAAATATTAATCTGGCTTCCAACACCCCTGCTGTGGGCAGATACACCTTCCATTAGACCAGATTGCTCAAAGCCCCATCCAACCTGGCCTTGAACTCTTCCAGGGAAGGGACTTTCTTTCACAGCTTCTCTGGGCAACCAGAGGTGCCTCAACACCTTCACTGTAAAGACCTTCTTTCTAACATCTAATCTAAACATACCTTCTTTGACCTTAAAACCACTACCCCTTATCCTATCCCTACAAGCCCTTGTAAAAAGTCCATCCCCAGCTTTCCTGTAGCCCTTTCAGGTACTGAAATGCCACTGTAAAACCTCTCCATAGTCTTCTCTTCTCCAGGCTGAACTACCTCTACTCTATGTCTTCACAAGAAAAGTGTTCCAGCCCTCAGATCATTTTCATGGCCCTTCTCTGGATTCAATTCAAGAGCTCCATGTTCTTCTTGTGTTGGGGATCCCAGAAAACAATTCTCCATTATTCTCCATACTTCCAATATGCTATTAACATCTTTAGAATAAATGATGACACATCTGTTTTCAGGAACAGGGAAGAGATGTATGGAGTCCTGCACTCACTGAAATTGCAGAGCCCTCTTGCAAAGTCCCAAACTTTGGAAATTCCAGTGTTCTTCACAAGCCTTTGAAGTTTCTCACTCTGAAGACTTTTTTATTGACACTTGTGCTCCTTGTGTGCAATGGGGTTATCACATCTTGGTGGTCTCTACACACAGCCAACCCTGCATCCCTAGAGATCCTCCCAATGGGGCAATGCACTCACATACCCAGGGCATTTCAACCCATTTTACATTTTAAATGGTAGATTTAATTCACAGTGTCCCTCACCAAACCAAAGCTCACCTTGGAAACAACACTATGCAGCACAATGGTAAAGACTAACTGTGTGAACAGAGATGGACCAGATCTTCAACTCCTTCTGGTCAACCTCTGTGCTGATTTTGACATCAGCCATCATGTGTCTACAGAGCTGCACTGTGTTTCCTGATACCCACCTCTCATTATCACCCTCTCCTGTGCCTTAACATCCTTCAAGAGATGAATATCTGACTTCCCCTGCTAGTGCACCATTAGTATTTCCTCTAACTCTCTGAGTCTTTTGGTCTCTTTCTTTCTTTTCCCTGCAAGAAAAATATCTAAAAAACTCAATCAAACAATTAAATTTGAAGAAAGGAGAAATGCAAGAAAGCAAAAATAACCTCCTGTTCTCATGATGCACTGCTACCTGTGAACCTCAAAATGGATGAGTTTATGCATTTATAATTTCTTAAAAATTCAATGGGTTTTTTTGTCTTTGGTAAAGAGGAGAGGGAAAAAGAAGAGCCTACTAAAAAGCAGGGAGACAATAACATGGTTGCATTTACAAACAAGTCAAACTATATTGTGCATCTTGATTTTCAAAGCAGCTCATGAATTATTATGAATTATCTTAGTCTGCAGGAGGAGAGAGAGAGGAGGCTCAGGGGAGACCTCATCACTCTCTACAACTCCCTGAAAGGAGGGGGTAGCCGGGGGGGGGGGCAGTCTCTTCTCCCAGGCTGCTATCAGTAGGACAAGAGGGTTTGGACTTAAGCTCTGCCAGGGGAGGTTTAGGTGAGATATTAGGAAGAATTTCTTTACAGAGAGGGTGATCAAGCATTGGAATGGGCTGCCCAGGGAGGTGGTGGATTCTCCTTCCCTGGAGGTTTTTAAGAAGAGGCTGATGTGGCACTCAGTGCCATGGTCTGAGAACCACAGTGGCAGTGGACCAGGGGTTGGACTTGATGATCTCAGAGGTCCTTTCCAACCTGTCTGATTCTGTGATTCTATGAATAATTCAGACTACTAGGGCTCTTCACACAGACTCAGTGTCTGTCTTGCTTCTTGACTCCCTCCATCTTTACTTCATCAGAACTTAGGAAAAAAGAAAAGGAACCAAGAAAAGTGGGGAAAAGAACCCTAAAAACAAACAAACAAACAAAAACCCCACAAACAAACAACCATCTTCATTTTCAGCACAATTTTCAATCATCTCCAAATTTCTCATGTCAAGTTTTACTGAACTACCAGACCTGTCATCAAAGGTTTTCACCTGTTAAAGTAAAAGCAAAATCTGGCACCTTGCACCTTCCAGGAAAGCTACCAGTCCCTTATTAAAGACCTTTAGCAGACAGAACAACCTGAAATTACATTTAAGAGGGTGAGAACCAAGGATTTAAAGGTGATAATTTCTGCTTGGAGCTTTCTGGCAATGTGTGGTAAATCACAGCAGAGAAACTACCGTCCCCACAACACCTCCTTAGTCATAACTGGAGAAACATAAACCAAATTCCACAATGTGCTAGCTCAAAAAACACATTCAGGAATATGCAAGTGTTGACATCAGAAATACATGGAGATAGTCCTGAAGAGTTGTCTGTGATCATTAATGGAGCAGGACTTTAAAGTGCTGGGTAGCTGAAAAAACAAACAAAAGTTTGATAGAAGAATCTGTCTCATGTCTTTAATTACCAATAGTAACGAGAGCCAGAGAATTAGTTCCATTGCTTATTAATACTCAATTTCACTTTAAACCTACACAAACATTGGGTCAATTGAAATACAGAGGCATGCACAGAAATTAAAGAAACAACTTCATTCTGCCAGAATTACTTGGATCAAGCTATCAGTGTAACTGATGGCACATAATAACTATAACACATTGTAGTATACATATAAGTCAATACATTATAGAAGTCAAAGAGGATGACTCCAGCAGAGAGTGATCAGTGGCACCCTGGGAACAGCAGAACACTTGGTGATGAAGTGATGGTGATGCCCATGGGGAAGTAATCAGTGGATGCCAGTATAGTTCAGGATGGTGCCACATCACTCTCTGCAGTGGCACTGCAAAGCTTTCTCTTCCCCACAAAAGCCTAAGATCGTCTCTGTCCACTGCACAGAAGGGGACACATGGAGCTTGAAGTGGAGAGATGATGCCTTTATGGATTTACCAGTGTTGGCACACCCATTCCAAGGCCCACATCTGAGGTTGAGGTCAATCCCAGTCTATAAGAGAACCCCATCCTGCCCTTAAGGGGGAAGAAGCCCTCCCTCCAGCACAGTGACTGCCATGGGGATACCATACCCTCCCACCAGCTGTTTCTGCAGCTGTTGACAGATGATGCAGCATCACTTCTACTGCAGTACATTGCTTGTTCCAGAGGAGCTCAACCTGTACTTTTCGTCTGATATTTGGAATCACTCACTTTTAAATATTGCCTGCTACTTTTAGATGAGTGAGAGTGTCAAAAACATTTGAGATCTAAATTATTTTTTTTCCTTTTCAGGATGAGAAAAATAGATTTCTTTGGCCTAAGTTTTCCTTAGTCTATATTTTTATTTTTATATTCACTGAAAAATTTGCTTTTGGTTTATCCTGAAATTGTTAATCCTGGCTTTTTTTTTTTTTTTTTTTTAATAACCAAAGAACCAAAACCTGGTTATTCATTTAGCTCTACAGAGCCCTGACCAGTGCATAGCCCCTAAATTCAGGCTCTACAGATGTGGCACTGGCAACACTGAGGTAACCCAGGCTTTGGGGGCAGAGTGTGTCCTACTTCAAGCTCCAGCTTCTCAAAGGAAAGCAGCAGTGCCTATGGCCAGATGCCACTCACCTTGAAATGGATCTGTTTGTTCCCAGTGCACAGCAACTGATAGGTCACTGTCTCTTATTAAATTCTCTTTCCCCTCCCCATCCCTCATCATGACCGGGGCACACAGAAAGATCACCACGCCACAGACAGGTATCTAGGGAATAAGCTTTTATCTCTGGGTCAATGTGTTGCAGAAGTGGAGCTAATTAACTGTTGCTCTGTTTTTGAAAAAGGTTACTATTTTATCACATCTTCCATCTTGAGGAATAATTAGCCCTGCCAGTACCAGCTCTGCAGTTTCCCAAGGGACTTAGCAAGAGACTGGAGCCTGGAGAGAGACAAGTTGACAGAAAGATAGACAGCATCTCAGCTCTCAACACAAACTAACCTGCCATGGAAAGAGACAAAACCCTGCTCCAACAGCTGTAAGCACCCTGCTCATACTAGTCTGTGCCCTCAGGTAAAGGGGATGCTTTAAACAAAGGCACTGGCAGCTTAGCCAAGAGCTTCATCGTTCCAGCAGAGAAGCATCATTCCTCTTCTACCCAGATTCTGTCACTGGTGCCAGCTCTGGGGAAGTCTTATCCCTCATGCTCCAATGCCTCAATCCACCCAAGAAGATGGAAATCCCAAAGGTTCCCTCAACTCCTGCATCTCAATGGCAAACCTGTTCTCACAGGGGAAACCAGACACTGAAGCAAATTCCCACAGGGACTACAGAGGAGAAGGTCCCTCCCCAAGTGCTTGTACAGCAGCACTCAAGAGGGGGTACAGCACACATCCCCCCATGAGGCTGCCAAGAACAGGGCTGGGGTGGAAGCAGAGGAAAAGGCAAAACTGGAAAAGGATGGGAGAAGAGCCATCTCAGATTGACTCAGAACTATTTTGTGCATGCGTTTCTTTTGGCAAAATTCAATGGACAGGCGGGTGAGGAATTTGAATGAAATCAAATCTGTCACTGGACATCAAAACTGTTTCACAGGGAAACAAAACCAAAATAACTTAGGTGAAGGAAACCTATCACTTGAAGAGGGGGGGAAAACTGATTTCAGATTTTTTTTTCCCTCTGAAACAGCAACTTTTTAAAAACAAAACATCAGACCAAACAAAAAAAAACCAAAACGTGTTCTCCAGGAAAAAGACAGCTAGATGGAGGCTGTGCCTGCTCCCAAGCAAGCTCCTTGGACTCTTCTGGAAAGATACTTGTCCCATGCAGATGCTCTTCCTACCCAGAGAAGCTCTGCAGGGCTGGTACAAGGAACAACTTGGAGAAACAAAGCCATAGGAAACTTAATGTTACACCATGTTGTTTACTGGAACAGCCCGGAGTCACTCTCATTGCCAGGAGCTGGGCTCCCAAACACCTGGGTCCCCATGCTGCTGATCTCCTTGCCCTGCAGACAACTGAGGACAGAGCTCAGAAATCATTTCTGCTTGCTGCACAGACAGGTGATGTAACTCACACTCCTAGCACAGCTCTTTCAAATATAAGTAGGTTTGTCCTCCAGAAAAAAAAAAGAATAACACAGCCACTTAACTGACACATCCTCCTGCATTCAAAACACTTGCTTACACATTTCTATCAGTTCCTTATACAGTCTGTCTCAGTTTATCTCACCCCCCAACTCCTTCCAAAGTATCACTCTCATCCTTCTCACTTGAGAAAAAGAAAAGGAGTGGGAGGACTAGGACTGCAAATCCACCACTGCAAAATAAGCACCTTCATTTGCTATTTCCCTGTAGCATCCATGATCGAGACACAACAAACTCTGCTCCTGAGGAAACACCAGACTCCCCCTGGCCCAGCATCCTTACCTAGTACCATTTTTAATTAAAGCCTCTCAGCCTGCCTTTTGAGGCAGAATCTCATGGTACTTTGGACTGTGTACCTTGGTGACCATGAACATCCAGCACCAGAGCCCATTACTGCAGGGCAGTCTGCAGTCTGGGATAAACTGAGCTGTGGTCTGAAAACCTGAGTGGAGCCACTGAGCTGCCAGGGTGAAAGACAAAGCCCCTCTGAAGACAACAGCCTGGCCATCCCTTCATTGTGATGCAGGTAGTCTGGAGGTAATGATTACCCTTCATTGCTGCCAAAGAAGTGATGCTAACTGACCTGACCCAGCACCTCCAGATCCAGGGAGAGATCAGACAGGGGCTGGAGGGCAAAGCAGCATCTCAGGCTGCCTCAGACATCAGAAGCAAAAACTCTGTTGCGTTGGGCTCTCAGCACTTGGAAGCCTCTTGTTGGGTGGTTCAGATGTTGGTGGATCCTGGGGAACACACTAACTCTCAGGACAAGCATGAGCAGAGCCAACAGAACCACAGTGAAGCACCATCACATTCCCATTCCCCATCACATTCCCAGCTCTCTGCTGTCCCACCAGCTTTCTCTCCTTAGCAGAGACACTTGGCAGTGTCAGGCACAGGGAGACCACACACACACACACACACACACACACACTGGTACCCACACTGCTTGTTGCCTTGGTTTACAGCACAGAATATTCAGAGTCAGCAACTCGCAAGACACTTCCTGAATAAAAAAAATTTTTTAAATAATCATAGAATCATAGAATGATTTGGGTTGGAAAGGATCTTAAAGACCATCTAATTCCAATTCCTCCTGCATGGGACACCTCCCATTAGGTCAGGCTGCTCAAAGCCCAACCTGGCCTTGAATAGTAATAGAATCTCCAGGGATTTAGTCTGCATTACACAGGAAATGGGATTAGTTCAGCTACAATCCAGAGGCCACAATGGGAAATGTACGGAGTCAGCAAAGGGAAAGGCAACAGTAGGCCAGAAAATCCTCAACTGAGTTCAGTTCTCAACTGTTTGAGGTCCATCTGAGTAATGTTCAGCAAACCGTCCATCAATTCAAAGGAGGTCTGGCTACCCTCTAGGTACTTAGCTGCTTCTGCAGGTCTGATGTTCAGGTACTGCTGAGGACAGCAGAGCAGAGCCCCACCTCTGCCTTGTCTGTGCAGTAAAAGGGGCTTTCCCACACATGATGTTCTCCAGACATTAAGTTCCTCCTCTGAGGACTCTCAAGAAACCAGGCAAGACAGATGAGATGTCTAAATCCCCAAATAGGGTACAAAATGCATTTCTAGCTTCTCAGAGACAGCATTCACATCAATTAACCTCAAAGAGGTTTCCGCCTAGCAGGCAACATGGTCACACATCCCTTCACATGATCCAGGAAGTTTAACTGAAACATGAGAAAAAAACTTCTTTGCTGTGTAGGTGACAAAGCACTGGAACAGACTGCCCGGAGAGTTTTTGGAGACTCCTTCTCTGAGGACATTCAAAACCCGAGTGGATGCAGTCCTGTGTAATGTGTAATCCTGCTTTAGCAAGGGGGGTTGGACTAGATGATCTCTAGAGGTCCCTTCCAACTCTGTTAATTCTGTGATTCTGTGATAAGCCAGGTTTGGCATCAAAACCAAGTCTCTAAGCACAGCCTCCAGCAGGTCACACAGCATGAGCCCCAGGGCCTTGCCAAGCCCTCTGCTAGCAGTAGTTTGCTCTCCCCTTCACAGGAAGGACCTTTCCTGGACTCTCTTTTCACGTTCTTCTTGCACAGCCACCAGCAATTTCTCCCTACTGCTAGAGCAAGCCATGTTCATTCATGCTTTCCCACCAGGCTCCCAGGTGGCACAGCAGTGTCAGAGCATCACATCACCTGTGAAGCTCCCTAGAAAACTGCACCATGAGCAAGGATTTTGTTCCAGAGAGGTCTTTTGCAAACTCTGCACCCTCCTCTCCCCCTTGGCCACCATGCCCAGACCCTTATCCCTCCTCCACTCCTCCAATCAGCACCTTCCTCCACCAGATCTCCTCTGTGGCCACTCTAATGCTTGGCTAATGGTGCATCATCTGTAGCATTATTCAGACATATTCAGTAAATCAAAATCCAATTACTGGGTTAACAAAATAGGAAGCAAATGCAATTAGCCTCAGCCCTTCCCCATGCTATGCCCTGGCTTCCCCTTAATTGAAACTTTTCCTTCACAGGAGCACTCAGCACCCCATCCATCCTCCCAGGAACAAAGTGGTTGCTACCACAAAGCAGGAGTATGGCAAGAGGGCACCAGAGCTGATCTTCCCCTTTAACAGGGCATATGGTTAACATCCCTGTGTTCTGGCTTGAGCCAGGATAGAATTAATTTTCTGTCTTGTAATTTTACCTTTAGCTAAGACTCTTCTAAGTAGCTGTACTTGCTGAAATTAACAGCCAGTTTCTGAGTCAGTGTCTGTTTCTAGGACTGATAACACTCCATGTTTATAGTTATGGCTAGAGAATGGTATGCAGAACCAAGGCCACTGCTCAGTTCTGAGGAATATCTTGTGCTCCAGAAGAGAAAAGGAGGAAAGAGGTTGCACCTGCAACCATCCTTTAGGGAGGAGAAGCCTACACAGGTGACCAAAATTGACCAGAGTATTCCATCCCCTACGCATGAGGACAAAGCCTCTTCCCTTCAGCCCTTCTTTGCCTCTTCCTGCTTCCTTCAGCATCCTGGGAGGATTCTGTTTGTCTGCCTGTGGTCCCAATCTGCGCCAGCCTCAATCTATGTGTTCCTGCCTCCAGCTTTTGATTGCTGCTGACTCCAGAAGGAGACCCCTGGACTTTTCCAGGGCCTGCCTTGCAGCCTGGGTGGTGAGGTGAGCACTACTGGGGGGAGGGGGGGAGGAATGTGGTATTGTTTTACTGTGTATTTGCACATATTTAATTATTTTTCCTTTTTTTAATCATTACTGTTTCATTAAAGCTGTGAAGTTTAGTTTCCAACCCATAAGTCTCTCTCCATTATTCTCTCTCCTTTCTTTATCAGGAAAGGGGAGGGGGATTCATAGAGAGCATCTATCATTCGGTTACTTGCCAGCCCAGCATTAAACTGTGACACCCTGGCATTAATTTTCTCCAGAAATAGTACACTCACTCTCTGCTCAGCTGTAACAGGCATCTGTCAGGGCTGACAGTTCCTCTCCAGAGAAAGAAGCATCTGGTCCTTACTATGAAAAGGAGCTAAAATAATAAATAAGTAAATACATAAATAAGAGTGTTGCATGCTCTGTGGCTGGAGAACTGGTGCTGTTTCAGCATTTGAGTCTAAGTGCTGCATTTGGATTGGTAAAAAGGAACTTCAGAGTCAAGTCAGATGCCAAGAGTCAAGTTGCTCTGACCTGGGAGCAAAATGCAGCCCAGGCAGCAAGGTGCCATGGCTTTGTCCAGCAGAAGACCTCCCATTGCAGCAGGATTTTCCCCCATATGGGCTCTCAGGAGAAAGCAGAGGAGGATGGCTGTTGCCAGAGGGCTGGGATGTAATGCCAAGTGCAGCTCCTCAGGAAGGGATTGCACTGGTTGTGGGATGGGGACCACTGGTGGGGGCCAGGGATACCCTTCGAAGACAAGGAGGAAAACTGCATCAAAGGAAACTTGGAAATATTTCCTACACCAGCAGGAAATATTTCCTACACCAGCAGGACATCATTGCTCTGTCCAGCAGACTAACAATCAATCCCACTGGCCATCAATGACCGGCAGCTTTGAAGTGCAGCTCTTCCCCAATGAGTTTGGAATGGCAACCTGAGGGTGTCTACAGCTGCACTCACAGCCAGCACTAAAACTTGCACCCTGCCCTTCTCACATTGACAGCAGTGAGGGAGTAACACAAGGCAACTCTCACCACAATCCTCCCTGCCTCTCCCAAGAAGTCCTTTGGGTACTGAAGGCTATTTTTGACCCTGATGCTGCTGGAGCACCCAGTAATCCAACAAGTTCTCAAATTCCTCTGCTCCTCCTTAACCAATAATTCCATTCTCCCCACATTAACTCCTCTCTCTGCAGTGAAAAATAAGTGCTCAACAGTTATTTTATACTCCTTCCACTGTCTCACCATGTATGCTGCAAAGCAAGAGCTCCCAGCACTGGAGAACTTTACCCGTCGTGGCAGTACCCATCACTTGCATACCTGTTACTTTTCTGAATTTAAATTTTTTCCCTTTATTTCCCTGTGGTCCAGGAATAATTTATACAGGTCTAAATTAATAAGCTTAGGTCTGCTAGATATACCAAGAAATCAAGTAAAGATTAAATCCTAAAAATACAATGCAGTCAGAACCAATCCCACTAGGCATGGGTGCATGGCCCAGACCCACCTAGCATCCCAAAACTGTGGCCCTGAAGCGGTATGGGACTATCCACCCCTAAAATGAAGTTTTGTGAGGAATATCAGGAGAAACCAGGGCGGAGGCAAAACCTGTGGTGGCGGGTATCACGGATGGCACGGTCACTGGGGATCCTCTCGCTCTCCCGCTGGTTAAAGGCATGAAGCCGGTACGGGTCCTCTCCACCCTTCCATCTCCGGGCGCTCAGGTACCTCCGCTCTTCAAACTCATCCCAAAGGTCGTCCCAGTCCACATCTGAGCCCTGTGCATACAAAGTCAGCCCTGTTAGAGACTGAAGAGACTGGAGGACATCTGACCCCACTTCAGAGGTCCCCCCAAGCCCTGTCAGACATCGGTCAATCCTGCCAAGCATGGCAAAAGCAGGGATAACAAGGAGCCTTGTTATGTCTTCAGGTTTTGTTTTTTTCCTAGGTCTTGAAACAGCCTGCCAAGGAGAGTCTGCCAATTTGAATTTGAAATTACTAATTTGAAAACAAATTCAAGTCTCTGGTGGATCCCTCTCTCAAATGGCACAGTCTCAAGAAATACAAAAGCACAAAAGTCTTGTTAGGGTTTTCACTTCTCTCTAGTCAAGAAACAATGGTATTTTGCACCTCATATCCCTTCATCCCTGTAACCCTCCAGGCAAGAAAGGGACATCAGAAAGGAGCAGTTCTTTCAAAACCAATCCCACATTTTCACAGTCTTACTCTGGCCCCAAGGACAGCTTCATCAACGAGACCCTGGAATAAGGGGGCTGTGGTCCTCCCAGCCTGATTTTGGTCCATGCTGACCACAAGTCTCCCACCTAGGCCTTCAGCCCTACCTCAGGGAGAAGAGAGGGTAAGAATCTGCCCGTGATGTCACGGCCCCTTCAAAAGGATGGAGGAGCTGCTTTTTGAGGTTATTCAAGAGCTCTGAAAGCCAACAGTGGGTTTCAGCATCCCTTGGTGGCTTGCTCCTGTCAGGGGGGCATTAAGCATCCCTTACCAATGTGTTGCTGTTGGGGGTTTAAGAATTCTTCAGTGGCACAGTGCCAAGCCAGCCAGAACATTGCAGCACAATAAGATCTCATCATTACAGCAGAACAACCTCTTTGATCCCAGCATACGTGTAACAAGGAGAGATGCAAACACTTACAGGCATCTCAGCCCTAAAGAAAAATGTGATCTTATCCAATAACTGATCTTCTTCTTTCTTTTTTTTTCCCCCTCCTCAGTTCACACCATAGCAAAGAGGATTCTGCCTGCTAATAGCACAAAGTGAAGCTTCTGAAATGGATGATTTTTATCCCATAATTGATTTTACTCACATCTGGCAGCACGCTTTTTGTAGCTCTAGGAATATGAGAAGGAAGCACTGGCTCCTGCAAGCGAACCATGGCAGTACCAAGCCAGGTGCCTCAAGCCACATGATGCTCCACTCTGCCCAGACAGCAACACCAACACACCCCAAAGCCAACAGAGCCCAGGAATGCAGAAGCTTCCAGATACAGGGCTGAATTCCTTCTCCCTCAGCTCTGACCCCACAGGCCTCCTAAGGAGTTCTTCCAGTTCTTAGCCTCATGCAGGGAAGATCATAAGAAACCCCTGACAAGAAACCACTCAGACTGGGAGAATGTTATTCAGGATCAGGAGAAAGTTATGCAAGGCAGTGAGAAAGTTATGAAACCAGAAAGATCACTGCAGGTTTATGAGGAGGATGCACATAACCTGTCTCTGGGCTTTTGGGAGGACTGACAAACAAAGGGTGAAGATATTGTTTCTGTTTTTTCCAAGGCATCTTGTAAAACATGGTTGAACATTACAGTAGAAGATCAGGGAAAAGTGAGGCAATTGCATCTTGGATTCACTGACAGCCTGACATTTGTTCAACTTCATGAGCTTCTGATCATGGAGCCAGGGGAGGGAGGTGGGGTCTGAGGCCATTAAAACTGCTGCAGAGTTGCAGTCTCTAAATCAAAATGTAGTGAAGAAAAGTGAAAGTTTTATCAAACTTAGTAAGAAGAGAAACGTTTTTTGAAAGTAGCCACATGGCACTTAGGGCAACAGCCTTATGTATGTGTATACATACATTTTAAATGTCAATTAAACCAAATAGCCTTGGATCAGATGGAAGGGGAGCAGCCAGACAAGCACACATCTGATGGCTCAAGCCAGGAGGTTGGTGGATCCCTGTGTGTAGCTGCAGCTCCAGAAAAAATGAAGCTTCTGCACAAGCTGCAAGGGCAGCAAGGATCTGTCAAGTCCAGAAGCAGAAGTTTGGTGAATGGGAGGGTCCTCGCATGTGCTTCAAGGTCTGGGATGGCATTTCCCCAGCATCCATCTATCCCCACTGCTGTCCTGTTACTGTGGGATCTAAGTGGAACATGGATACATGGACAAATACCAGTGGCTTATCTCATGGCCTTTGCTTCTCATCCTGCCCTGGATATACTTTGCATCCAAGGGTTGCATTCTTGGTTTGCATCACAGTGAAGAACTAATAGTCCCATGAAACCTCCACCCAAAAGATATCAGCCCACTTTGTTTTGCCAAGGCTCTTCTTTTAGGGATGAGGAAAACTATCAATAAGATGCTTTCTAAATATCAGTAGCTAAATATACATCTGAGATCAAGACCAAAAGATGCCAAATGGGAGATGTAAGAGTGATTTTAACCACTATCTGGACACAAAACAAGCCCAGGGGACTTGGGTTAATTTTCTCAGCCTGGAGTATATACCCAGGTCTGGTTATTTGCTTTTGATCCACAGCTCTTGTCCAAATCTTCTAGAGGTTTTTCAATTTTCCATCCTTAGCTCCCCACAAGGGTCACTGAAAGTGGAGCAAGATACTTGGACACACATGGGCATCAGCCTTAGAAAAAAATATCTGTGCAAAGCAGTGAGGGAATACGAAGCACTGGCTTCACATTAAAAGCTCCCAGCTATGAAAGCAGTGGGAGGCAGGAGACCTCCTCAACTCACATACAGGCATTTGCCTGTTTCTCAGCATCTGATCAGGGAATGCATGTTAAAGGGTAAGGAGAAATCCCCTTTGCCCACCCAGGGGTAGCACATCCATTACAGGAGACTGGATAAGGTCTTCATTATAATATTTCTGACATGTATTATCACATCTTTCTCACATTAGAATTCTCTCTTGGGAGTTATTTAACTGATGTTCAGAAATCTAAGTTTCATTTATTATGATCCAACTCACTTTAGAAGCCAAATTACCCTGCACTAGAAAAGGATCAAGTCAATACCCTACTTGACTTTCTATTTATCTTCTAGAGGGTTTCTCTCTCCGAGTTTCATATTCACTTTTCCTCATGTACTAGTAATAAATTTTCTTTGTTTTTCTTGTAATTAGGTAAATCTCTCTTCCAACATTGCAGTTTAGTGGCTGATATTAATGAAAGGAAACCCACAGAGTTTGAGAGATTCTATGAGTATTCAGGAAGGAAAGCAAAATAATATCCAGCTGCTCACAGAAACAAGTGCTGCCCCTTCCAACAGCACATTGGGGGGTCCCCAGAAGGGTCAGTGAGAGGGACCTCCCCAGGCAAAAAGAACAAAAATCATTGCACAGAGGACCTCCCATCTCATTTCAGCACCCAGCCTAACGCTGGGCTCACAGCCAGTTGCCTTCTTCACCAGCTCACTAAAAGAACCCCAAAGCCACACACTGAAAGCACTCCCCCTAAAAACACCCACTAAAGGCATCTCCCAAAACTGCCCAGTGCCTAACCAGTGGAGGGCAAACAGCAAACCCATGCAGCAAGCTCAGAGACAGCTTTTCACTGCAATCATACATTAAAGATCAAAAGCCTCTCAGTGTAAAGATGTAATTTGTCATGTGTCTTAAATCATGGATCAAAAAAAAAAGAGAAAAAATATGAAAAAAGAAAGTGTTGCTAAGGGGGAGAGCAGGTCATTAGCAGTAAAAATACAATTTTCTGGCAACTGCTAATGCCTTGTTTATGTAGATTTCTGTGAATATGACATTTTAATGGCATAATAATTGTGTGATTACAGTACAGCAGTGATCACTGGAGCAGGAAGGAGGAATGCTCAACCCAGCTGGCTGCAGCTGTGGGCCCACAGCGTCCCCACAGGATGCTCTGTTCCCTCCTTCCTGCACCCACAGGCAGTCCCTGGAACCCCTCACCAGTACAATAGCAGGCTGGATGCTGGGTTGGGAGCAGATGCCCAGCTTCAGAAGCACATCAGCTACAGTGCCATGGCTATCAGGGGAAGGGCATTTCAGGTGAAAATCCTGACTCAAGCAGAGCTGCTGTTGACTGGGGATGGGAAGGTCACTCTGGTCCCTGAGGCCAGCCTCCAGCTTTCCAGGAAGAAAAGGAATGGACAGCACAAGCCAAAAGCGGATTCTGATTAACTTTCTTCCTTTGTGGCACTGTTTTAAAATAAGTAACTTAAGCCTTTGCTAAAATAAAAGCATTTGCCTTTTGGGGCTGCTGGGTGTTGCCAATAGGCTGAGGTGAATGGGGCAGGCACTGTACACATCCTTTTGGGGGAAGCAAACCCAAGGGAGCCTGGAGGGCAGGCAGGGCTGCTGTGGAACCCCCGGTTTTGGCCAAGCAAAGGTAATTTGCCTGTCAGTGTGTGACAATGACCCAAAAAAGTTCTGACTGCAGCCAAATGCGCCTCTGCTTCAGCCTAACTCACATCCAGAACTGCCTGGAAAATCTCATCCCTACATAATCCCTGATCAAGCACTCACTACTGAGCCTCTGTCCTTGGAATAAGACATTAAAAAAAAAAAAAAAAAAAAAAAAAAGGCAGAAGGAGGAAATAAAATTGGAGCCTACAAAAAGCTCCAATAAACAATTAGAAACTTAGATACCTTGTAGCATGTTGCTTGCCATGCTCCTTCACTCCTCTGCTGCTAGGATGGTTGGTTGGCACAGCTCAGAGAGATTGGAGGCAGAGGGAAAACCTTCACTAGGAATTGCACCCAGGCACTATACAAATGAGAGTTAAATGTGTTGCTGAAGGACAGGGGGCACTGGAAGCAGTAGGTTCAATTATAGAGCTGTTACCAGCCAGGCACTAATGCCATCTGAAAGGATTTTAATACTTCAAACAGGGTTAGGGCTCATCCCTCCTTGTCCCCCAGTGCTAGCTCATGCTCTGAGGGACAGCAGCCCCAGAGAGGAAAGAAGTGGGGCAGCATGACAATGCCTTTGTCCTCTTCCCTCTCTTGTCAGCATCACATGCCATGTGATACCAAGATCCCATTGAATCCCCATGGTGACCTCCATCATTTCCAACATGCTGAGAAACCTCCTGCCTCCCTGTGATGATGGAGAGGAGTGGATGATCCAGGCCACTAACCTCTAAAGACAACTTCCAGCTACAAAATTCCCTGAATTCCCACTTGGAAATATGTTCTTCCTTCTTGGACACTCAAACCCAGGTGCTTTGGTATAGTTTTCCCAGTGCCAGAACCTGGCAGCTTGGCTTAGCCCTATGTGTGCAGTGCTGAGCATCTCAACTGCCCCATCCCCAAGAAATCTGGGGAGACACAGGCACCACAACCCTGGTCTTCGCCCTGTCTGAACAGTGCTTGGCAGTGCCAAAATCAGGCTGTGGGTCTCTGCAGAATAGGCTTTGTACCCATCTAGTGCATCAGGTACCACACAGACTCTGGAAGTCTCTTACTCCCTTCCCAGTCCAATCAAACACTTAAATACAAACTTAAGCAACTCCAGGCATTTGGAGGAGCCCACAGAAATCCCTGTTTAAATACCTGCTTAAGTGCTTTGTTGGCTCAGTGCCACCTTCTCCAGCTTTGTGCCAACACCAGCCACTCCCCAGAAACGGAGGAAGCTCTGGGTCCCAACTATAATCTGTCCTTAATTAGTCTTCTGCCCCATAGGGATTTAAGCTCTGGTTCCTTTCTCTGAGGGATGTGAAGCTGCTCCTCTTATTACACCAGTACCTGGGCACACCATGCAGTTAAGTGGCAGGTTTCCTCAGAGCCTTGAGGAAAGCACAGCAGACCTATGTCCGCCAGGATCCCAACCTGCCCCAAGGAAGACTAGCATCTGCCACTCCCTGGAGGTGATTTACTGCCTCTCAAGGGAAACTTGCAGAGCTCATTCTGCTCTGACCCCACCTGCTGGGGTAAGAATGAAAAAAAAAAAATACAAATACCTAATTACACTTCTCCAGCAAAGCCTGTCCTGCAGCCATGGTCCCTGAAGAAGCTTGAAGGATTCACCATTAAGCTTCTTGCTGCCAGTGACCTTTCCCGGCCTGTGCAGATTGATGGGTGTGCTGTTTCACCTTCACCTCCTCCTCTGCCAGCTCAGCAGCGAACACAGGTCCCTGCAGACCTTCCAGACCACTTTCTCACTTGGCTCTGAGGCCAGGGCCATGTTTAGGCAGTTTAAGACACCTACTGCATCAGGCAACAGGAAGAGTGGCCATGGAAGACAACTTGAGTTTGAAGAACAGGAAGAGGACTTGACCTTCAAGAACTATGGCTGCTACCACTGCCTGGATGGAAACATCCCCATTCAGGCTCTCCAGTGTCTTCCTCTGATCATCCCCATGCTCAACTAGCATCACCACAGGCTGTTGGCCACTGATTCACAGCAAGGAACTAGCCCAGGGCTAGGGCAACTGGGACATCATTAAGCTGATCACAGCAAGACCCAGCTGTATGTGTATCTTCTTTTCTTTATCTGTGGTAAACAACATGCAGGGTCTGAAACATCCTCCAGAGGTTTCAATCTGCTAAAGTCTCCGGCCAAACGCAACAGCACAAAAAGCCACCAGAAAATTATTGATGCTTTTTCCAGTAAGGACACCACAAGGCTTTGATTTTAAAATGGACAGCCAGGGCAGCAACCAAAGTGGGGGATTTTTTTGCAAATCAGAAACAATGGACTCAGAGTTGCAAGGAGGGAAAGATGACAGATTCATTGCTTTGACAAAAGGCCAAATTTTATTGCCAGGCTTCCCTTGGGAGAAAGCAAGTCAGCTCAGAGTCCATTTTGTGCTTATAAGCAAGCACTTGCTATGCAGGCAGCAGTGCCAGGATAAAATATAACCCCACCTCCCAGAGGCAGCCTGGGCCTGCACTTCATGCCTGAATGGTGCTCCTCTTCACTGGCTGTAGCATCAGGCCACTGGGTAAGAGGCTGCATGGGGAAACCCAGCCAGTGTCACACACCACCTCCAGATTCCACAGAATTCCCATGGTGATCTCCATAATCTCTAATATGCTGCAGAACCTCCTGCCTCCCTATAATGATGGAGAGAGTGCAAGGTCCAGAACAATGAACTTTAAAACCAATATCCAGCTATGAAATTAAATACTTGTATTCCCACTTGGAAAGATGCTCTCCCTTCTCGGACCCCCAAAATCAGGTGCATGCATCTGTACATGGCTGTACAGAAGCACTTTGTTGTATAAAGAACACAGACTTTAATTCTTTGAAATAATAAATTGGCCCATAGGGTAGCCTGACACATGAAGACGATTCCTGTATAATTAAGAAGAAAAGGAAGCCAATTATAGGAAGCCTGGAGAACACTGCTGCCTGCTTCTGTTTTATTTATATGTTACACTGTATAATGAGCTCGATATTTAAGAGGTCATCTCAAACCAAGCTGCAGACTGGAGAAAAGGAGACCCAGCTTTGTCAGTGCCAGGAGACAGGCAGGAGGATGGAGAGGGTTTTTTGGTCATCTCCTCTTCCCCCCACCTGCAGATCCCTGGAGATGCTGTGGGACTGCTCGGATCACCAATCACACTCAACTGCTTGAGCACAGTATAGATCAGTCTTTCCAATATTCTACAAAAAAAAGGTCTGGGCTCCCCCGCAACTCTCTGAGGAAGGATAAGCAAGGTCAGCATAAGCCTGCTGAACTCTTCTAATGGGTCTGCAAACAGCAGTCCTGGATGGTAAACATGATGAAATAGATTTTAAGAGGCTACAAGAACTTCCACTGAGGATATTTTTAATTTTTTTTTAATTTCAGATTTAAATAAAAATAAAATTAAAATAAAAAAGGCTGGAAAACTGCTGCTCTGACAACATCTCAGCTCAATGGTAGTCCCCAGCATGTTAATGGCAATTCTCACACACTGTTGCTTCCACCAGTGGTGGGACACTTGCCTTCTCCCTCCTTTGCTGATGCCAGCTCCCCTGACTGTCATTGCACCCCACCAGAGGGGGACCCCTGGGCATCCCTCTCTGGGCTCACCATGATGTCAGGAGATGGCAAAGAGCACCTTTGTTATTGTGCCTTGTTATTGTTATTTGTTATTGTGCCACACTAACTGGAGCAGATCCTCCAAGGCTCGCTGCCACTTCTCAGTACCACCATCTGTCTGCAGAACAGACTGGGAGAGCCCAGAGCTGCTTCCCTCAGGGTCAGCAGCAATTACACAGGGCTCTAATTGGGAAACACAGGAAGGCAGCATCCCATGCCAGACAGGTTCAGCACATTCCAAGGACCAAAGAATCATGGAATGGTTTGGGTTGGAAGAGACCTTAAAGATCATGTAGTTCCAACCCCATTGGTATGGGCAGGGACACTTCCCACTAGACCAGGTTGCTCAATGCCCCATCCAACCTGGCCTTAAACACTTCTAGGGATGGGGGCATCCACAGTGTCACTGGGCAACCTGAGCCAGTGTCTCACCACTCTCATAGTGAATACTTTCTTCTAAACATCTAAGTTAAACCCTCCCTCTTCCAGCCTGAACCAGTAGTTCTCGTCCTATCTCTATATGACCTTGTAAAAAGTCCCTCCCCAGCTTTCCTGAAGACCTTTCAGGTACTGAAAGGCTGCTATAAGGTCTCCCTGGAGCCTTCTCCACACTAACCAACCTAGCCTCTCTCAGCCTGTCTTCATAGGTGTGGTGCTCAACATCAATTTCATGGCCCTCCTCTGGGCTTTCTCTCATCAGAGATCTAACATCTTTGGGAAGAGTCCAGACCCATGGTGGGTAAATAGGGTGGTGAAAGGGAGGTCCTGCATGGACAGACAGAGTTTTGTTTTCCTTCTGTGCCTTTTCAGGACAGATATGAGCTGCTTCCCACACATGAAGCTCAAACCAGCCTCCCCAGGCTTCAGCAGGAGTCGATTATTTAGTATTTAGGAGCCCATAGTTGCACTCCAGCTGAGCTTTGCTCATCCCTCTGCATAAAAGCCAAAGCTCCTACCAAACTACAGAGCTTGAGGACCACGGAGGTCAGAGAATGTCTTCTCTTTCGCCACCAAGCCACGGGTCCTATATGCTGGAGGACAGCCAGGAATGGGATGCATCAGGTGGAAAGGAAAGGGGAGAGAGAAGCAGGGAGGGAAGAGGAAAGGAGCCAGCAGATGGAGTCCGGCTCTGAACCCAGCCATTTAAAAAGCAGGTGGCTAATCCACACCTCCCAAGCAAGGAAGGGATTGTGCTGTTAATAGAGTCACCACCTTCTACCTTGACACAGCCTTTTCACAGAAGTAGAGCCAGGTCTATTCCATCTGGTAATAGCTTCCATGGGGATCTTTACATTGCTTTAGAAATTAATGCTACTATCCCTCCATAAGCAGCCGTCCTTCAAAACCAAGCAGCAATGAGAGGTGATGGATAACAGCAGTATATTAACTTGAAGGAAAAAGTGTCTTCAAGGGAGGAAAAGCTCACCTTCTGGCTTACTTTGGTTTATTTTAACGAGAGGAAAAAAATCCCAGATGTTGATGTTATAAAAACATATTCAAGAAAAAGAAAAAAAAACAACAAACAACTAAAAAAAATGGAAATACACAAGGTAGTTAATATGTATGACTGCATTTATCTTCAGGAAGCCACTGGCTTGCCTTTCCCTCTCTGTCAGCTAACTGCTTGAGAGCTTTACCAAGTTCCTTGCCAAGCTCTGCTGCCTTTACAAAGGCAAAACTTGCTCTTGGGAAGGACAAGAAGAGCCATCATATTCAAAACTCTCAGCTTGTGAAAATAATTTCCAGCTCTGGAAAAGCTCCAGCCTTGCCCCCCAGTCCCTGCTCCTAGAGTTAACTACAAGACTCCCACTTAGTGGGAGGCTCCCCATGAAGCACAACCTGCACTAAGCAGCTCCAGCATAAAGGCTTTTTTTCTTTCCTCTTCAGAGTGGGAAGAGTGAAGGAAAACCCTTGCTGGTGACAAACCAAAATACCCCAAGCTCTCTTGGAAAGCTTTCCTGATGGACACACTCCATGCATGCAGTGATGTGCTGCAGGCCAGTCCAAACCAAGCCAGACCACGCAGCTACACTGGTACTGGCAGAGAAAATCACAGAGCACAGCCTCTCCAACATACTTAAAAACACCACCAGAAAGCACATAGGCTGCCCTACCTTGCACTGAGAGGATGGAGGAGACAGGGTTGGGTTTTCTGCAGTTGGAAGGGGCAGCATGGGCTATGAAGCACTGACTCATGGTGCATCCTGCAAACCCCCAGTGCAGAGCCAGAGCATGGGACCCACCAGTGCCTGCCTGTCAGACATCACAACAACATCAAAAACCACTGTTGACCCACCTCCTAATCTGACACAATTATTTTGCAGAGGGGCAACTGTTTCTCTAACCCAGAGCTGGTCCTCAACATGCAGATGGAGGGAGATGAAGCACAGGTCACGGTGATGATGGTCCAGGGAACACGTACATGCCAGCCCATCCTCCCCACAACTGTCCTCAGGGAGAAATTTGATGTAAAACATTTTTGACAGCAAGAACTGATCTAAACCTTTGATCCTTCAGTACCTGCTGCTCAAGCACCTATAAAATTCCAGGCCTGGGAGCAACATGACTGACAGAACCAAAGATAGAGCAGAATAATTTAGAGCGTATGTGTCAGCCAACCTTCTCCTATCTTGCCTCAGTAATAGGGATTTAGAAAAAACCCAACCCTTGGCTAGTGAGAAATGCACCATGCAGAAAGGTATGATGAGTTGGAAAACAAGCCAGCTGAGGAAGGACTGCAGGTCCCACTGCAGGAGCCTCAAGAAAGGTCCTGCACTTTTGGATGATGCCAGCTTAGCTGGGAATGGGGAGACCAGAGGCCGGGCATGGCTGGAGTGACCTGGCCAGGCAGATCACAGGTAGATCTCTAGGATCTGCTCACCTTCCAGCAGCCCAGCTCTGCTGCTTGCATTGCCCCCCAAAAATCATCCCCACAGGGAGAGAAGAGATGGTGCTGGGGAAAAAAAAAAAAAATCACAGATTCTTCTGGAGCAGACTCCTTCTGCCACTGCAAGACACCTGTCCCACAGGGGACAGTTTTAAGCAGCATGGCATTCCCAAAAAAAGAAAGGGGCAAATGAGCCCCTCCACCCTCCTCTGGGGGGCTTGTGAGAAGGCACAGCTCCTCACATTACTCGGAAGATCAGAGATGCAAAAGGAAAACAGAAGGAGGATGGGGAAGAAAAAACCCCAAAGCTGTAATTGGTCTTGTAGCAAATGACAATAGCAACACCAGTGCTCAACACCGACATGGTTTTACTGGGAGAGGAGGAAGAGCAACTAACTCTGGGATCCAGCAGCTTAACAGCTGTTCTCCAGCAACTTAAGAATCTCAAACCCATTAGAAGGAAAACAAGGCAGAGACAAGGTTTGTAATGTCTCCACTGCTCTCTAACACTGCTACCTCTTCTGTACCCCCCTTGGCTTCACAGGATATGCAAGGGTAAAGCAAGCACGGCAACAAAAGAAGGAGAGCAATGCTTGAGTTTCCTCACTGGTGTCCCCAAGCCTGAGGCCTATTGCCTGCTGCACTTAACACCAGCTGCAAAAGAAAAGACATAACAGGACTGAGAAGCTTTCTGGCCACCACTTTGCCACAGACGCACACCAGACTAGAGGTCTACCCTCCCTTCTTAATTTGCAGGATGGTTATGTTATCACCTGCAGCTAGCACTCCAGAGGGCTGTGCTGCCATCCAGCATGACCTGGACAGGCTGGAGAGCTGGGCAGAGAAGAACCTGATGAGGTTCAACAAGAGCAAGTGTAGGGTCCTGCACCTGGGGAGGAAGAACCCCAAGCACCAATATATAGGTCAGGGGGAGACCTGCTGGAAATCAGTGCTGAGGAGAAGGAGCTGGGGGTCCTGGTAGATAATAAATTATCCGTGAGCCAGCAGTGTGCCATTACTGCCAGGAAGGCCAATGGAATCCTGGGTTGCACAGAGGTCAAAGGAAGTCATTCTTCCCCTCTATTCTGCCCTGGTGAGGCCACAACTGGAAGACTGTGTCCTGTTCTGAGCTCCTCAGTTCAAGAGAGACTGGGAACTATTGAAGAGAGTTCAGCAGAGGGCAGGAAAGATGGCTGGGGGATTGGAGCATCTCTCTTACAAGGAAAGGCTGAGGGAGCTGGGACTCTTTAGCTTGGAGAGCCCTTTAGGCTCAGGGGAGACCTTATTAATGTCTACAAGTATCTAAAGGGTGGGTGCAAGGAAGATGGAGCCAGACTTCTCAGTAGCTTTTCCTTTCTCCTTTCTCTAACACATTGGCAACATCTGATCAAAATTTCTGCACATCTCCAGAAGAGAAATAGTAGGAAAAAAAAAAAAAAAAAAAAAAAAAGATGAAGGTCTCTGCTTTCAGAAGGCCATGAGACTTGAAGTGCCTATACAGCACAAGGAGCTATCACAGAGTTTAGTCTCTTTCAGCCAGCTCCACTGCCTGGCTGACCTGGGGCCCATCCCAAATGTCTTTGATCCCACTCACTCCCCCAGCAACGCGCTCCCCTTGCCAGAAGCACCCTGCATTAAGGATGAAGTGGGATCAGATGTGGAACAACACAAATGAGGTCACATTTGCTCCTGACTGCTGCATAAAAACGAGGAATCAGTCTTCCCAACCAGATGGAAATGAAATGCTGTTAAAATCCAGTCAGGCAGGAGAAGAAAGGAGGCTGAGACTGGGCTAGTGCAGCTTTTCTGCACACTACTTAGGATACACCACTGCAGCACCCAGTGATCCCCAGATACAGGGGGAAGGGACTCTCCTTGCAGAGAGCCCACGTCTCCAGACAAGCTTCCTGGTGGAAAGGAGGGGAGGTGGGGGGAAAAGACACAGCAAAGAGGCTTGCCCCAGCTGGAGAGAAGCCTCCCACCACATCCCAGTATGGGTCTATGTGACTATAGATGAAAAAAAATGCTTCTGTTGCCTGGATGGTCCTGAAAGTGGTGATGCTGTTTCCTTTAATACTGTCCATTCATCAGCTCATTCTGCCATCCTCACCTCCTTGCACATCCCTCAGCATCCCTGAGCCACATCCACTCAGCCACAGGCATGCCCCTACCTCTCCTCACTCCCCAAGTCCTTGGCACAGCCACAGCATGCCTTCAGAGAAGGTGGCAATACAGAAGGCTCAGGGATACGTTCAACCTTTGATAGGGACACTGGAACAAGCAAAAGCCACAACACCTCATGGAAGCAAGGGTGGGAAGCAGAACTCCTGTAGATGGAGAGGACCTGATAAGGCACAGATGTGCTACTCCACAGATCCTTCCCAAAAAGGCAGCAGTCAGAACTGACATCTTGCCATCCCTGAAGCACCTCAGCCAGCACTGGTCTTGATGGCTCTAAAGAAACTCCACCTGGCTGTTTTTATATTTGACTTACTGCTCTTAAAGGCACCTCCAAAGCACAAGCTCCAACTGAGCATCCTAAGTTCCAGCTGTGAGTTTTCACCCTCCTTCTTCTCTGGTTGAAGCCTAAAGGAGAAGAAACTCACAGGATGCAAAAAGCTCTAAACATACCATCACAGGCTCCCAGCTCAAACCTGGATCACCTGCCACAGGCTCATGCATGGTCCCAGAAAAGGAGGGACACAGAACCTCATCTGCAGTGTCCACCAAGCCTGTGTGCAGATGGTCCCTCTGCAGCCACACATTGCCCACATCAATGCATATTCCCAGAGAGATGCATCAGAAATAACTGGTTACACAAGCCAAGGCTTTTTCTCCTATGCAGGCAAAGACAGTTTTAATCCCAAACTACCAGGTATAGCAGAGCATCTCGACGCATCCTCCCCCTTTTTGAAGCAGAAAGAACAAGGACTCAAGGGCAATGAAATGGACCTAAAAAACTGATGAAACAAAAGAAGGCCAGTGGGAGGTAATGATGACTTTTGACATCTAGGCTGTTGGAGGTCTGTGTGGCAGAGGGTTTCTGCTCTTGGTCTGCAAGTGACCTTTATGTCTGCTCTAAAGTAGGGACAATAGTGCTTACTTAGAGTCTCATGCTGAATTAATCATTGCAAAGTGCTCTACAGCTCAGCAAGAGATAGTACAGCAGGGCTAAGGATGATCATAGCCATACCCAGCAAGACTAATGGTCTGTACTGTGCTACCATCCCTGGCAAGCCATCCCTAACACTACTTAATGCTTCAGATGAGGATACATGGCAATGCTCTGCAGCAGTTCACCATCCTACCTGCCCCAGACAGGCATCCTCCCAGCTGCAGTTGTACACTGTTGTACCCCCAAACTCTAATACCACTGAGCTGGGGAACGTGGTGTTCAGAGGAGCAGGGAAAAAGAAAAAATAAAATCAAATCTAGTGATGCTAAAGGAAGCAAGATATTTTAAAAGGCTTCCTCCTCTCTGCCAGCTTCTGATCTCCTGTTGGGCTCTTTGCCTGTAACACGGCATTGGGCAGGGCAAGGTATGGGCAGGGCCTCTCCAGGGGCTGGTATTTCCCAAGCAAAGGCCAGTGCAGTGTAACACAGACAAGCAAAGGGCCACGATGAAGTTTTTGGTCCCCACCCAGCCCTGCAGCAGGCTTCTCTCTGCATCCTATGTGGCAAGTAGTGTGCCAGCTAGCTTCCTTGTTGGCAAACTGCTTGTTCCCACACCCAGTCCCAGCTTTCCACAGCCCAGTTTTCACACAAGGATGTGATAAATCAACCGTATCAGTGCATACGAATATATATGCATGCATACCTTATTTTTCCTGCTCATTTACACATCTTTTCCTGCAAAGAGTCTCCAAGCTGAACCACAGGGATTCGCTAGGGGTGTGGAGCAGGGAACACTGCTCCTGTGGAGCAGCACGACAGCTACGCATGGAAAGCTGCTCAGAAAGGCAGCAGTGCTGGATAAATACTCCATCTCTGGTGGGAGTCTTGACGGCAAAGATGAGGGGAAAACTATAGGACAGTGAGCACAGGAACACCTCTTTGAGCACCCTGTTGCTGCCAGCATGCTCCCATCTTCATGTTTGCATCCACCCATATTTGACTCCAGCTTTTGTCAGGGAAAGACAGGAGATATTTCCTACCCACCCTATTTCCACTATTAAGTCTTCCTGATCTCCAACACAACCCCCTTCCTCCATCCCAAGTTAAGCAGCCCAAGCTTACTTCTCGCAAAGAAGCCATCCCAAAGCTTTGATCACCCCATGTCTCCCCTTTCTGCACCATTTCAAGTTGTGCAGCCCTCTTTCTGAGCCAGGAGGGAGCAAAGACCCAGCAAGATTTGCCACAGATCTACACAGCAACACCCTGTTTGCCCTCACCCCATGACCATCCACACTTCACCAGCAAGACAACCAACCTGCCCAACAAGCTGCAGCCCTTGGCACTTGCTCTGGGGGCAGCTGCACTCCCAAAGTATCATTCACCTCCACTGCCAGCATGGTAAAACCCAACCACAAGTCACCCAGGAGAGGCTGCTCAACAGTCCCGTCCTCTGGCTTGCTACTTAAATGTCTACAAACAAGTAACAAAAGCCTCATTATTCTAAAATATGAGTCCAGGCTGCTAAAAGGCAGAGGGGTTGTGGGAGTGAGATACATCAGGTCAAGATGTTCTTCCTCATCAATATGGGGAAAAAAACCACAAGGTGTTTGGAGGGGGCTCTGCTATTTCCAGCACCATGGCTGAGCTCCCACAGGCTCACTTTGGCTTTTCCTGCCCCTCCTGCCTGGCACCAGCAATGTCAAAAGGGAGTGGCAGCCACTGCTACAAGTGGGGCTCTGCCCTCGGCATCAGGCTAATCCCACTGGCACCTTACTTTCTGAGACAAAAAAAGTGATGAAGGCTGAGAATAAAATGAAAATTCCTCCTTGTGTGTCAATTTGACATTTTATCTGTATTGAAAGCAGCAGGGGAAACACATGGGAAATGTGAAGAGAGTAACAGCTCTGGCTCAATAGTAGGAGAAGACAGAAGAAACACTAGGGCACCTCTGTAAGGCTCATTTTAAGATGTACCCTCTGACAACACAGTCAAATATTTGAGAAAAAAATACTATAGAAGAATTAGGTTGACTCACAACGAGCAAGCACAAGAAAATAAATAATTAAAGAGCAAAAGAAATGGGATTTTCATCCTGGTTTTGAGCATAATTTTCATTACAGTCTTATATGGGGAGCTGACAAGTTTTAACCCCCCATAGAACCCCCCCACTGGAAAGAGCAGAGTTGCAGGTTTGGTGTGGGGCACTCCTCTTGTTGACATCCCATGCTTCCAGGGTGCAGGACAACCTCACCCAGGAGTCTCCATCACTTCTCTACAGCCTGATGGGGCAGTTGCAGTGCAGAGACAGTAACTGTTGTGTCCAAAGTCGCCCAGAATTCTCCGTGGGATGAAACCCATCAGGAATGTACTATAAGCTTTTAGCTCAACTGCTGGGCTCTCCCAGAGCTGCAGGTATATGTAGCAGCTCTTCAGGCACAGTCCCCCCCACAAAAAATTGATTAAAAAATCAGAATAAAAAGTTAAAAAAAAATAAAATAATTCCCAGCTCCAAACAGACTCAAAGATTTTAGGACAGGCTGGAATTTAGGCTACAGATGTTATAGCCAGCTTCTTCACTGCCAGGAGCCAAGCATTTTAAAGGTGCCCTGGCACTCACCCACCCCAAACACAGCTCCCAGCCTCTGCTGCACTCATAAGTTACACAAAGTGCTTACTGAGGCATTTTCTGGTGCCCTGGAAGAGCAAAGGAGCTCCTTGCTCAGAGTGGCCCAGGAATCAAAGGGCTACATGCTGCTCACTGTTCCCCAATATTAAAGGAGGACTAACTCATGACGAGGCTGTGCTGGTAGGTGCCTGGGAGAGCAGGCTGTGGCTGGGAGAGCAGTAGGGCCACGAGTCACACAGTGCCATCCACCCTGAGGCTCTCTTCTCCCACATCCTACAAGAGACCTACAGAAAAGCTGGAGAGGGAATTTTTACAAGGGGATGTAGTGATAGGACAAGGGGGAACAGCTTCAAGCTGAAAGAGGGGAGATTTAGGTTAGATATTAGGAAGAAATTCCTGTGAGGTTGGTGAGATGCTGGAACAGGTTGAACAGAGAAGCTGTGGATGCCTCATCTCTCGTAGTGTTCAAGGCCAGGTTGGATGGGCCTTTGAGCAAGCTGGCCTAGCGTGAGGTGTCCCTGCCTGTTCTGTGATTCCGTAATTCTATGATCCTGCAAGATGCAGCAGGTGAAGGATGAAAGCAGTACGTAGAGTAGGACCTAGAGAGGAGATAAGCTCAGAGTCAGGCTCTTGTACTAACATTCCTCCCCTTTCTTCCACCAATCCTGCTCCTTGAAAAAAGGTCCTTTCTTCTTTCTGTAATGACATCCTCAGTCTCTGAAGCCTTGAAGCAGGGGCAACCTGGCAAGCTTACAGAGGTGAAATTTCTATGTTTGGTCAGGAAGCTGAAAAAAAGCAGCATCAGCTCCCTACATAACACGCTGTATCTGAAGCTATGCCACTGATTTCAACAATCCCCTGGTTCAGCTGCAGAAAACATATTTATAGGAAAATATACGTACATGCATACATATAAATATATATATATAAGTTTCATATTATTTTGGCTTTCCTAAATAGTCTGATAAAACATCACAGATTTACTTTTTTTCAAGCAGGAGACATGGCTAAGCAGTGTCCCCCACCCACTGTGCCACACTCCTCTCTATCTCTAGTCCTGGTGCTTCCTCTGCTCCATCAGTGCTGCTGGAAATTTTGGACAGGAATATTAAATTGCTATGCCAAACTAATTGAAACAGATCCAAAATGTTCAACCTATATGTCAGGATACTTTCTATGTATTTATCCTGGTATCAGCTTGATGGGGATGGAATAGGGAACTACATGTCTAGGGCTGCCAGGCCACAAAAGGTGCAGCCCAAATGGCAGGGATGTTCATGGTTTGCAAACATTTTATGAATGAGGTTGCATCTTCCTTTGTTGTGAGCAATGCCTGTTGCTCACAACAGGCTCTGCATCCCTATGGCAGCAGCCAGTACTACCCATGTCCCCTTCAATATGACCTTAATATACCATACTTGCAGTAGGACCACAGGGAAGAGATGACGCCAACTGGCTTCAGCCAGTCCTCTCTAGGGCTATGAGAAGCACCGGGATGCCACTATGCACCCCAAGCACACCAGCTGCTGAGGTACCCCCCAAATTATGGGCTCGGCTCCCATGGTAGTCATATTCAATCCGAAGCACCAAATTTGCCCACTCTTTCCCAGGATGTAGAGTCATCTTCAGAAAATGTCCTATTAGCCTCCTGGTTTTGCTGCCTTGCTTCAGTGTGTGTGTCTCATTTTTTGGTTTAATTGTGATTTTCCCACATCCTACAAACTGAAAGCAGCCAGAATTGAAACTGAAAAGTAAAACTACCTGTCAACAAAACTCAAAGCGCTGCACTGCCAAAACCAAGAGATGCACAAAGCAAGGAGCAAGAATAGGTAGAGAAAAATAGGAATCATATTAATAGCATAATTTAATTCATAATGTGAGAGAGACTGGTAATGACACTGGTAGGTGAGCTATCCTCAATGCAAGGAGACATGGCTATTTATAAAACCACCTGGCTGCCGGCCACTCGAGTGCCATGCAAAGGTGAAGTGTAAACAGCTTCTGCAGCATGTCCCTGTGCCAGCTGTCATCAGGTAGAGCCAGACTGGCAGCAGCCCTCTGGGCAGGGGAGAGGGCTCTGTCCTCCACCTGGCAGGGGCAGACATTAAAAAAATCCAGAATTCACCTGCATTATGGCGAGGAGTAGCAGTCTGCAGCTCATAGATTTGTTGGTGGTGGTTGTGGTTTTTTCATTACATGAAACTTGTTTATTTAGGAAGAGGTTTATAAATCACTGCTTTCTCAAAAGCAGACACCAAATAATGGCTATGGGAGAGGATTTCTTTGTTTTTAAGAAAAGAATTGCAGAAAAATTAACAGATCTATTTAACGGGCTGTTGAAACTGTAATGCCAGCCTCTTATGTTATCCTGGCTCCTAAAGATTTTATTAACCAAAAGGCTGGAAGGAGATCAACTTGGCATTCCTGGTCTCTGCAATTATATTCTGCTCAGACACAAAGAGGACCTACAGCTGAACAGCAACAGGTAGGATGCCCACCTCTATACCTTGATGCCATCTGGTTTGAAATAGAGGCCTTGTGCTATTTACTGGCAGTGAAACTAACGGGATTCTGTAAAAATCAATCCATAAATGCACAGATGACAAAATTAATGGTTTCCTTTCTGTTCCATCTACAGGAGGGCTCTTTCATGGATATCTATATGCCAGCATAAAAAATTCAGGAGCAACTTTTCTAAGTCTTCATTAAATTCAAGGGGACTTTTGGAGAGAGAGAGGTTTTAAAAGAAACTGCTAACCCTCTCATTCTAAGGACCTCGAGTGCAGTGCCAGGGTCTGCCTTGCCAACAGAGAACTGCTGTCAGTGAAGGGCTTCCAGAATGGAGAAATAAATTCATTAAGTGAAACAGAGTGCTTTTGGCCAGGCCAAGGTGAATGTTTCTTGATAAAATATTCAATAAAAGCAAATGAAACAAAACCAAACAAAAAAAACCAAACAAAAAAACCCAAACAAAATAAAACAACCGAACAAAAAACAAAAACAAAAACAAAAACAAAAAACAAAAAACAAACAAAAAAAAAAAACAAAACAAAAAAAAAAAAAACAAAAAAAACCCACCACTATTTCTTCCTTGCCCTACCTACCCTGTTAATGGTAAGGGTTGTGTCTGGAGGATGGCTCTTTTTGGAGGCAGAAAAAGACTTTGTAACATATTTCTTCTTTATGAAACCAAAAGTCTATCAGATCAGCCTGAAAACCTGTGAGATTATTCAAATTTCTGCCTCTTCTAATATTCTTCCAATACCACTTTTCCTGAAAGCAATACAATCATTCCTGACCCTTAAGCAAGGTGAGGATATTGCACAAACTCCTGCATTGCTCACCAAACAAGATCTGCATTCCTTTCTCACCTACCCCGTAGGGCAGGCTCTGGGCTTAGCCTTAAGTCCCCCTTTGGGGTCCCCCTTCTCCAGGCAGGGTTGCTGCCCTACAACCTCCCCTGGCATAAGCCTGGCTTACTCCGACTTCATTGGTACTGCTCAGACCCAATGACTCTTTTGGCTCCAAGGGCTGAAAGAGCTGTGCAGATAAGAATCAGGTCAGGCACACATGGTACACAAACCCACATCTCCAGTCCCTTCTGACCACTGGGAACATCAGTTCCCTGCCTTTCCTCAGCACAGGAGGAGGAGACAGCAAGCCCACAGAATAGCTTCACCACTGCCAGCCACGGGCACTGGGATTACCTCTGGGAAAACCCAAAAAAGCAGAAAGCCACTAGCACATCACCAGATCCTATACCAGGAATAATTTTCCATGGGGTTTACCACTATCTCAAACACCAATTTGAATAAAAACAAAAATGTACACCTGAGCTCTATGTATACCTGCACTGATCTGTCTTGTCTTTGGCAGCTTAACATCTGCAGAAAAATGAAGCTCTGCTGTTAAAAAAATATTTCCTAAGTGTTCCTGCCCACGACAGATTCCAAGGCACATGGCAAAAGTTCACCAAAGCCTCCCAGCCAACAGCCAGGCTCACAGAATTGAATCTCACATTACCTGCTTTCACCTCTTCTTCTGCCACAAAGGCTTTTCTTCAGCTCTCCCTCTCATTTCACTTCCAAGGCCATGGGACTACAACAGCATTGTTTTTTCTCCTCCCTGTCTCAGAAAAAAAATCATTCCCAAGCCATCCAACCAGACACCTTGCCTCTGACATCGGTCATCCAGTTGCAAACCTCCCTGTGCTAGTTAGCTACACACAGCTTACTTATGAGTGATGCTTCTCCCCAATCTTTTGCCAGCAAGAGGCTGTCCCAAGCCACAAGTTCTTTGTTTTGTTTTGGGTTTTGGTTTTTTTGGGGTGGGTTTTTGTTTTGGTATTTTTGTCCATTTCTTCCCTCTTATAAGAGCTGTGACTGAGGACAGCCATGCAGGTGTCAAATCCTCCTGCTGCCAGTCATCAAGATTTTGATGCTGCAGATTCCCATGTGGAAGTGAGATCCGCTCATGAAATCCCTCTTCCTCCTGCAGGTAAGTAATCCAGGACCCATCCAGCAAAAAACTCAGCAGCATACTCAAGGCAAGGACACACTCCTGAATTACTCCATCAGTGTTAGTAATTCGTCACTTTCCCCTCTGATATATAACTTTTCCCCATCAAGAATGACAGTTCTATGATTATTTTATCTGAATTTAGCTGATTTTTAGTTAAATCAACTGAGATTTTGCTAAACATAGCTCAATAGCAAATTTTACAAAGCATCCCCTCATTAAATCTACCCATGCCTCAAAGTCCTCATCTATAAGCTGGACATGAGCCAACAGTGTGCACTTGCAGCCCAGAAGGCAAATCACATCTTGGGTTGCATCAAAAGAACTGTGGCCAGAAGATTGAGAGAGGTGATTCTGCCACTTTGCTCTGCTCTGGTAAGACCTCACCTGGAGTCCTGCAACCAGATCTGGAGCCCTTGATACAGGAAGGACATAACCCTGATGGAGTGGGTCCAGAGGAGGGCTACAAAAATGATCAGGGAGCTGGAACACCTCTCCTACACAGAGAGGATGAGGGAGATGGGGTTGTTCAGCCTAGAGAAGAGAAGGCTCTGGGGAGACCTAATAGGGACCTTGCAGTACCTGAAGGGGACCTACAGGAAGGCTGGAGAGGGACTGCAAGGGCCTGTAGTGATAGGACAGGAGGCAACAGTTTTAAATTAGAGACTAGATTTAGATTGGATGTTAAGAAAAAGTTCTTTATTATGAGGGTAGTGGAAAAATGGAACTATGGAAGACTGCCTGGGGAGGCAGCTGATGCCTCATCCCTGGAGATATTCAACAAGAGGCTTGATGAGCCTCTGAGCAACCTAATCTAGTTGATCTTACTGCAGGGGGGGGTTGGACTAGATGACCTTTAGAGGTTCCTTCCAACCCAAATTATTCTATGATTCTATGATAAAAAGAGGATCATTATCACCAGTTTGCCTCCAGACAACAGAGGTTGATCCCCCAACCTTCCAAAACGCGCTCCCTTGCAGTGCCCGTGCCCTGTTCTCTTAACCTCTCTGTGAGAGGCTGGCTTCCCACCTCATTTCATGGCTTTGAATCCTTCCTTCTGCATTTTGTTTGCTTAAACAATGCCATTGCTTAAGAAATGGAGGGGAAAAATAGGAGGTGGGCAAACTGGAGAGATTTACCACTGCCTCTGAATCTCCTGGCTGGAGATGCTTCACATGCAGCTTTCATGATTTAATCACCAGCACAATGCTGTTTCAAACAGCAGCAGACAGCATAGCCTGCAGAAGCAAATGCTCTCTTACAACAGCATCGGTACAATGGGAACTTAACAGTCCTCGCAATCACACTGTGTCTCCTTGCAAGATCACAGCCAGACAGCACAAGGAAAGGCACTAAACCATGCTGCTGAGTTATCAAACTTCACTGTGGCTCCTTGGGGCATCCAAAATCAGCTCCAGTTACAGGAAAGCAAACATTGGCCCCAGGTGCTTCCTTTCAAAACCTCCTCCCATGTAGCAAAAGCCCTTAAGCATGTTATGGGATGAAATGGGCAGCTTTATAGCCTCCTTCAGTGAAAGATGGGCCAATCTGAAATATGTGTCTCTGCACCATGGAGTGAACATTAAGAACTTCACCAAACTGATCTCCCATACTTGTGTCTGATGCACTGAACAAGGATTACTGTGGGAGGGAAAGAAATCCTGAGCCAGGCATGAGTTTAGCTATACCTTGGAAAAAGAGACATATCACACTTTGAAGGTCAAGTGTTTGTCTACTCTCAAAGGAAAAAGATCTCCAGCTTTTACACTTCAAAAACTTTTTTTTTTTACTGGATTAATAACATTCAGAAAAAATGTCCTGTGACTTTGATGCAGAAATGGCCAGTTAGTCTACTGCAGCTTACTGTAATGAAATGTTTGTGAAGTACAACACTCCTGACCTATGGACTTGAAATAAGAAAAAGAAATAAGGAAAAAGAGGTGGGAAAGTGGGAAATCATCTTTATATTTCAGATACAGTAATGACTGCTAGTTCTGCCTGAGAAGACGGAGAGTACATCTCAAACCCCAACTTTGCATTCAGAGAGAGAGATGTTGGTTTGCGCAGGTCCATACACTCAGCTGTGTTAATGCATAAACTGGTATTAATATCAGATCTGCATCAAAAATTAGGAGATCCCAGCTGAAACTCAGAACTGCTCATTTGTTAGATGGTGCATGCACATTTTGGCTGGTTTAACACTTGCACTGCCAGGCACTCAAATCTCCACGGTTATCTCAGCAGATCCCGGGCACATAACTACCTGGCCTTTCATTTACAGCTTTAATTATTTAGCTTATATTGCTATAAATCTAATTGAAGCAGAATAAGTTCTTATCACAAATACAAGTGCCCACATGCAGGCATCACTGAGATTAAAAGATGCAACCTACATTTCATTAAATGAGCTCATTTCTGGTTATCACAGAGGCAAAGCCCTGGACCTGCCACCTGTGGTAAGTGTCTTTATCCAAGCTTCTACCTCAGTTCAACAGCTGCAGTCTAAGTAGATCACTTTAGATAAACAGCAGATGTATAAGGATCTGGTTAAATAGTAGAGATGTTCTTTATTTCTGGAACACATTCACTGTACCAATTTGGCCATAATGCCAGCATAGTGTCCTGATCTCCAAAGGATGCAATAAAGCACAGAGAGCAAAGTAGTACTGTTTTGCAGAACACCTTTGGTGCTGGGTAGGGAAAGGTGACCACACTTCAACTCCCAGCAGCTACTGCCCTCAAGTGCCATATAGCATTTTCCTACTTGACACACACTAGCTGAGCATCTGCTTGCCAAAATGGAGCTGACTTTCTTTCACTAATGTTGCCTCCAGAAGTGAAAGTGTCCTCATCTTCCCAAGCCATGCAGTGCCTCAGGTGAAGAGCAGCATCTGAACAAACTTCCCCAGTATTCAGATGCCTCCTGGAGTTTGCTCTCACGTTGCAAACTAGATTGTGTTGGTATTTCATGTTCAATTTAGGAAATGTTGTGTTTCTTGAGTGTGCAGGAGCATCCAGGAGGTCCTCGGTGAGGAGATACATCCCTATCTATGTGCAGCAACATAGGCCATGTCATCAGCAGCAACTGGGACCACCAACATACCTCTTCTTACCATCTGATTCTCTTTTCTTGCCACTTGCAAGTCTAATTTGAGGTATGTCACTCAAAAATGTCATGGCTGTTTTTCTGCTGCAGGGGACTGAGGGTTGGGCAGGGACAATCAGACTCTCTTTCACATATCAAAACCAGGAAAGAAAAAAGCTGTTTTAGTCCTGTCACAAAGTGCTGGTTACCTCTGTTTTAGGACATCCTTCCATCTCCAAGCTTTGGGGTTGTGACTTCAAATCAGGCAAATGACAGCCTCTCTAATGGGCTCAGGTATTTCTGTATTTCCTCTGAGAATTCCTTCAAACCAGAAAAAGTGAGCAGCTTTTGCAAAGCCTGATTTTGCACAAATCCCTAAGACCACAGCAGCTGAAGTCTCAGTGGCCTTCAGGCTGTTTGTAGGCTTGACCTTCTTACCATTTGCAGCAATGATCAAATCCTTCAAATATTACCCCTGCAAGTGGGACATACATGTTTATTTACCTGGGAGCTGTGCAAATACAATTACTATGAAGGATTTAATGAGCATCAAGCATGACAGAAAAGTCTATGTGGAAGTGAATAATGCTGTCCTCTGTCATAGGGGCACTGGACACAGAAGGGCATACTAGAGAATAAAACAGAATAGTTGCTTGAAAAGGGAATCAAGGCCACCCTGCAAGCTGTGTTGTTGCCTGTTTCAGTGAGGAAGTTGCACTAAATGATCTGCAGAGGTCCCTTCCAACTCTGATTCTGTACATCATCCTATCAGGAAGGATACCAACTACACCCACTTCAAGAGGCTAAATTAAACAGGTGATGGGAACAGCAGCATCCTATGCTTTAAAACCTCAGTCTTCCTCTTCAACCTCACAGTGCAATTTCTCTGTGGGTACTTAGTTACATGAAAAAAATGTCAAAACTTAGGGAAAAAAATAAAGGCAAATGGAAGTTCCCAGGAAGGAAGAAGGAAAACCAATGTCACAGCAGAATCATTGCTAACAGCTTCTCAAGATATATGCCCCCCCTCTGCCATAGCAAGTTGCCCATCCATCCCACCATTGCTCCATGCCATGTCAGCCAGGCAGAGAGAGCTGGTACTGGCCAGCCTAGGCCATGTTTGTCATCTCCTCTATCCCAAAACAGGCTCCTCAAGGTGACACAGCCCAGGACTGATGGGGCTGAGCAGCCACCCCTAGGGGCTAGAGCGTGGTTGGTTTTTGTCTCTTTTTGAGAGACTTAAGGCAGGGGTCCTCCTGCAGGATGGGAAAATGCCTCATGAAGCATTTTGCAATGCCACAAGGAGCGGGTTTTATGCAGCCTACACACTGTACATGGTTTAATGCCAAATATTACATGGATATTCAGCCATTTCAATCCCAGTCGCAAAGGCAGATAGATGATTAATGCATGTTTGAGTCTCTTGTTCTCCAAATTACACTATATTATCACACTAGAAAAATGCAATGGGCATTCTAAACACTACGGCTCTTCCCCACTCCCTCCCCATCAAACTCTGCTCTTGCCAAAAGACAGAAACATGCAACAGAGTAGCTTCCCGCCCAGCCCAGCTCCCGGACACTAGCACCAGTGAGTCCCCTGTATCTTCCCATCCATCTGGGTGGCAATAACACAGAAGGAAGCACAGCCTGGTGTGAGGCACACAGACGCAAAGCTGGAAAGCATCTCTTAGCATCAAGGTCTGATCCTGCAGGCTGCTTAGAACCCCAGAGTACTTTGAGCAGTGAGGGTACTGAGCCTCTCATCACCTCCCAGGAGCCATCCCCCAGCTATAACTGAACACACTTAGAGAGGAGGAGTTGCATTGTGAATGCCAATACAAGTCAAGTATATCAGGTAGTATTTTTTATAAAAGGAACATTTCCTTGTAGCAAGATGAACCTCTTTTAGGGCATGGAGCTCCAAGGTCCAACCAGGTGTTCCAGCAGAGACTCACGAGTAGTGCTCTGAGCCTATAGCCCTCAGGCCTGACTAGGCTGGATAGGCTGTTGCTCCAAGAGCGACTGACCTCTCTGCTGGCTTGCTCTGGAGTAAGCTGAGCCTGTGAGTTTGAGCCTCACCTTTTATTGGCCCCCTAATCCTGCCCATACGCAGTGGGGGCCCACCCTAATCAGGCACAGGTGGGCTTAACACAAGCTCATGCCCACTGCCTGGCAATTAGTGGCACCTGGCTGCCTCATTTCACTACATTTCCTCCCCGAATCTTCTCCTTCAGTCCAGCCCACAATGGACTCGCTTCCCTTTCAGAGGCTGTCAGATGGGCTTCCAGCATACACGAGGGAATGGAGAGAAATAAAACCTCCAAAACCAACAACAAAGTCTTCCTGTCCCTTCTGTAGGCATCAGAGCCAAGACCTCACTCTAAGCCCCTGACTGCAGCAGGGATATGGTCTGCTTTGGATTCACCAGGCAAGGGGATGAGATGACCAATGGGTTGGTTGTCATCTACCCATCTCCTGCTCCCTCCTCAGCATCCCCCAGGGCTGGGCAGCTAAAGCTTGGCACAGAGTACAAGCACTAGCAGGAGCAGCCAGCACACTCAAGGTACATTCTTGCAGAGCAAGCTACATGTACTCATCACAAATCAATTTGGAAATTCGCTTGGAATTAATCCTGCCTATCAGTTCCTCTCATTATTTCTTTATGTAATTAAGTTACTAATTTATATGTTCCCCCCACCCCTTTCCAAAGCAGAGCAAAGGGCCAGATTAGAGAAAGGAGGTGGAGATGCTGGGCAGTAGTAGCCTGGAGCCCAGATGCCTGGAGCAGCTGTCAAATCCCACTGCCACCTCCCTCTGCAACTTCAGGTGGGTCAGCCACAGCCTGATTTTCCAAGTGGGTTGAGTGACACCAATTCCTCCAGAGAAAACCAGAGCCAGAAGGATACAAAGTTCAATTAACCTCTCTGGGTCCCAATTTAGCCAGCCAGAAAACTGCCTGGGCAGGGAGATAGGCTGGAACTAATTAATGCTTGCAAAGTCTTTCAAAACCCTCCACCAAAAGGCACAAGAGGGCAAGGAAGCCTTGATGAGTCCCAGCAGATCCATAACCCTGACTAGTCCTTCATCCTTACATTCTCATCTATCAGATTCAGCTTTCCTACAAGCCAAGCCCCTGGCTGCTAACCAGCTGGGCCCTGCAAGCAACATGCCCTGGCAGAGGCAGGCACACTGCTCTGGCCACCCTTCCCAGCCTGTTTATAGGACTTTATAGAAGGTAGAGAAAGATCAAGGGCAAATTTTTCTCACTGCACTAACAGGGTCTGATCTGCCTTTTGGAAAAGAAAAAAAACCACACTCAAATGCCAAGTAACAGCACCAAAGGAACTGGAGAGTTTTTCCCAGGAGCAACTTTATGGTCCTCAATGGAGCAAGTTTTCTTCCACATGCTGCCAGCTCTGCATGGTTACAACAACATCCCATTGCTAAAATCCAGCCACAGCTTGCTCTGGCATGTACTACCAGAGGCTCTGCAAGCAGCAGGAGGAAGAGGAGGGAAACAAGGTGACAGGGATTGAGGGGAGCAAGGGCTAGCAAGAGGGGTAACCTATGAGTATGCCTGCCACCAGGCAGTGGCAAGAGATGTAATTAGAGGGGGAAATAGAAAAAACAAAGAGGAGGTGAAACCAAGTTAATTACAACAGATGGCTGTGCTTCAGGCAGAAGCAGCTTGGAAAAGCTCAGTTACCACTATCAGACCTGTCCCAAGTGCAGGAAGCCAAGTCTGAAGCAAGTTTCAGGAGCAGACAAGAATCACAGAACACAGCAGACTCCTCATGCTCCTCAGAGACCTTGCCGACCCCAACACAGGGTTCTCCAGCTACAGAAAGAACTTGACAGGCCTTCCCTTGGGAAGGTGAGTGCTGGATCTGCCACAGGATTTGGGGTAAAGGGCTGGGGGTGTGGGCTGCAGACCAAAATAATAGCTATGGACACGCAAGTCCTCCAAATAGCCAAGGGCAGCATGTCTGTGAAGAGCAGCTCTGCTGCTGGAAGGCCAGACAGTGAGCTCAGGCCCCTTCACCTTCCAGCACCAGACACATTCCATGAACACTGCTGGGAGACAGTAATGGGCAGGAGGAGGCATCACCAGCTGGAGTCACAGAATCACACACATCACAGCATCAGATGGGTTGGAAGGGACCTCTGAGATCATCAGCTCCAACCCTTTACCCACTACCACCATGGTTACCAGACCATAGCACTGAGTGCCACATCAGTCTCTTAAAAACCTCCAGGGACAGAAAATCCACCACCTCCCTGGGCAGCTCATTCCAATGACTGATTACCCTCTGTGTAAAGAATTTCTTTCTAATATCTAACCTACACCTTCCCTGGCAGAGTCTAACTAGAAGGCTCCAAAGGTTAAATCCACATGAGGTATGATATGTGGTGTGCACATGGCTATAGAAATAAAGCTCAACTTCAAGAAGGCAGGAGAGAGGGGAGAATAAAAAAATTAATAAAATTAAAAAAACATGAAAAAATGCTGTCAGGAAAGTTGACCTGGATTTACTCCATTGTTCTACCACAGCTGTGCTACAAAATTTCCACTGCTGTTAGCAACCTACCACCTGCGCTTTTTTCTCAAGGAATTTGGGAGGACATCTCTAAGTGCTCAAGTTTTCATCATCCTACTAGCCAGGAGAACAGGATATGCTGCCAGGCTCCTCTACAGACTGCAGCATCCCTGCCTCTGGTACCCAAGTCAGCTCTGCAGCTGCTCAGAGGGGTGACACCCCACCTCCACGCTCACAACTAGCTGATAATTGTTACTGCTCAAAAGTAGTTTCCAAGACCAAAATATGTAAAGCATTAAAAGGAAAGAAAAAAAAACCTGCACTCTATAGTATGGTCTCAAGGAAACATAACTGTTTTGATGGAAAATTCAGAGGAAATGAAGGAAAACCAATTTTAGCAGTCAAATAGCTGGAGTTATGGCAACTTGTCAGTTTCAGCATTGAAACTCAGGGCCTGATCCTGTATGATGGGAAATGCTCTTTGCCAGACATGGGAGCCTAGCCCAGCCCCTAACATCATCAGCAACCCATCACCTCAGGGTGGCGAGAGTACCAAAGGGGAGCAGAGACCCCAGACCAGCTACAAAGTTGTCCTGGCTTAGGTCCATCATGTAACAAAGGACCATGTGGCCACTCAGTCCCCCACCTCTCCCACTTCAGGATGGTGAGGAGGGAAATCCACCTAAAACCTTGTGGGTCAAGACAAGGACTAGGAGAGATACACTCAACAACTATGGTCACAGGAAAAACAGACTCAACTTGAGAAAAAAATCAATTTAATTTACCATTAATCAAATCAAAACAGGTCAAAGAGAAAACAACAGAGCTTAAATACCTAAACCCACCACTCCCTTCTTCCCAGGGCTCAAATTACTTTCACAGAATCACAGAATCCTAGGGGTTGGAAGGGACCTCGAAAGATCATCTAGTCCAACCCCCCCCTGCCAGAGCAGGGCCACCTAGAGTACATCACATAGGAACGTGTCCAGATGGGTTTTGAATGTCTCCAGTGAAGGAGACTCCACAACCTCCCTGGGCAGCCTGTTCCAGGGCTCTGTCACCCTTACAGTAAAAAAATTTTTTTGAATATTCAACTTGAACCTCCTATGCTCCAATTTACACCCATTACCCCTTGTCCTATCACTGGTCACCACTGAGAAAAGCCTAACTCCATCTCCCTGACACTCACCCCTTACATATTTGAAAACATTGATGAGGTCACCCCTCAGTCTCCTTTTCTCCAAACTAAAGAGACCCAGCTCCCTCAGCCTTTCCTCATAAGGGAGATGTTCCACTCCCTTAATCATCTTAGTAGCTCTGCGCTGGACTCTTTCAAGCACTTCCTTGTCCTTCTTGAACTGAGGGGCCCAGAACTGGACACAATACTCCAGGTGCGGCCTCACCAATGCAGAATAGAGGGGGAGGAGAACCTCTCTTGACCTACTAACCACACCCTTTCTAATGCACCCCAGGATGCCATTGGCCTTCTTGGCCACAAGGGCACATTGCTGGCTCATGGTCATCTTCTTGTCAACCAGGACCCCCAGGTCTCTTTCATCTAAACTGCTCCCCAGCAGGTCAGCCCCCAACCTATACTGGGACATCGGGTTGTTCTTCCCCAAATGCAAGACTCTACACTTCCCCTTGTTGAATTTCATCATGTTTCTCCCTGCCCAACTCTCCAGCCTGTCCAAGTCTCTCTGAATGGCAGCACAGCCTTCTGGTGTGTCAGCCACTCCTCCCAGCTTAGTGTCATCAGCAAACTTGCTGAGGGTACATTCTATACCCTCATCCAAGTCGTTGATGAAGATATTAAACAACACCGGTCCCAGCACTGACCCCTCCCGGTATCTCTGCCTCCTCACTTACAAGGTGGCACAGGGAGTGGGGTTTGCGGTCCGTTTGTCACAGGTTGTTCCCTGCAACTCCTCCCTCCTCAGGGAGAAGGATTCCTCACAGTCTGCCCCTACTCCAACGTGGAGTCCCTCCCACGGGAGGGAGTCTTTCCCACGAGGTACAATCCCTTAGGAGTGAACTGCCAGCTGCCACTGCTCACTGAGCCACAGCCTGCTCTGGGCACATCACCTCCCCTGGCACAAGGTCCTTCACGGCTACAAGTCCTTTCCTCCATGGGCTGCAGGTCCACACCTGCTCCCCTGTGCCCCTCCAGGGGGACAGCCTGCCATCTCACCTTGGGATGTAGGGAAACCTTGGCTTAGGCACCTTCTCTCCCTCCTTCCACATGGACATTGGTACCTTTGCTCAGACACTGCTCTCACCTCTGGTATCCCTCTATCTGCCCTGAGGCCTTACAGTTGCTTGTTTCACCTTCTTGAATATGTTAATTGCAGAGTCGCATCCATTGTCACTGATGGGCACATCTCCCTTAGCCAGATGTGGGATGGGACTTTTTGGAATCAGGGGAGCTTTCAGCAGCTTCTGACAGGAGCCACCCCTGGGCTCCTCCCCTGCTACCAAAAAATGGCACAACATAAGCCCAGAACAAAAGTGAAGCTGTAGTTCAGCTGCAGCTGGTAAGAAGCAAGGTTCATTTTAAGGAGAATACAGGAGATCACACCAAACAGAGGACGTCTCACTTTGCAGTTTTTAAGCCAGTTCTGATAGAAATGTATTGACACCAAAGCACAGGTTAGGAAAAGGCTTGTCCCAATTTTCAATTGTTTACTGCTTTGCCCTGCTTAAGTAAATAAATGTATGTCCACATAACTTTACTTTCGGGGACTGAAATTGCATAGATTCATTCCTCTCTACTAGGACTGAAAGATTTCTGAAAACCTGAAAAAAAAAATCCATGATCTGTATCTAAAAAACTTGGAAAACAAATGATTCCTTCAGGTGAAAAAAATCAAAGTAAGCTTTGTGAGTTCAGATGCGGGTTTTTTTCTCCAATCAGCTCATTAATTCTGTTACAGAGGTGATATATAAATGTAAGTCTGTGAAGAACTGGCCAACACAAACAGTTGCTGTAAATTAGAGGACAAATGCTCAGTTGGGTGTCACTGATACAAAAGGGCTGAGGGCTCACACCCTTCCTGCCACAGCAGCCCTAAACCACATATTTTCAGGACCTGCACTCTAACCCCGATTAATTTATTCCAGATCTACAACAGTGTAACTAAGAGCAGCATCTAATACGTGTCCTTTGGACAGTTAACCCCAGGCTAAACTCAGGCTGCTCTCGACCATTTGAGAGGACACAGGACCTTGTTCACACGAAGCTGCTCACAGTTCCTCTGCTTTTGTCAGCGTTTGGGCAGTGAAACTCCCGTTTTGCTCCTTGTGTAGAGAGGGATGCTCTCCCCATCTCTCCGTGCTCTTAGACACGACATAGAAACCTAAAATTGCAAACGCACTCTTTTACCACCCAAACTGAGAGTTGCAGGACCATACTCCTACCGATGAAGATTCATCGGCTTCAAACAAAACCAGCAATTAGCAACCCCAGTTGTTTAATGCGGCTGATGAACATGCAGCTGATGAACGGGCCACCGAAACGCTCCCTGCCTGCTTCCCTCTCGTTTCAGCCAGGGGACAGGATCGAGTCCTCCGTGTTTAGGAGAGAACTCGGAAACGCTTCGTGACTCACCTCCACCACCACCCCCGTCTCCCATAAGCACCACAAAACCACTTGGGGTGCATCAATCTCGCTGCTCCCCAGGGGACCTAAGGCCCCAAGCGGCGAGGACTGCTCGAAGTTAGCGGGGAGGAGGGTGCAGAGAGCTAGCAGCGTCGGCGCCCTTCACACAATCCCGGCGGCAGCCCCGACGGCTGTAGACCCCCAAAAGAGTGGCTGAAACTGTCGCTGCCCAAGGGCACGCAGAGAAGGCACCGTGACCAGGGAGGTTAATTCACCAGATGGGGCTAAGGAAAAGGCCCGAGCTCCCATTACAGGCACAGAGCAAAACTTTAAGGGGAGCGCGATAGGCTGGGGATCCCGAAAACCGCCGGGAGTTTCTTCCCGGGCAGCGGCGGAGCACCCTGCCTGCGTCCCGCCGGGGCAGCCACGGTCCCGGTCCCGCCACCCCTTCCTTACCTCAGGCGTGCGCCCCTCGGCTCCCGCCGCCTCCAACTTCCTCCTCGCCCCGAAGAAGAAGAGGAGGAGGAGCGTGGCGAGCCAGAGCACCCCCAGCAGAGACAGCGCCAGGCGCCGGGGCTGTCGCCTCATCTTCGGGGGCTGTGGGAGAAGTGTGGGGGGGCGGAGGGGAGAGAGAAAGGCAGTGGTGAACGCCCGGGAAGGAGGCAGAGGAGGGCGGGAGGAGCGAGGCTGGGCGGAGAGAAGAATCGCGCTCACCCGCCCGCCTCGAAGCCGGCGATGCGAGCACTGCGTTGTGCATGCTCTGCAGGGGATGGGAGGAGGAGGTGCCGGGAGACGCCGGGGGGCTGGACCCGGAGCCGCTGACCGATGAAGAGGCTGCACCCGAGGCTCGGGGCAGCTCCCCTGCCATGTTTGCTGGTCTGGGGATGCGGCCGCCCTGGGACGGCGACAGCGGGCACACTTGTTATGGTTTTTTTTTTTTTGTTTCCTTGTTGGTTTTTGGGTTTTGTTTTAGGGTTGTGTTGTTTTGTTCTTTTGGGGTTTTTTTGTGGGCTTTGTTTTTTGGGGAGGGAGAAGGTTGCGGAATGTAACAGGGGATGCTCGGTGCTGGGTGTCCGGGCGCTGGGGCCTGCCAGCACCGCTGCCGAAGTAGGCCGGTCCGGTCCCCATCCTTGCTCCCGGGAGAGGGGAAGCCAGCGTTCAACAGCACGCATTGAGGAAAGGCTGAGGGAGCTGGGTCTCTTTAGGTTGGAGGAGACTGAGGAGAGACCTCATTAATGCTTACAGATATGTAAAGGGTGTCAGGAGGATGGAGCCAGGCTCCAGTGATGACCAATGTTAGAACTAGGGGTGACAGGTTCAAGTTGGAGCATTGCAGGCTCCGTGTAAACATAGGAGAAGCTTTTTCACTGTGAGGGTGAGAGCACTGGCACAGGCTGCTCAGTGAGGCTGTGGAGTCTCCTCTGGAGATATTGAAAACTCACCTGGACACGTTCCTGTGTGACCTACACTATGTGATCCTGTCCTGGTAGAGGGGTTGGACTCCGCTCTCTTGAGGTCCCTTCCAACATTCTGTGATTCTGTGAACACACAGAGGAGGCTCAGACGTGACGGGATGATTAATTTATCCAATTGAAACAGCAAGGGGAATGTAGGTAGGTGGAATTTAATTATTGGATTTTGGACAAGTATTGCATGAGCTGAGCAATCCTTGCAGAAGACATTGGAGAATAAATGAAGTACTGGAACAGATGCGAGTCATTCACATTAGTACAAAAACTACAGAAAAAAACCCATAAAAACAGGAATCCATGCATAAAGTAACACAATGGAACAAACTGGAGATAAGATGTCAAATGCTGGTAAGTCTGATGCATGTGTTGTAAACAACTTCTATTCGTTTTTAACACACTCCTCCTGGCTTTATTATTTCCTGCAGTTGTGTTCTCTCAGTTGCTAATTTATCTTTTGTGATCTTCATCTTCTCTCCTCTGATTCATTTCCAGAGCTCAGTAAGCCCTTCTCCCCTAACATAATCCATGCCTCTCAGACCCAACATTCATAGAAAGGAGCCCAGATAAAAATATCATTAGCATCCACAAAAAGGGAAATCTATCTCTGTTTTAAGGATGTCTGACTTTGAAACACCTTTACCTGAACAATGAAAGCAGGTTCAGTGGGCAGGCTTCGGTTGAACTTTGTTTTACAACAGCAGTGACTCAGCCAAGCAGGAGCAGAACTAAATGAGTGAGAAGACAGTACAGACCCCTCGTGCCATGGTGAGCCAGTAGCCCAACACTGCAGGAGACCTATGCCAGACTGAAAATGGCACCTCTTCCTATGCTGTGCATCACTGTCACACTGTCACTTCCTCAGGCCCATTCTCAGGATAGCTGGACTACTGTTTTCCAGCACTGCCACCATGAGACATCTCTGCCCAACCTATTGAGAGGATCCTAGCTGGATGTAGGGGTGCTCTCTTCCCCAAACTGTTGCCTTGTGCTTTCTTCAGAAAGCTAAGGTGAAGCACCTGAGTAACTTTCAGCAGCTGAGGCATAACAGTGGCAGCTTTTCATATTGCTTATAGTTTTCTTCCTATCTGGTGCTCAATCTAGGTACTGGCACTGATAGGTTGTTTCCTCTCACATACCTTCTTCCAACCCCCTTGGAGCAGGAACGGTTTTCTGACCAAAAAGGTCACCTTGCCATGAGTAGCTGCTGTTTTTTTCCTGTCTGGGATGAAGCAACCTCAGCTGCTGTTACGCAGCATTCCCCTGACACAATTGCAGAGGGTGCTGAGCTTTTCCTACCATGCCTTGCTCCATGCTAATGTGTGAAAGCACATGGGTGCTATAATTCAAAGCTGGATTAAAAACCCTTTTCTTTTTTGTAGGTCAGACTTTCAGCAGAAGTTATTACAAAATACAGGATGGAATAAAGGAAATATCAGGGAAATACATTAGAAAATAGATTACAGGCAAGGCAATAAATAGGACAGACCTGACAAAAATGCAATCAGATAAAGCTATCTTTTTACCTTGAGAAACAACTCCCTCTGCTGAGGGAAAGCTTTACTGGCAGGGCTCGGTGCTGTGACCAGTAACCTCGCCATACCCAGCAGAGATCATGGATCCCAGGCAAAGGGCTCACTCTTCCTTGTTGGCACCGCCACTGCACCCGGCGAGGAAGGTGACAACACTGGTGACACAGTACAAATGCTCCAATGGAGCTCCGCAGCTGCTCTGTGCAGGCATCCTATGCTGAGGCAGGAGATTCAAGGAGCTCTAGCCATACATAAAATCTGCAAGAAAGTATATTCCTCCCAAGAGTGTGATCTGGGACAGATAAGAAATTGAGCATAAATTGTTACAGCTATTTAAATAATAAGAATGAGCCAAGAGTAGGTTCTGAATTATTTAAAGTCACAGACTTTCAGAAACTTGTATAAACATTCTCCTGCAAATTACACTAAAACCATGGCAATAAAAAGAATCTATTATTGATACCCATATCTTCCCCATTTTTCTAAATTTTCATCTGCCAGTCTCAGATGCTTCAAAAGGGAGGTCTATACCTGCTTCCAAGAGAGCAAAATTTAAGGCCAGCAGTACAGACAGAGACAGAAAAAAGTCTAGGAAATTTAGCATTTGCTGTTATCAGCATTGCAAAGTTGCTGAGAAGTGATTATTTCCTGGTGGAAAGCAAAACCAGAACATAATTTCTGAGTGGAAGGGGGATTCCTCACAATCACCACTTCAGGGAATGGCACTTTGGGGTCCTGCCTTTAAGGAAATGTTAGTAGGGGAATGTAGCACTCCTCACTACTTCAAGAGCAGTTGCTCATCAAGAACCAAAGGAATTTCATCTCTCCAGGTATGCTCATCAGCCAGGACTGATTTAGTACAGTTTTTACTAGGAATACTCCTGGGTTTGAGTTCAGTTCACATTTCTGATCCTATTCACAGAAAAAAAACCCAACCAAAACCAAAAAACCAAACCAAACCAAAAAAACCCACAAAAAAACAAAAACAAAAAACCCAAAACAAACAAAATCCCCACACATGTGTGGAAAGCACATGTGTTTTCCAAAAGATTCACAAGTCGTTTGCAGTTTGCTCTGGCAGAAGTTGGAAGAGGGTTAAGCAGATAACACTTGGGAAGAGATCTGAGAAAAGAATCAAAATCTGCCCCCTCGTCTACTCAGGATGCTGGGGACTCCCAGCTGAACCTCACACCTTCTTGTAAAATGGAGCAAACCCATCAAGCTCTGGCTGAAAAAGGGCTTCCAGGACACAAAGCCCCACTGCCAGGAGAAGAGCTGGTGCAGAATCATGGGTCTGGAGCAGCGCAGGTCTGACTGCAGCTTTTCCATAAGAGGTGCCACACAGATATATAAGAAAGAATATGTTTGCAAAAATAAGAGATCAGCTTTTGAAAGGGTCAGCATGGTAATGTGTTACCCTGGGAAATGGACTTTGTTCCATGGTGAACATCACACTTCTGGTACCTGCTCCAGGTTTGGGGAAAGAAGCTTTTTTATTAAGAGAAGTTTCTCTCCCACCCCTGGAAAAGTGTGTGCTGCATTCACTGAATTTTCTACACTGAGGACAGGGCCAGGAAAGGAAGGAAAGCACTTAAAGCAGCTCCCAAGTAGCTGGTTTGGCACATGCTGAGCTTTGGCATGTTTCACTGAAAGCCCATCTGTCCCTCATCACCCAAGAACTGAAGAGCCAGCCTGGGTGCAGGGCTTCCAGGAGAGCAAACCAGCACATGTCCCTGGCTCGGGCACAACCCAAGAGCTCCAACCTGCTCCCAGGAGAATGACTCAGAAACCATTTGTTCCTTGTCTATGGGGTAGAGCTGTGTTTTGAATGCAGTTATATCAGTGACTCTTACCAGTTTATATTTAATATATTTTATATATATAATTTTTTTTCCTGAAGCCTTTCAAAAAGGTTCTTAGTCTGTTCCTAATCCAGTAAACATGGGCAGAAGGGGAGAAGCCAGTAATTCCTTTGCAGAGGAGGAGGGGGAAATGATTGCTTTGCCATGGGATTCAACCATCTCTGCAGCACTCATCACCACCATGCCCTGGCCCTGTGAAGTTTTGCTGCAAGGGAGTATAGAATCATAGAATCACAGAATTGGCTGGGTTGGAAGGGACCTCAGAGATCATCGAGTCCAACCCTTGAACCACCATTGCGGTTGCTAGACCATGGCACTGAGTGCCACATCCAGGCTCTTTTTAAATAGCTCCAGGGACGGAGAATCCACTACTTCCCTGGGCAGCCCATTCCAATGCTTGATCACTCTCTCCGTAAAGAAATTCTTTCTAATATCTAACCTAAACTTCCCCTGGCACAACTTAAGACCGTGCCCTCTTGTCTTGTTGAAAGTTGTCTGGCAAAAGAGACCAACCCCCACCTGGCTCCAACCTCCTTTCAGGGAGTTGTAGAGAGTGATGAGGTCTCCCCTGAGCCTCCTCTTCTCCAGGCTGAACAGCCCCAGATCCCTCATAGGGTCTGTGCTCGAGTCCCTTCACCAGCCTGGTTGCCTCCTTTGGACTTGCTCCAGGACCTTGATATCCTTCCTAAACTGAGGGGCTCAAACGGGTGGTTCCTAGCCACAGCTACTGTCACACACAGCCTTCAGAGTTGTGAGCAGCAGCGAGTGCCACGTTGCACAGTATCCTACTGTCTCAAAAAGGAGCCTCCATGAAAGCTGTTGAAAATTCTGTGAAGATTATAACATTATTCTACATTTTTGTGGCAGGTGAGCTCTGCCTTTGCTTCTGTGCTGAGATAGGAAGGGGAAAAAAAAAACCAAAACCAACCAACCAAAAAAACCTCTTAATGCTGAGCAATGTTCCCCCTGCATACCCTCAGAGAAGACCAAAAATGTTAAAGACAGCTCTGGCTAATATCAGGAGAATTGTAAGTTGAAGCTCTTTTAAAATAAGTAAAAGCTTTATAATTGGATGTCTGCTATACTTCACTGACATAGGCCAGCTTGGCCCTCTTTAAACATTTGCTGGGGGAAATCCTATGGGACAGGATACTAGAAAGTTAAGGGGCCCAGGATGGTTGGTTAATATTCAAGGACCACTTCTTCTGAGCTCAAGACCAAGGCATTCCAATGGGAAGGAAATCAGGGAAGTAGGAGACCAGTATGGAACTGCAGATGGCAGAAGATAACCTATAGATTGTGGTAGGGGTGGCCATTTGGGAGGAATGTAAGACTGTTGTCTGAGAATGCAGAGAGGCAACTAGGAAAGCTAAAGCTTCCCTGGAAGGAAACCTTGCAAGAGAGGTTAAGGACAAAAGGAAGGGCTTCTTCAAATACATAGCAGATAAAACCAACACCAGAGGCAATGTAGGCACAGCTAAATGAGGTGGGTGCCCTGGTGACAGAGGATAAAAGAAGGTGGAATTGCTGAATGTCCTCAGAAGCTCCAGGCCCCTAAGGCTACTGAGGAAGTCAAGGTGAAGGATGAGTTTGCTTTGGTTGATGAGGGGCTGGGTTAAGGATCAGTTAATGAAGCTGGACATCCATAAATCCATGAGTCCTGATGGGATGCACCCATGGGTGCTGAGGGAACTGTTGGATGTCATTGCTAGGCTGCTCTACATCATCTTTGGTAAGTCACTGGGAACAGGAGAGGTGCCTGAGGACTGGAGGAAAGCAAATGTCACCCCAGTCTACAAGAAAGGCAAGAAAAAGGACCCAGGTAACTACAGACTGGTCAGCCTCACCTCCATCCCTGGAAAGGTGATGGAACAACTCATTCTTGATGCTGTCTCCAGGCACATCAAGGGCAAGAGCCTTATCAGGAGCAGTCAACATGGCTTTACCAAGGGAAAGTCATTTCTGACCAACCTGTTGGGCTTCTTTGAAGATGTAACCAGGTGGATGGATGATGGCAGAGCAGCAGACAGAGTTTATCTTGATGTCAGTAAGGCATTGACACCATCTCCCACAGCATCCTTGGAGCTAAACTGAAGAAGTGTGGCCTGGATGATCAGGTAGTGAGGTGGATCAGGAGCTGGTTGAAGGATAGAAGCCAGAGAGTTGTAGTCAATGGGATGGAGTCCAGTTGGAAGGCTGTTTCTAGTGGAGCCCCTCAAGGGTCAGTACTGGGACCAGTACTATTCAGTATGTTTAGTGATGATCTGGATGAGGGAACAGAGTGTCCTATCAGCAAGTTTGCTGATGACACAAAACTGGGAGGAGTGGCTGACACCCCAGAAGGCTGTGCTGCCTTTCACAGGGACCTGGACAGACTGGAGAGTTGGGCAGGGAGAAATTTAATGTATTACAACAAGGGCAAGTGTAAGGTCTTGCATCTGGGAAAGAACAACCCCAGGTACCAGTATGGGTTGGGGACTGAGCTGTTGGAGAGCAGCACAGAGGGAAGGGACCTGGGGGTGCTGGTGGATGGAAGGATGGCCATGAGCCAACAATGTGCCCTTGTGGCCAAGAAGGCAAATGGCATCCTGGGGTGCATTAGAAGGGCGTTAGAAGGTCAAGAGAGGTTCTCCTCCCCCTCTACTCTGCCCTGGTGAGGCCACATCTGGAATATTGTGTCCAGTTCTGGGCCCCTCAGTTCCAGAAGGACCAGGAACTGCTTGAGAGAGTCCAGCACAGAGCTACCAAGATGATGAAGGGAGTGGAACATCTCCCTTGTGAGGAAAGGCTGAGGGAGCTGGGGCTCTTCAGCCTGGAGGAGAATGAGGGGTGACCTCATCAATGTTTATAAACATGTAAGGTGTGAATGCCAGGAGGATGGAGTAAAGCTTTTCTCAGGGGTAAGTAATAATAGGACAAGGGGCAATGGTTATAAACTGGAGCATGAGCTGTTCGATATAAATATTAGGAAGAATTTTTTCACTGTGAGGGTGACAGAGCACTGGCACAGGCTGCCCAGGAAGGTTGTGGAGTCTCCTTTCCTGGAGCCATTCAAAGCCCACCTGGGTGTGTTCCTGTGTGACTTGCTATAGGTGACCCTGCTCTGTCGAGGGGGGGGGTTGGCCTCGATGATCTTTCAAAGTCCCTCCCAACCCCTAACTTTCTATGACATAACCAAAATTAAACTTGTCCTATGTCTGTAGCATAAACTGCAGCATCAAACGTGAAGCTGTGAAGCATTTCCCTTCTCTACTCAGGTGAAGATAATTGCTTTGTACCTCCTCACCTACTGCTGCAATCAGGAAAATGGAGGAATTCCTGCAGGCTTGTTGCCACTATTGGAGTTGCATGCAGATTTTTTTTCAGTAATTTTTTTTTTCTTTTTATTAAACAACTGTTCTTCAGTTAGTAGTAGATTCTTCAGTAGTAGTTCTTCAGTAGTAGTGGATTCTCCGTCCCTGGAGATATTTAAAAAGAGACTGATGTGGCACTCAGTGCCATGGTCTGGTAACTGCAGCGGTAGTGGATCAAGGGTTGGACTTGATGATCTCTGAGGTCCCTTCCAACCCAGCCAATTCTATGATTCTATGATTCTCTAGCAAACTTTCAGTGATAGCACCTCTAGTTAACTAAAGATTTTAACTGTCAGGAGATGTTATGTATAAAGAAAATTAAGGGGAGAGCTACAGTAACAGCATTTGTTAATTGAAGTTCTCATCAAGACAGCTGCAGGAACACAAGTTGTTCCCTGAGTAGATGGGGACCTGCACACCTGGACATTCACCTGCAGTTCTTAAAAGTCAGGCTCTCACCTTCAGCCTAGCTTGTGTGGCACCCATGCATGAGGCAGTGGTGAACTCCCTCACTGTTGGGAGAAATGAAAAGTCTTATCCATAAACAGGACTGGAGGAAGGTAGAGAGAATAGCTTGAATTTTTTGCAACTGCAACTGAACAGCCACCCATCTGCACCTGTGATTAATTCATGTTCTCCTCAGTCTGTTTTCTGGAGCACAGGTTTTTCTGGATTACATGCAGCCTTTTAATGGTTCCTAGCATTTCCAGGTGCCTGATGAGGCCAGTACAAGCACATGTGGGAACAAGGGCCAGAGGAATGTGAGATTTGAAGGCAGACACATTAACTTCAACCTGCAGTTCAGGGACATACTAGGTAGCACTGGGCAAGCCATTCGGCTGTGACCTACTTCAGTACTGTTCAGGGGCTGCTTTTGATTAGCCCCATTTTTATGTAGCTTATTGCCACAGATCTAAAATTTCTGGGTTCTGTCTGTCTCCACATGTGGTTCATAATCTCTCTCCTCATGCTTCCCAACATAGGTACTCACAGAACTTCCCCAGAAAATAAGTCATAGCTGCTGATCCTTCAGCCAAGCTTTTCTGTGTTTTGGCCAGAGGGTGACTGTAGCTTCAGGTCATTGAACCAGCAACCAGTGGCAGCCACTGCAAATGGCCACAAAAGATCATTTGAGACAAAAAAGGCAGATGGCTGCTTCATGGGCCAAATCATAGCAAATGATCAATAAGCCAGCACAGGGCAGATGAATCTTTAGCAGCAGCACCTGAGCTGGTAAGGTGCTGGCATTCAGTAGTACTTCACACTGCTCTCACAGACACAAGACAGCAGAAGCAGAGCTGCTCAGCTGCTTCCCAAAGATATGTGTGTGTGCAAGGATGTGGGAACACACACACCCATCCGTCTCTAAGAAAGCAGAGAACCCTGGCAAAATTAATACCAAACCCTTCTGTTACTTTGAATATGCCAAATCAGTTCTTTAAGCTACCTGCAGGACTATCTCAGCCCAGAATTGCCGTCTGGGAAGGTGATACTCAACAGAATATACAAGTCAGATGATGAGTAAGTGCATACATTAGCCAAAATAAAGCCTTTGTCCTTCTGTATGCAGGTGTTAAACAGACTTCAGAGCAAAATCACTGTTTCCATGCTATGTAAGTGTAGCCTGATGCCAACTGGTGCTTAGGCATCTATTACCACATCTGGCAATATGTAATTTTTTACCAGGCATTTGTGGGAGGCATCATTTTCACAGCTGGATGAAAAGTTTTCTCCTAGGTAATTTTTCAGTAAAAAAAAATCTTGACAATTCTTCCCTCCTGTCTGCAGAGGGATCCCAAAACTTGAAGAGGCAGAGCCACACACTAGTTAATTTATTAATATTTCAATCCTGTTATTTAGGTAAAGTGTCTAGGAACAGACATTTCTGTCATATAAAAACTCTTTAAGTATAAAGACTGAGGGATTTACATAGGATCAGGCAATCTTCTGCTCCCAATGCAAAAGCTCCAAGGGAGCCAATCCTGCATCTCATTGAAAAGCAATTAAAAGCAAGCAGTTACTCTGTGCAAACATCAAGGTTATTGCTCCCTGTCCATCTTTTCATGGGATCCTCCATGTGACCTCCTACAGGAAAACACACAGAGTGCAACAAATCCTGCCTACCTGCAGGGGACCAATATTCAACACTGGACGTTTTGGGCTGAATTAACATCTCATTTCCATTAACTCAATCATTGCTGTTGGTTAGAAAGCAAAGGAGCAGCTTGAATTTCCCACCCCAGGACAAAATTTCAAGACTGCTGTTTATAAAACAAAGTAATGTTTAATTGTACACATTTGTTTTGCTGTTATTGAGCAAGTACAAGAAGCCCAAAAGCATTATTTTTTAATTCCCTGCATAACACCTCATTAATGCAGTCATACCTGTTAGAATTTGTTAGTCCCAAAGGCTCTTGTTGAACCAGAACAACCAATAGGTGCAAACAGAACAGGCAGTCAGGGTCCTAGAAATATTTTCCATTGGGACACAGTAATAACTTTCCTTGAACATGCACTTAAGCAGATGGTACAGTGAAGAAGGGGACATCTCAGGTAGGAGCAGCCCAGGTTAAGATGTGAAGAAAGAGATGCATCTTGGTTTAATGTGCTCTGGATGGCAAGATGTGCTCCAAAAAAGGGTATTTCAGAGGTAATTCTGCATAGAAGAGACAATTGAAGGAAACTGCTCCAATATTTCAAGTTCTGATCTCCTTACAGTACTGAGCACACAAGCAGATGATACATATGCATGAGAACATAATCAAGAATGGTAAAACCTGGAAGATTTTCAAATGCTGTGGCAAGTACCCACTTAAACACACAAAAAAATGAGATTGCCTTATATTCCAAGGGAAGTTCTTCAAAGCACCTTGCCTCATTATAGTGAGGTGGAGCTCAAACAGCAGGAGACCAAGCAAGGGAGGCTTGCCTTCCATTAGCAGCAGGATGCTGACATCCTTCTGCTCTTGCCACGACATCTCAAACAGTCCCAAAATGCTTTATCAGAACAATAATAGAAAGTGGAGGGCACACATGACTCGGAGCTTGGCCTCCCCTGTTGCTCTTTGAGCTTCTCTGGTGAACAGCATTCATGGATAGAGAGCTATCCTGTGCAAATAGATTCACTGAATAAATGTGGTAATTATAATGAATACTATTCTCAGTAGAAACAGCAGCAGGGAAATGATCTGCGTAAGAAATGTGGATTATTCATGTAACTGAATACTTTATGTGTTTATAGAAAAGATTAAATATTGTCTAAAGACCTAGAAATCAACAGTATATAAAAGCTAATTCTTAACCACCATTTCAAGCTTTTGCTGTGCTCTGCCCACCTTTATCAAGTTGATTTTTGCAGGACTGGCTACATCTTTCTCAGCAGGGCATTTTGCTAAAGCCCAAACTCTTCAGTGTTCAGTGGCTAGTTAATCATTTCTTAGAAGTATGGTTTTGGCTGCCATTAAAGTAGCTTTACCGACCTTCAGACTTTCACTGTTTGTTTCAGCAAGCTAAGACTAGGGACAGGAGAAGGAGTTCCTAGATATGAAGAGTTAAGCAAAAAGCCTGACTTGGATCCTTCAGTTTTCTTATTCCAAGTGCTGGATCCAAGAAGAGCCTCGGATCCCAGCTTGGTTCTGCCATGAACAGTCCAGAAGCAGCCAGTTTTGTATCCTCAGTTTTGGGGGACAATGGTAGCAGCCTAGCACACCCTTGTAGCCCCCCAGGAGCTGGGCTACTGATAGAGGCACTAGTGCCACTTTCTACCCTCCAAGGCATGCTGAACTCCTGCGGGGTTTCCGCACGAGCCCCAGATTCATTTAGCCCCAGAAGTAGTCGAGATAGATGAGGAGCTAGACATAGTAGATGAGGATTGGGTTAGGGATCAGCTGAGTAGTCTGGACATCCATAAGTCGATGGGTCCAGATGGAATGCATCCAAGGGTGCTGAGGGAGCTGGCGGAGGTCATTGCTAGGCCACTCTCCATCATCTTCAGTAAGTCATGGGTAACAGGAGAGGTGCCTGAGGACTGGAGGATAGCAAATGTCACTCCAGTCTACAAGAAGGGCAAGAAGGAGGACCTGGGTAACTCTAGACCGGTCAGCCTCACCTCCATCCCTGGAAAGGTGATGGAACAACTTGTTCTTGTCACTATCTCCAGGCATATCAAGGTGGGAGTCATCAAGAGCAGTCAGCATGGTTTTATCAAGGGTAAATCATGTTTGACTAACCTCATAGCCTTCTATGAGGAAATTACTAGGTGGATAGATGATGGAAGAGCAGTAGATGTGGTTTATCTTGATTTCAGTAAAGCATTTGACACCGTCTCTCACAGCATCCTTGTAGATAAGTTGATCAAATATGGGTTTGGTGATCAGGTAGTGAGGTGGATCAGGAACTGGTTGAAAGGAAGGAGTCAGAGAGTTGTAGTCAATGGGGCAGAATCTGATTGGAGGTGTGTGACTAGTGGAGTCCCTCAGGGGTCGGTGCTGGGACCGGTGTTGTTTAATATCTTCATCAACGACTTGGATGAGGGTATAGAATGTACCCTCAGCAAGTTTGCTGATGACACTAAGCTGGGAGGAGTGGCTGACACACCAGAGGGCTGTGCTGCCATTCAGAGAGACTTAGACAGGCTGGAGAGTTGGGCAGAGAGAAACATGATGAAATTCAACAAGGGGAAGTGTAGAGTCTTGCATTTGGGGAAGAACAACAAGATGTCCCAGTATAGGTTGGGGGCTGACCTGCTGGAGAGCAGTGTAGGTGAAAGAGACCTGGGGGTCCTGGTAGACAAGAGGATGACCATGAGCCAGCAATGTGCCCTTGTGGCCAAGAAGGCCAATGGCATCCTGGGGTGCATTAGAAAGGGTGTGGTTAGTAGGTCAAGAGAGGTTCTCCTCCCCCTCTATTCTGCATTGGTGAGGCTGCACCTGGAGTATTGTGTCCAGTTCTGGGCCCCTCAGTTCAAGAAGGACAGGGAAGTGCTTGAAAGAGTCCAGCGCAGAGCTACTAAGATGATTAAGGGAGTGGAACATCTCCCTTATGAGGAAAGGCTGAGGGAGCTGGGTCTCTTTAGGTTGGAGAAAAGGAGACTGAGGGGTGACCTCATCAATGTTTTCAAATATGTAAGGGGTGAGTGTCAGGGAGATGGAGTTAGGCTTTTCTCAGTGGTGACCAGTGATAGGGTGTAAATTGGAGCATAGGAGGTTCAAGTTGAATATTCGAAAAAATTTTTTTACTGTAAGGGTGACAGAGCCCTGGAACAGGCTGCCCAGGGAGGTTGTGGAGTCTCCTTCACTGGAGACATTCAAAACCCGTCTGGACACGTTCCTATGTGATGTACTCTAGGTGGCCCTGCTCTGGCAGGGGGGGTTGGACTAGATGATCTTTCGAGGTCCCTTCCAACCCCTAGGATTCTGTGATTCTGTGTGATTCTGTACTTTCACCCTGATACCTGAGCAGTGCAAAGAGGTTGATCCCACCTCAACCACTTCCTATTGACATGCAGACAGTCTCATCCCTCACCACAGCAATTTCAAGTCCAGGCCGTTCATCAGGAGAGACACAAAAAGCAGAAAGACAGCCTTAGTTGATGCTGCATAACACTCACCCTGCCCTTCACCTATACAAAAGAGCCAGCTCAGCTCCTGGACCATATCGGGAAGAACAAAAGCACCCAGTACAGCCTTTTATTAAAGCAGCTCTATCAACATCGGAAGACCTGACTAGGCTTTTCTGCTAGACTTATAGGTCAAGTCATTGAGGAGAAACACACAGCTGCTCTTAACTTACATGCCTATTCAACAGTGTGGGTCAGCTGAGGATCTTGTTGCCTCCAGTTGCTTCTAATAATCTGAGAAAGGATGAATGTCTGCCTCAGCACAGGAAGTCCTTGAAACACTATCAAGGTAAGCTCTCCAGAGGCAGCTGTGTTCACAGCTCAGGTTTTAGCACCTTGATTCAGCACAGATAAGGATTTCTCAGCTTGCTTCAGCTGTTTCAGGTGGTTGGAGTTCCTAGTAGTCCTTTGAAGTTCTTCATATTTATTTCAAACATTTTACATAATTCATTGTAGTGTTGAGGAATGGCACCCCCACATGGCCTTTACACCAAATTTTTCCTGAGATTTTGTGTTTACAAGTAGAATCAGAGAATTAGCTTGGTTGGAAAAGACCTTCAAGATCATTGAGTCCAAGCAGAGACCTTAAGTAAGCCATATCCCTAAGTATGCTAAATTCCATGAGCTCCTTGTGACTTGTTGGTGTCAAGGTGTACTACCACCATTCTCATGCTCAATCCCTGCAACTGGTGGGATAGACAACACTAATTTTGCTTCTGATCCCTTAACCAGCCATACCAGAGCCCTGACTTGCACTTGGACTTCTTATTGCTATCTCATCACTGCCTACTTGAAATACCAGTAATAGGTAGTAGTCCCAGGGTGAAATTAGAATAGGGAGTTTTATAATTTAATATATCAATATTAATATCATGTCATATCATATCATGTAAGAGCGCCCTCAGGGAGGTAGCTGACTTCCCTAAGAAGTTTGTCTGGCCTTCCAGCTCCCTTCAGATGTGAGTCACCTATGACAAGGAGTCATCTTTTTTTTTTAACAAAGGCTGTTTTGATGCAAGGATTCATCTGACTTGTACCGCGGTGGAACCTCCAAGCTTGGTGAGCCATCATCTTTATCACTATTTGGATCACCTTGCAGGGCACCACACCTATTATGCAAGGTCACCTGGGGAGGTGGAACAGTTACTTGAAGGGCACACCTACCACACTTCTTGCACCAGGCAAGAACTTCTTGCCATTGCTCCCTGTCCTGTAAGGTCATCACGTTCAGCCAGGCAGAGAGGACAGTGCACACTCTGTGTAATGAACCTTGCTTGCTTGCCAGGCCTGTTTCAGGGGGGCTAATTCATGGCATCAGGAGTCTAGCTCACTCTCACACTCCCTGACAGTCCTTAACCGATTCACTTCTTTCCGGAGCTCAGTTACCAGAGAAGCTCCTCTACTTTGCCACACCTCCACACAAGTGTTCTCACTGCCGTCACCATACACAGTTGAGAGAGCGGGCTACATCCTACAGCCTAGCACTTGGGTGGCAGCACCTTCCCACCAACGCTCCATCTGCAGCTGCATCAGTCCAAGTGGACAAATAACTTCAGACACTACGGCTTCCAGGCTGAACATCCCAATGCTCACCCTGTGACAACCATCCGGCTACGCCCCGTTTGCCCGTCCCATTCACTGCGCTGCCGGGGGCGGATAGGGGTGGGGGTGCCGGTGGTATTGGCTCCAACCACGGTGCCTCAGCATCTCACTGACGAGCTGCTCCTAAACGCAGATTCACTGAGCTCTCGACTTCAAAAAGACGTAAAAAGAGCTTTCTGCCGGCCCTTTTTGCCACGATCCCCTTCCCCTTGTCTCCTCAACAGGTGCCTTAAAATATTTTTTTTTTTCGAAGTTCCAAGGGGATTTATTTGGAGATGTATTATGAACAAACCCTGAACACTGTAAAAACAGATCAAGATGAATATTGAAGTTCTAGCTTGCTAGTACATTCGCAAATTAAATTAAAACCAAACATGACAGTTCCTCCTACTGGACTCAGCAATTTATTTTTGCAGCATTTAAATTATTTTATTTCATTCCTTAAATTCTCTCTGTGCTTGAGCTATGTGTTAGTTTTTATAGAGTATCCCTTTCTTTTTGCATGTGATACAATTAGAGTTCTGCAAAACTCAGCAGTTTATAACCTCGTGAAAATTATACACATTGAAAAACACTGATGCAGATGATGACTGTGAAGTGTCCAAGCCTTGCTTCATGCTTTGCTCTGCACAAGCAGAAGAGCAGACTGAAGAGGAAATTGAGTTCTCAGTAATGCTCATCTCAGCTGTTCAAAAACCATGAGCCCTTCAAATCAAAGTACTTTGGAGATGCTCAGGGTTGTCCGTATTTGCCCAATAAGCAGTGACTCCCCAACAGTCCCTAAGAATGAGCATCTTAGTATCAGGCTAATACTTCTCCAGCAGTGCTGAAACACAGGTAGTGCAATGCTGGGGAGGCTGCCCACAATTGATGTGCTCAGGATGGGTATTTTCTATATGTATAGAAAATTTTCTATATGGTATTTTCTTAGTTTCAGAAAAGGGCAAGCATGGCTCTAAGCTAAAATAAAGACTTCCAGTGGTCTGTCCATTCTCATGGGTGTAGTCAGACCATGATACTGGGATGCATGCTCTGACACAAGCCAGTTTCTGTGTGACTTTAGACATCAGCCAGGAGAACTGGAGCTAATCAACTGGAAGAAGCATTCAGGGGAGCAGGGGAGAACACCTCAGCCCTTCAGTTTTAATCTCTTGGCACATGTGTACGCATGCTCTATGAGTAAGAGTCAGCTTCTAAGACTAGGTTTTCTGAGTTGTTAGGAACAGTATGTGATGTTGAGTTTGTTTTCTATTTCCTTTTAAAAGAAAACACAATAAATGACAATAAATACCCTAATTAAAGAAGAGGCAACATGAAATCTCATATCCAAAGATGAGCAACTCTTTCACTGCATGCCAAATTGCCTGTGGCCATTTCCATGACCCCTTCTCTGAAGGGACATGCTGTCTGTGTGCTCTGAAGCTCTTCAGTGCCTGCTCAGTTTTTAGGGGAAAAATGCTAATAACAGTCTGGATCTGGAGACTCATAGAGCAGGCATGACAACAAATTCAGGAGCTGTATTCCTAGCTAATTATTTGTTTTTTAAAGGGTCAATAGGAAAAGAGAGACAGTGGTAAAAAGGCTATCTCAGACATAACTATGCTCTTCAATTTCTCTGGAAACTCAGTGGTTAGTTGCGGAGACAGAAATCTTCTGCAGACTTAGCCCAAGTAAAAAGCAGAGTCACCACTGACAGCAACCAGGCTGAAGGAACTGGGGTCAGGGTTGCTTAAGACCCATTTTTTTCCCTCATTAGCTCCAGATCTTAAGCAGCACAGAGCTGCTTTCAAGCAATAAGTGGTTTATGTCTAGCTGCAGTGTATTTATGAAAAAGAAATCCTGCTTTTACCTGAGGAAAAAAAAGCTACTTTTAGAGCACCAGCTTTAGACACCCTTCTTGTAGCCACAGTTGCAGCAGTGTGAGGATCTCCACATTTCCACAGGATACTCAGCTCTAAATTCTTCCCTCCACATGAGATGTGTAAATAATGCTACCAGGAAAAAAAAAGTTTCCTTTAAAAATACGGCTCTTGATAGAAATCCACATTCTCGTTCTTTTCTACCTGAAAATGTAATTTCTATAATTTTACATCACGGACTACATAAGCTATCAAAATGGTTTGGGGGAAAAAAATGGAATTTTAATTGCACACTTTCTTATGGGTTAAATTTTTCCTAGAAAAACTTGTAGCCCTTACTAGTGAAGTCCATTTCCATTGACTCGTGAAATAGCTGAAAATGTCAACAATATCCAACTTCATTTTCAACCTAACTCATACAATGAATTTGGGCTCCAAGGACCATTCTGATTGTCTACATATAACATCATTAGTAATAAAGGGGACATGTAATTCACTGAAAAATCATCTATCATCTTCTATGACACCTTTCCCCACTACTTCAACAAAAAAATAGGAAATAAGCCCAGGCAGACAGCACTTCTGCCTGATATCTGCAGCCACAATAATGCCAGGTGGGTGCTTTGCAAGTGGCATCAGTCTCAGCACTGCCAGGCTGGGTAGAAGTAGTCAGGATGTTGTAGGTTCTTTCCTTTATCTGTAGAAAGTCAGCTTCCTACATTACACACCTGATCTGAACAAAGGAAAGGTCTTCCTCTGTTTGGAGTATGATGGAGACATTCATTTCCCCAAAATAGGTAGTGTAACAAATCAGTTCTGACTGCACTGATAAATTGAACTTGAAGCTTGGTGATCATGCTTTTCAGGTCTAACCCAGTGAAAGACACCACAGCAAGGAATGGCATAGATGCTTATTAGCATTTCCTTCTTCAAGGAGCTGCTCCCTGAGAGGAGAGAAAAAAAATAAAGGTAATATTTTCCCTTCTCTTTTAGCACAGTATTGCAACTATTTTTGAGGAAGGTGGCATGGGGTGTGTGGGTATGTGCAGGGGCACACATGGAGAAAGCAAGGTGCAGAAGAAGTGCATACCTGGCTTCTTGCCTAGACCCAAACCTTGGGCTGAAATCATAGCTTGAGTTCTTGGGGGTCACTGAGAAAGAAGTGACACTTATGGAGAAAAACCTGACTCACAGCAGTGTGAGGGAACAGCAGCAATGCTCTGGTACACAAAGGGAAGAGAAGCTGGTGAACTGGGCTTCAGGAGCCCAAGGTTCAGATCAAGTCTTGACCTCAGAGCCCCATGCTGGACACAGATCCCTTCCCTGGGGATTGTAGAAGTGCTTCTTTTTGTAAGTAGAGATAAAGTCCTACTCCCAGGGTCACACAGCAGCCAGCACCTTGATCTTCCTCCACTCAGCACAGTTAATAATAACAAAGGGAATTTTTGTGCTTAACTCTTCTGACTCTGAATATACACATCATATGTCCGCAGGCTTTCACTCTCTTCCACCTTGGAGCACAGGGTTGCATTCAGTCAGAGTCCAGCAGGACTAAGGGGAGAAAAGTCTCCATAGCCCTCCAGTGTTCAGATGGAAAGCTTGAAACAGACATCTGAAAATCTCATGGAGGAAATTAAAAAACCCCTAAGGTTTACATATTATTGAATCCCGTTGTTTTAAATTAGTCTACTGGTGGGGATGCAAAACAGCAGAGAAGGTGAGCAAGGAGTGGATTTGGCAGGGGCTTTGATTCCATGTTCTGGAATGTTGTCTCTTCGTGCCCATCACTGTCCTGTGCAGAGGTCTGTGCTGCTGGGTTACCTGGCACCCACTCTGTTCAGCAGGCAGACTTTGAGCACTGCCTGCCCCAGCTTTTTCTTCCAAAAGCTTTGAAAGTCCTCATTTCTACAGCTCCAGTATAATGACAACTTGCCCTTTAGAGGTCCTGTTTGTGGGTCATGTAGTTAGGATTACATGTGCCACTTAATAATTAAAAACAAAGCAGCATTATTTAGTCTACACAAAACATCCTGTGGCATGACCAATGTCCAGTGGCACAACTTGGCCATCCGTGGTACTTGTACAGTAGCCACTTACACAAAATATAATTCCTCTCATCAAAGGACAGTAATGTGCTTTTAGGTAAGGGAAGAGTCTTGTTGGCCCTGCTCTAACATTGGTGTAAAGGTAAGATGAGACTTCAGAGAACTACACTGCAGTTTCTTAACAGCATCTTAAAACAGTGTCTTTAAATTCTAATTGATTGCCCAGAAAGGAATACACAGGCAGAAATACATCTCAAACCTGGACCAGCTAGGTATCTCTCCAAAGACAGTCAGTGCCAGCTGCCCCGGGGCAAGAGCCTTGGATCAGATCATCTTGGCTTAATTTGCCCAGGGGTAATTTGACCCCACAGGTCTACATCTGCTTTTTGCCTGAAGCCACGTCAGGTCTCTGCCACAGCTCTTCACTGAGGCCATCAATGCTCCAGCCATGCTTGTCATTGCTCCTTTTTGCTACTCCTGTTAGGCTTGAGAGTAAAGCCTCTCCTGTTGCCATCTGGACAGCAGACGTGACCATGCAGAACGCACAGAGTGAGGCTGACAGGTCCTGCTGTACTCTAACTCTATGCTCAAAGTGTGCATCAACTATATTCAGGAAACCTGAAATTCTTCCAGTTGTGTGTATGTAGCAACAATAATGTCTGAGTCATTTGTTCACAAAGGGGCTGATGAGTTCCTTTCAGTTTCAGCTCAGTCTTTCCATTACAGCACACCTCATCATCTAGCTCCTCTTTGCCCTCCTGCCATTATTTGCTATTCTTGTTATTTGTTTTTTCCAAACAGAATCTTTATTACCAGTATTAGTCTCAAGCCACAGCCCCACTTTTCTTTCATTTCTGCACCCCCTGCAAAGCTCAGAATCTCTATAAATGCTGTGTTTACAAACAAATGTGTAATTCAGCAGCCTTTTATATAATTTTTTCCACAATGCACATTTTAAATGTGGAGTAATATATCTTCAGAATTGGTCATAAAACATGATTCTGATAGCAATATAAAAGCTTCCTAGTGTCCAAGTATGTGCCCTTGTCAAAAACATTTCACTGTGAGCCAAATAATTCAGTTTGAGTAGTACACTATTTGGTATAATTATCCCACTAAAGCATTCTTTACAATTCTGTAACAGCAAGTCACATGCTTCAATAATTTTTAATAATTAATAATAATTTCAGTTTATTGCTGCAAATGCTTAGTGATTCATGGCATGGATTAATTTTGTTTCTTCCCTGGATCAGGTAATCAATAGCAAAGTAATGCCCTTGGAATTAAACCACTCTACATTAAAGAGGTATAAGTAAATTTAAGTACAGAAATCTGATATTAAAACCAATGTGTACAATATTGAAATGAACTGCAGTTTGAAACCAGGTGTCCTGCTCCTCACTTTTACACAAAGCCTGTGGCAAAGCTATATCCATCATACTCCTAGCCTTAAATTATTCTTGCTCAGCTGATTACATACATTGTACAACAAACCCAATTGGGACTGACATATTTGCATCCCATCATGTCCACTGTGAACACTCCTGCTGTGAACACTCTGCACTCACACAGACCCCCCCCGGCCATCCCCTTGGGTGCCAGGAACCATCATTTTTAGAGTACACTTAAAGAGCAAGACATATGAAATCTTTTTTTTCTTCCAGTGCTGCTCCTGCACACCATAAATCAGGGTTTATAACATTCCCCACCGAGCTGAGTGCAAATTAAATCAGGCTAATTTAGTTTGCACCATCATGTTTTGCCAACAAAAGGAAAGAGAATCATGAGAGTCAGAAGGGATGTGCTCTGTGATGGGATCTGCTAGCAGAGACTCTTCAGGAGCCTGGCAGGATGGCAGCGCTGCAACACTGCTCAGGGGCCCTGGATGTCCTTGCTTTTGCTACCTTCCTCTGCTCCACAGCTCTGAACCCCCTGTCTCCAGTGGGCAACTCGTAGATGATAGTTACATTTTCTGTTAAAAACAAGTGCAAACATAGTTATCTATTTATCTGGTTCTAACTGTTTTCTCATTAGGAGACTATAAAAATGACACCATTTAGAAACAGGACAGGTCTGGGAAACAAAGGGCACCCTTGTCTTCACTGTTCATGGGAATACTTATAGGCAATGGGGTTTCTCTCTAAATCTGCTTATGCTGTTGTGGAGGCTTCAATGCAGCAGTAACATACCCGAGCTAAGTCTTTTGCTCATGTTTACATTCTTACCCACAGTCCTCTTAACTCCTCAATCTCATGTGCACTATAAAAGGACATACATGAGAATAAGCACCTAAAAAGTGCCAAAAATCAAGAGGGAAGGCTGCCTGTGCAAGCTTAATCTAAGTCTTTCCTACAAAGCCATCAGAGTATGGTCTTTCCTTAGATGTTCATTCCCACCAGAGCTGTTTCATTCAGTGCCCAAGCTAGGCTGTGCACTGGAAAAGAGATGCAATTGTGATGTTCACAGGAATGCAAAAAAAAAATAATAATAAAAAAATCAAACCAGCAAACCTATAACAGGTATTTTTTATGGAAAATTCAATCCCAAATAAATAAAGGGTAAGAAACTGAAAAAGGATCCTACAGATAGATGCATCAAGTAACTCTAGTGTGGAGTTTGATGTAAACAGTCCTGCCTATAACATGCTGACAGTGTTAACAGCTACACACCCATTTTCCATTATATAATTAGCTACAACCTACATGTGCCAGCATCACCTAAAAGTACACATTCTTTTTCTCATCTTGCTTTATAAAAACTGAAAAATATCCAAATGTTTTCATGCTACAGAGAATATCCATTCTGTGACAATACCCATTGGCTTAAAAAGACCATATAACAGCAGTTCACATATAACTGTACCATACTTTCAAATCTCCAGAGAAAACACTGCTTTTCTGAAATAAATCTGCAAACATTACATCCTCCATCCTCAACAAAGATGCTGGTGGCCCAGCTCATCACTTGGTCAAATCAACCTAGGTTCATTTATTTAATAGAGCTATACTGTTTTATAAAAATAAGAGATAGTTTTCATATCTGCAAATCTTTCCAAGTTATGGCTAGGGAAGAGTGTTCATTCAGATAAACCTCGCCCCTCCTTCCCCACAAGAACACAGACTCCTGCCCCTTACTATGGGCCTAGCAGCTGCAGAACTGGGATTTCCTCTATTAGATAGCAAGATAGGGCAGTAAAGAAATTCTTCCTAACATCTAGTTTAAACCTCCCCTTGGTGCAGCTTCAAGACCATTTCCTCTGGTCCTGTCATTATTCACTTGAGATAAGAGGCCAACACTCACCTCCCCAAAACCTCCTTTCAGGTAGTTGTAGAGGGCAATGAGGTTTCCCCTCAGCCTCCTCTTCTCTGAGATAAACATGCCCAGTTCCCTCAGCTGCTCCTTGTATGACTTGTTCTCCAGGCCCCTCACCAGCTTGGTAGATCTCCTCTGGACACATTCCAGCATCTCAATGTCCTTGTAGTGAGGGGCTCAGAACTGAACACAGTACTCAAGGTGCAGCCTCACCAGTGCCAAGTACAGAGACATGATCACTTCCCTGCTCTTGCTGGCTACACTATTCCTGGTACAAGCCAGGATGCTGTTTGTCTCTCTTGGCCACACTGCTGCCTTATGTTGAGCCAGCTGTCCACTAGCACTCATTACATAAAAAACCCCCAAACGAACCAAAACTCTAGCCACTCTAACATTCACACAATTAGAATGTGAAGATAATGATGTAATAATGACCCTATCTATAGGCCTGGCCATCCTCCCACTAACATCAGTGGGAAACTGGCTGCTGATTTCATAGAATCACAGAAGGTATAGGGTTGAAAGAGACCTTAAAGATTATCTAGATCCAACTCTCCTATGACCGGCAGGGACACCTCCCACTAGATCACATGTACCACCCATCCTACCTGCCCTGAATACTGCCAGGGATGGGGCTTCTACTACATCACAGGGCAGCCTATACCACCTTCATAGTAAAGAGTTTCCTCTTCATCTCCCCTCTTCAAGTGTAAAACCATTTCCCTTGTGCTCTTGCTACATGCTTATGCAAAAAGTACCTACCCAAGCTTTTTTGTAGGCCTCCTTCAGCTATTGGAAAGCTGCTACAAGGTGACCTCAGAGCCTCCTCTTTAGGCAGAACAACCCCATCTTCATCAGCCTGTCTTCATATGGGAGGTGCTTCAGCCCTGGGATCATTTCTCTGGCTCTCTGGACATGTTCAAGGACCTCTATGTCCTTCTTATGTTGGGACTCCAGAACTGGACACAGTGCTCCAGGTAAGGTCTCACAGAAGCAGAGCAGAGGGGGAGAATCACCTCCCTCAATGGGCTGTCTGTGCTTCTTTTGATGCAGCCCAGGACCTGGTTGGCTTTCTGGTCTGCAAGTACACACTGATGGCTCATGCTGAGCTTCTGGTGCACCACCCCTCCCAAGTCCTTCTCCTCAGGGCTGACTGCAATCCTTTCTCCTTCCAAACTCCCAACCCCCGACCTGAAAACCCTTCTCCACAGCCACCTCTCCGTAACTGTGCAAACTCAGAGCAGCAACAAGGCTGTGGCTCTGTACAAGGGAAGAAAGTGGCTGTGCAAGGCACTCAGATAAGCAGAGAATTGGAGGGGGACAGGGGAAGCAGAATCTGACTCCTAGCAATATCCTTATGCCAAGGATATATCCAGTAGCACCAAGATACCCTGGCAGGCATCCAGACTGAAACTTAGGTGAAAACTCTGGGAATCTGGAGAAGAAAAAAAAAAAAGCAGAGAAAATTGTTTTGAGGAGTCACTGAACATCCAAATAAAATGGGCTTTAAAAATTCCCCCTCACATGAGAAGGCTCAGGTCCCAAAGCCTTTGTCAAACTTCAAAGCCACTAGAGAAGATGTATCATTTATGTTGATAAAAACCTCAGGCAACAGGATGGATTCTACCAGTTTCACAAAATCCAATGTGAGATACCTGCAGGCATGTAATATGGAATGAAATATGGTGCACTATCTCCAGCTGTTAGACAAAATAAAAGGAAAAGAACATCCAAAGCTGAAATCCCAAACAGATTTTACTTCATGATCTTGAGCAAATTCACTTGACCTTAAGAGCTTTGGAAAGCACCACTACAGATTAAGTGAAATGCTTGCATCTTTCTTTCTCTCTCTTTCACTGACACACTGCCAGATCTGTTGATATAATTAAAAGTATATGCATCACTGAAAATATAATGTTGCATCAAACCTTAGCATTCCTGATTCACATGTAAGTATTATGAACAGCAACATAAATAGACTCTACTCTTACTGCAAATCATGATTATAGATTTTCTGTAGACTTCCAGGGACAGAACCATAACTCACCAACCCTTTATCTGCAGAAAGCAGAGATAAATATTTACTAAACAGGGCTATTGCAAGTTTAAAGCAGAAGTAAATATTAATCAAGTATTGTAAAGTTTTAAAATTAATATCTTAAAATTGATTGCTTATGAAAAATACTGACTGTTCAACACAGTCTTATACCAAAGATAAGAAAGGGCCTGGTGGGTCACTTTGCACAGACAGAAGAGCTTTCCTTTTCTTCCTCTGTAGTACAGGGAGCAATGTGAAATTCAGCTTAAGTGGAAAAGGCATCATATTGGTCTTTTGTTAGTGTTCTTTGTTGCAAATAATGGCTGGATGGTGTTTTTTCTGTATTGTACATCAGTTGTTACCAGTGAAGAAACTGTGAAGGAAAACTGGATTCATCATCTTATCTTTAACTTCATTGCTGTTGTTCAGAGAAAACAACCACTGCAATACCTTGCTACTGTCCAGATAGCCTTATATATAACTAGGGACCAAATTATGAGCTTGTGTAATGCTCTGGGCTGCCACTGGCAGAGTGATTGTCACAGTTCTAATGAAAGAGACAACCTCAGGGCTCACCTGGTTCTCACAAGCTTATGTTACTCAGGCTACCTGCATCTCCATCCTGTCTCCCAAAAACAAACAAAGCAAGGAACAGCCCTATGCATCTATAGCAGGGAAGAGTAAATACAAATAGCAGGTATGAACCAGGCACATCAAGGTAAAGACAAGAGCCCCTTCCATCCCATAACTGCTGACTTCCTATACATTCTAGCAGTGGTGCTGCCAAGACCCTGGCAGTGGCACAGGGTGAGATGAGATACAGTTTCAGAATCAAGGCTGAGGTCGAGCTGGATTTGGATGTAGAATTTGGAGTCTATATCCATACATAGTATCTACACTTGCTCTTCTCCCTCATTCTTTCAGTTGTTGAAATTCAAACTAGGTTAGCTTCATTTAAAAATTATAAAATCTTGATTCATTATCCATCAAATCCTTTCTCTGTGGAACTCTAACAAGACATCAGAAGAGTCAGTCAGATTCAAACCAGTGTCTCCTCCCATAATTCAAGAAACAGATACAGAAGCTGAGGCTATTCTCTTTAGAGGGTTCATTTTATAGAAACATTACTTTTCAGCACTTCTCCAAGATACATTATTCAGGATCCTCTGGAGCTGACTAGCATTTATTTCAGGATTCTGTGATGTGAAAGAGATTTTCAAAATTTTTTTGTTGTTATTGTTGTTGGGGTTTTTTTTTTGGTTTTTTTTTTTTTTTATTCTAAATCCCTTTTCTCCCTGTTTTGTTTTCCCAGCATGTCCCATCTCTGTTCTCTGTTTCTCTGGCCCCATTCCAGCCAATGTGAAAATCAATAGAATAGACTCCCTTTGAATATGACCAGACTGTCAGCCTGCAAGAGCTAAGTCTGTTCCAGGCTGAGTTGTCAAGGCTGTCACTATTTGAGAAGGTGTTCTGTAATGAGCAACTTTCCCCAATGAGTGTAAGAAGACCCTAAAGGGTAGGATGGATCCACACAACCCACCACTTGGTCCCCAGTAGAGGTAATAGGAATTAATACTTAGGGAGAGCATGTCAGCTTGGTCAGATTTTGCAATCCCCCGGCATCCACACCTGCTGAAAAAAGGGATCTTAGAGAGTACATGAGGGTACATCCCTGCCTAGACCTTTAATATCTGTTTATGGACCTGCTGCCCATAAGTTTGCAAATAACCTTTTGAGCCTATTGATACTGGCAAATCCAAAATGTTTTGTGGCATTAAGTTCCAGCCATTCAGACCCTGTTGTATAGAGACATATGCCTGTCTCAATGCTAATGTATTCCTAAGATTTTCCTTCCATCTGCTGCATGGAATCAGCACTGCACAGAGCCACACCTCCTGTCTCTCTTTTCTGTTCCCCATACATCTACATCCAGACCTCCCTTTAAACGTGCTCTTGCTTTTGCTTCCACAGAGCTACAGAATAGCTCTGGTGGAGGTTACCTGGGCAGCTCATGCACACACTTACCTGTTCATAGTGCTTTGAAATTAAATACTCCCAAACCTTGTCTTCATATCTATCATCAATTTCTTTTAAGATAGGAAATTTCAAAAAAAGTAAAAAATCATGAATTTGAGGAAAAAGTCCAAGCCAGATTACTACAGATGGTTTCCCAGAACTGCATATTTGTGTTCTGCCCTTTCTTGGAAAGAAATACTCAGATAACACTTAGTGGGAAGAAACATTTCCCTCCTACCAAGTGATGCAACAACAATGGCAGACTTCATGCCAGGAAGAGGTAGAAGGGTTTCTGTCCTCCCTTATACAGGAGTATAGTGGAGATGAAAAAAGGAATGGTCCTGTTTATGCCATGGAACAGATTATGCTATAAACTCCCTTTCAGAAGTTGCAGATATGCATGCACTGCCACTGAGCTCAATTATTTTGAAAAGAATCTATGCTGCTGCATGGGAACAGTATCACTTAGGTCCTATGAAGTCTTCAAAACTTTCAAGGAATGAAAGGAGCAGGGAGAAGTGCAATAATGGACCAGGAGTCTCCAAAAATAAGAAAGACTGCACAGAGCACATAAGAAGGTGTCACTAAAACAAGTTTTCAAAAGGCAGTTAAAAGACATCTAAAAGTTTTCTTGTCCCCCACATTTGACTGCAGCTATCCATATGGCTTGTAAACCCAAACTGCCCTTTTGAAAGTGCTGGAACACAACTACTTGCATTCTCATTCAGCCTCTCCATAGGGCAGAGCAACAGGAAACATGCAATAATCAGAGCTTTCCAGAGTTGTATGTTTGTCTTACCATGGGTGGCATCTCCCATTCACAGAAGGGGCCTCAACCCACTGTTGCAGTCTATGTTTTTTTCTGCAGAGTTACAGCTGCAGTAAAAGAAACTCATGTCCATACAGGGGCTGCTGGCATTTGAAGTCTCCACAGCAGTATTTCTGCACAAGCAGCCACTGCATCACTGCCAACAGGGTCTCCTGGCAAACTGAAGGGTTATTAAAAACTGTTGTCCTTCTGCAGGCTCAGACATGAGCTTGCTGCAAGAATCCCTCGTGTGGGTCAAGTCAAGCCTTCTTGAAAGGATAAGGCCAAAAGCAGTACTTCCTCCACTGAGCATCCTATTCTGGGAGAGACCTGGAGTCAGCCTCTCCAAAAGGGATTGTGCTTGGTAAAGTATTTATGCTGTTCCTACTAGACTAGAGCATCCCACAGCTCAAGAGAACTAGGTGCTGGCAGAGATACAACAGCTTCTCACTGAAGAACATGCTTACTGGAGAAAAACCACAGGATGAACTCAGGCTCCTGTTGATGCTCCAGGGTGGATGGAACAATTACATAGACACCAGGCTCCAGGTGGAAGCCATGAGCCACTTCCCACTCATCAAGGAAGACCTGGTGCTTGTTTGAAGATAGATGCCCAGCGAAGAAAGCTGGAGTCAACTTTCTGTTTTTTTCCTGGTACTTTTAAGAGAAGAAACAGAAGAGAAATTGTTGCAAGACAATCCAACCAGGTGTTCCAGAAGAGACTCACGAGTAGTGCTCTAAGCCTATAGCTCTCAGAGTTGACTAGCCTGGATCAGTACTATTGCTCCAAGAGCAACTGACCTCTCTGCAGGCATGCTCAGGACTGAGCTGAGCTTGTGAGTTTGAGCCTCACCTTTTATTGGCCCCCTAATCCTGCTCATGTGCAGTCAGGGCCCATCCTAATCAGGCACAGGTGGGCTTAACACAAGCTCATGCCTACTGCCTGGCAATTAGTGGCACCTGGTTGCCTCATTTCACTACAAGAAATGTGCTCTGTACCAGCTGAACAAACAGAAAAACTACTGGGAAGAATTCACAGGCTTGTGAATCTGTCTATGTCTGTGAATGTGTCAGACAGCGCGAGTTCACACCTCATATTTTTTGAAAGCACAAGCAGATAGCAGGGCCCAAAGGACTAAGTCTCATCCCAGGACATGAGTTCTCACCATGCACCACGCCTGCCCATCACTAAATTATCAAAGAACACCTTCCTGCAACATTATTAATAATACAACAGTACTTGCAAGGAACAGCAAGGACTGGAAGAAGTGGCTCCTATAAAACTAGATACTGCAAAAGTCATTTCAGTACTGGAAGAAATTACTGCAGGCAGGAACTGCTCTAGGAACTGTTCTTCACAAACAATCACACCCCTCCTAACCCATAGGTACCACGCAGTTTGTTCCCAGCTTGCTGGTTGCATGAGGGATCTGGCACCACAGATTTTTCAGAACACCTGTGATTTGAGGGTACTTCAGGAGCAACCTAATCTCTAGGCCTGACTCCATGCACAGGTCCTTGATCTGCCTGCCACTCTTGGCTCTTACAGATATCTTGCTCTGCAGGCACTTTTGTGCAATAGGAATATAGAATCATAGAATGGCTAGGGCTGGAAGAGACCTTAAAAGAACACGCACGCAAAAAAACACATGCAAAAAACCACATGAAAAAAATGCATGGAAAAGAACACAGGAAAAAAACACACAGGAAAAAAACACACAGGAAAAAAACACACAGGAAAAAAACACACAGGAAAAAAACACACAGGAAAAAAACACAGGCAAATGAACGTAAGCAAACAACGTACACAAAACAACACACAAAAAACACACGCAAAAACACATGCAAAAAACCACCCAAAAGAACACACACAAAAAAGACAAGCAAAAGAACACACGCACAAGAACACATGCAGGCACAACAACACGCAAGAAACACACACGCAAGAAACACACACGCAAAAGAACACACACGCAAAAGACGCACACGCAAAAGACGCACACGCAAACAAGGCTAGCCAGACATTCTCAGAGTTATCTTAAAAACAAAAGGCAAGACAAAAGCTCCTGAAAGCTGCCCACGTCTCCAGCACCTCTAGGCGGGTTGGCAGTGTCCTGCTTCTCCCTCACTTCCACCACTGAAGAGCAGTGCATCTCTTATGTGTCAGCACAGCTACTGCTTCTCACATGGTCAAGAAGAAAAGAAGAGCAAGAAAACAAGCAGGGCCTGTTAGAAAGCACATCATATATGCCTCAACCTAAGAGGCATGAAGTGCTGCTTCATCTCCAGACACAGCAGAGAGAGGAGAGATGCGATTGTGCCATTACCAGAATTCTCCATCCTCCTTCTTTTTCCTCAGGAAAACTTTCCTTCTTCAGCTTTCATTTTTAAGAGCTGAGGACAAAAACATGAGGTGACTCACCTGATGCAGCCTCAAATTCAAGGCAAAAGGCAGAGCCTTTTTCTATAAAAAGAGGCCAGATCCCTGTCTCTAGTGAAATGAGGCAACCAGGTGCCACTAATTACCAGGCAGCGGGCATGAGCTTGTGTCAAGCCCACCTGTGCCTGATTAGAGTGGGCCCCCACTGCGCATGAGCAGGATTAGGGGGCCAATAAAGGCTTAACACAAGCTCACGCCTACTACCTGGCAATTAGTGGCACCTGGTTGCCTCATTTCACTACACCTTTCCCCACATATCTCCATGTTTGTCCCCCACTAAACACAGGCCCCTCATGTCTTCAGCCACAGGATCCTCCACAAGCATCTGGGTCCTATGAGATGTAACTAAATGGCTCCAGTTTTCACCAGCAGAAGCCAGAAGTTCTGCATTTCCATCAGTCAGTCTATCCACGTGCACATGCAGTTTCCAAGTACTTAAAATAGAAAAATCTAGACCTGTTCTTTTGGTTAATTTTGTCAAAGGAGACATAATTGGAAAAGTGTTTGGCATAATGAATGAATGAATGACTAGGACAGCACAAGAGGCAGCTGGGAGTTGTTTAAAAGGCAGGCCTACACTATGTTGCTCATGATACTTTTCAAGAGGAGCAGCTGGTATCTTGTCATTATATGACAGGCATGCATCAGAGAAATTTTCTGCATACAAGGTGGAAGTCACATTCCCAATACTTCCCTGTGCACTTCCCTCCTCCCTACCCTCCAAGCTTTAGCAAACAGTCTGTATAGGGAATGAAGTGAAGCTCGGAAGGAAGGAACATGCTCTGCTTCAAAGAGAAATAGGGCACAAATTGCCTGTGGTTTAGAATGCAAACCACTATCTTTTATGGATTGAAATAAAACAATTCAGGCAGATGCAAATATAGAGCCCGTTTTCCTCACTAGTTTCTTCCTCTTATCTCCTAGCCAATTGTATTTCCCAAAACAACTACGATAGAGGATTCCTTTGCAGCCACCCAACACTTGCAACCCATTCCAACATTGCAGCCCATGGGGGAATTTTTACAGTTCATCCTGTGATAAAGGGATCTGTGCCCTGAAACATTCTGTTTGTTTAGAGCCTCAGACACAGATGTTTGTCACCTTGCATGCTATCCAGATCACGGCCAATGTGGTCAGCATCTGTTGTTCATATTATGTTTCCTCTGGCATTCAGTGAATGGAAAAACAGGAATGAGCTTGTTGAAGCTGCATGGGTGAAGAAAGCCCTACTATGTCTGGAGCCTACTGTCTGCTGGAGAAATACAAATCTATCCAGTCTTTTCTTTGACACCAGAGGAATTGTGCAATCTTAATGCTCTCAGCGCTAATTCCTGCCTGAAGATGGCAGCATCTTCCATCCAAGAAACCTTACCTCTTACTCAGGCATCAGACCTTCTCTTTTTTAAAGTCACCTGTCACTCCAATCTCCTTTCCATTACTATTTCCCCCATGGATTTCTCAGTCTCGCTAGGTTTTCTGGCCCGTATTGACAGGTTACCTGCAGAAACAGTAACTAAGCTAAGATTGTGCTTACCAAGGTCTCAGCACTTGTTATCTGGTTTATACCACTTTACTACATCACATATTAATAAATATTTTGTTTGTTCTCATAGATGCCAACTAATATAATGATAAAAATATATGAGTGTGTAACTCTGAATGCTGGCACAAAGACATTAAGATGCTTTAACCTGTACGACTAAAACTAGGTTCCTGACTGAATCCTCAGATTCCTAATTTGGAGGTAAATTCCTCTTCCTTTCCATCACCTGCTCATTTTGCATTTATATGGGAGCAGGACTCTACCTGCTAAGTCTTACCTCAATGCAATGGATCAGCACTATGCCCATGGATACTATGGTGGGAGAAGGGGAATCCAGGATGACAAGGGGCTTTGTTGACAACAGACAGCGTAAGAGCTGACTTAAGCACCATTTGCTCAGTAAGTCCCTTACTCCTGCCTGGCTCTTCATCCCATCAGAAGAGCCAGACTGACAGACATGTCACTGATAAAGTCTGTACCTAAAACCCTCCTGCTGTGTGTGGAAGACACGGGTGTGCATCATCCGGCTCACAATATTTTTTCTGGCTTTCCTAGTATTGCTTGTTAGAGGTACTGAATGTGATTTCACCCACATCTACATCAAATGTCCAAAGCCCCACAGTCTTTTGCCATCCTTGTCAACCTCCTTTTGATGCCGGACAGGATAGGCATCCATCAGCCCAGGAAGGGGAAGCTCAAGCTTTCTCGCACTCTTAGGCCCAATTCTTTTACTGTCCCTTACTTCTAGACAATTGTCTAGACTCCCAGTGATACTTCTGTAGATCAGTGGGGTCCACCTGGTACTGTCTGCAGACCAGTTTAGTTCCCTTAGTTTAGCATTTATTCACATTTCCATCTGCAGTGTTGCTTGTTTTAGCCCTTGTATTCAATTATCTTTTCTTCTCTATGGCCTCTCCTCCGACTTCAGAAGAAGGCTTTTTACCCCAAGTAAGTTTCAGCACATACTCATAACATCCCCAAAGGCCAGTACTTTTATCTTTAGCAGCTGTGTTTGTGGGAGATGGTCTCAGCAGAGCCCTGTAAATCATTTCCACCTTTAGAGAAAGGCTGATCTATCATCATTGTCTTTTATGTCAATATCATAATACTAAAATGGACACACTTTCAAGTGAATCTTTACAAAGCACACAGTCTCTTAGCCTTATACTAAGACGAGAACATTGAAGGAGGACATACCATAGTAGTCCTGAGTAAGGGCTGAACCTATTATTGCAATAAAAACTGCTGGCATCCAAACCTGGGCCCAGGACATTAAGGCTAGTCTTACCTTTCTCATGCCAGTTAGATGGATATGTAGGCATGGCCAGAAACAAGCTGTTGTCTGTTTACAGGGAAGAGAAACAGAAGGGAAATAAGCCTTTTATTCTATCTCTACTGACACAGCAGACTTACCATAAACTTGTATCTGTGTAAGCTACAATTTTCAAAACAAATGCAGAATGGTTTGAATTGGAAAAAAAAAAATTAATCTAAGCTACTAGCAGCCACATTTTGCCTCATGTTTGGGATTAGAAAGTTTATTGGAAAGGTCCCTGCCTAAATTGTGGATATTTGGCTAGAGACAGTCTCACTTCTGCAAAGTCCAGCAGGTTAGGTTTTGATTTTCAGAATAGTAGGGTTTCCCAATAGCTAAAGCATTACCATAAGGCTTGGAAGCCAAGATGTTTATGAACTACACATCTCTCTATCATAGCTATTAGCTTATTCCAGGAGTCCATTCCTCTCTGCATCTGTAAAAATTGAAAATTTGTTTAACCAAAATGGGAAAATGCAGTAGGTCCTTATGTAATAGGGGTTCTTTGATAGATAAACCAGCTCCTAAACACACCAACAGGGAGATGAGAGCAACAGGGAATCAACCCATGTACAAAGTTTAATGTTAAGAATGTAATTTCTACAGAAAGTCATGTGTGGCAGCTTTGATACTTTTTGAATCACAGCGACTAGCTGAGCAAAGGAAAACGGGTCTGGAAAGGCTTTTAGCTGTGAAGCCATATGATGTCACTCCAAGTCTCACCCCTAAATGTGTCTGACAGCCCATGAGCGATCTCCTGGAGGTTGCTTGTGTCAGGATATCCCACAGGTCAGGAGGAGTAGCTGAAAACTTGATCCTTATATTAACACCAACTGTGAAATCTACCAAGGCTTCTGAAATGTGCTCAATCTGCAGATCTTCATGGGAGCCGGAGTCTAGCAAAAAATAAATCAATATGGGATTATAGTCACAGATAATAGGTTGAGGAAGACTGTAGCTCATGTTTATTTTATGGGAATCTTTCTCATTTAGGAAGAAAGAAAACTAGCAAATTGGATCCAAGATTGCCTATAGTCTGAAAGGGACTCTTCACTCATTATTATACCCATCATATTTCTGCCTTAGCAAATTTTACCTGAATAGATCACCAGACAGGGTGCCTTCAGAGGCACTTCAGACTCCAATCTGAATTTCTTCATCACTGCAGAGCAACTTTCTCCACTATTTTATTTTTATTTTAACACCAAATAGAAATAATTGAACTTTTAATCTTTTGATGTGGTCTTTTTCTCACTGTTAACTAGGATTTTCCTTGGTCTGAAAAGATTATTTCAGCCCAAGATTAACCAGCTCCATGAGTTACATCTTGTAGCTCTTGCCTTTGTCCTGGTAAACCACCCTAGACAAGACACTTTAGAGAGAAGCCAGTGTTCTCACTTTGCAATGTATTGAATGCCTTAGTTTTAGGGAGGGACCCCAGAGCAGAAACATCTATCAGAACAAAAGTACAATTGCTCAGCAGACTCACAAAGCAAAATTCATTGGAGGTTTCTCAGGACTGATAATACATCAAAAGAGGTACCAGAAATCATTCACCTTTGAAAAGCCCTATCTGTCACCTTCTGCTCCTCTGCATATTTACCAGGAAGGCATTATCTGAGCCAATACACTCCTAACACTCAGAGAATAATTCCCCAGGATAGGTGTGTTTTCTCATCTACTCCTAACTCCTTGGATTTGAACTCAAGGGCCTGGATTGAAAACAGCTGCTGTAGTGGCAGCTTTTACTTTGATAGAAAGATAAGAACCATTTCTTACACTCCAAATGTAGCAAGGCCTAGTAGATGCATTTACAAACACGAACAAACTATGTAGACAATATTCAGTCTCTCTTTAAAGAGACTGCTTGTATTACTTGGAATGAGTACTTACTAAGCACATACCTGCTGCAGAGGGGTTCCCCAAAACACATTCTTACAGACTGAGGAAAAGAAGAACATCAACCACCACGTCAACCCATTCTCCCAGAACTGTCAGGAGAAAAGAATGAGCTGATGTTTACCTTTGAAAGGACTTCCACTTGAAAAAACATGAAAGGCAAGACAGCTTTGCTGGGGACACAGAACTAGTTGCTTCATCCTCCAGGGATGCCTCTCTTATAGACAAGGTTGCTGAAATCCTCATCCAGCCCAGCTTTGAATAGCTTCAGAGATGGGGCATACACAACTTCTTTGGGGAATCTGTTCCAGAGTCTCACCACCTTCATACTGAAGAACTTCTTCCTAATGTCCAGTCTGAACCTATTCTCCTTCAGTTTAAGAACATTTCCCTTGTCCTATAGCTCTTGTATGTTCCCTTCAGGTACTTATAAGGTCCCCCTACAGTCATCTTCTTTTCAGGCTGAATAATTCCAGCTTGCTCAGCCTCTTCTTGTAGCAGAGGTGCTCCAGCCCCTGGATTATCTTTGTGGCCTTCTTCTGGACTCATTCCAACAGATCTATGTCCTTCTTATGGTGGGTACACCAGAACTGGATGCAGTATTTGAGGCGGAGTCTCATAAGTGCAGAGTAGAGGGGGAGAAACACCTCTCTTGTTCTGCTGGCCATGCTTCTCTTGATGCATCTTAGGATATGGTTTGCCTTCTGAGCTGCATGAGTGTGCTGTCGGCTCATGTTGAGCTTCTTGTTCATCAACATCCTCAGGTCCTTCTCTTCAGGGCTACTCTCAACCCACTCTGTACTCAGCTTGTAATTGTGCCTAGGATTGGTCTGACCCAGATGCAGGACCTTGCACTTGGATTTGTTGAACCTCATGCAGTTTGCACTGGCCCGTTTCTCAAGCCTGTTAAGGTCCCTCTGGATGTCCCTCAAGTGAACCCACTGCACCACACAGCTTGGTATCATAGGGAAACTTACTGAGGGTGCACTCAATGCCATTGTCCATGTCCATGTCACTGACAAACATGTTAAACAGAACTGGATGCAGAACAGACCCCTGAGGAACTCCACTTGTCACTAGTCTCCAGCTGGACATCAAGCCATTGATCACAACACTTTGAGTGCGACCTTCTGGCCAGCTCCTTATCCATCAAATGGTCCATCCATCAAATCCATGTCTCTCTATCTTGAAGACAAGGATATCATGTGGGACAGTGCAAATGTCTTGCACAAGTCCAGACAAATGACATCAGTTACTCATCCCATACTACCAAATCTGTAACTCTGTCATAGAAGGCCAACCAAATTTGTTAGATGTGATTTGCCCTTAGTAAAGCCATGTTGGCTGTCACCAATCACCTCATCATTATTTATGTGCCTTTGTACTGATTCCAGAAGGAATCTGCTCCATGATTTTACCAGGAGTTTCTTGTTCATATATATAGGCCTCTTGGCCTTTTTGCCTGATTTCTTCTTTTTAGAGATGCAGTGCCATTGAGCCTGGAGGAGATGATCCTTGATAGGCAACCAGCTTTCCTGGGCTACCAATCCCTCCAGGGTCTTGTCCCATGGTATCCTACCACGGAGGTTCCTGAAGAGGCCAAAACTGGCCCCCCTGAAGTCGAGGGTTTCAAGCTTCCTGAGAACTCCCTTCTTTGATGTTTTGAACTTAAACTCCATCTCATGGTCACTGCAGCCAAGGCTGACTATGAGCTTAACATTCCTCACCTGCCCTTCCCTGTTGGTGAATACAAGATCTAGCATGGCACCTCTCATCATTGGTTCCTCTGTCACTTGGAGGAGTAAATTACCATCAAGGCAATCCAAGAATCTCCTGGATTGGTTGTGCCCTGCTGTTGTTTCTCCTATATTGAAGACCAGGGCTTGCAATTCCTATCTGTCTATGAAGGGCCTCGTCCACTCTGTCCTCCTGGTCAGGTTGTCTGTAGAAGACCCCCACTGTAATGTCCCCTTCTCTTCCTTTCATCCTCACCTATAGGCATTCGGTCTTCTCTTCATCACTCGCCAGGTGGAGCTCCATGCATTCTACTTGTTCACTGACATAGAGGGCAACAACCCCTCCTTGCCTCCTTTGCCTGTTCTTCCTGAGGAGCTTAAACCCTCCTATGACACAGTAGTCATAGGAGTTATTCCACCATGTCTCCATGATGCCAATCAGGCCACAGTGCTCCAAGCATGCAAGCATCTCCAACTCCTCCTGTTTATTGCCTATGTTGCAGGCCCTTTGCATAAAGACATTTGATCTGTGCCCATCATGAAGTGCCTGGAGGCCCTAATGTGGTACAGCTGTATGATTCCAACACCTTTTTATGGGCATGGACTGTAGTTCCTACTTGCCCCTGATCAGGTGTTCCTCTGATTTCTAAACCATTGCATCCTCCTGCTGACTGTTGCCACTATGGAGGAAGACTTTTATCTGGATTAAAGGATGGGTAAAGCACAGCTGGAGAGAAGGGCCAAACTGAGGTATTTCCTTAGAGTGGTTTGGTTTTGATCCACTGCCTGCACTGCTGGGGGAAGGAGGGTGATGGGCTGCCCTTCAGGATGGGATACACTCAGGCCACTTGCCCCTGGCTAAGGGGAACCACATACAAATTATTTAAGGGTGTGACACAAAATGTGACGATTTCTGAAGACCTCTGCTCTCTCAGGGAGCAGATGTACCCAGCAGTGGAAAATGCCAACATATTTCCTCTCAAACGCCTGCAGCCAAGATATCCTGGTGGAACATCAGAGCTGCCAGGACTGAGCAGTTCTTTGTGCCAAGACAAACCAACACATGCAGTTGGCTGAAAAGCAAAAGTTGTCAGCCAAGTTCAGGAAACCACCAAGATCCTAGCCAAAGAGCTGTTGTGTTGATGTCTTTAAAATTATAAGAACCCATACACAGAAAATGAGATATTCCAGACACGTGCTTTATTTAACCAAACCGTGATTAGTTTATAATTGTTCTTTCATGGTCTTTTCATTTGGATGCTGTCTGGTTAAATAAGAAATTTACTAAGAAACAGCTGTCAGTTGAAACATTCTATGTTTTTACTGTCATTGTGTGGGTTTTTTTCTGTTCTCTACAGAGGCACACTATTAAAAAACCCACAAACCTGTTATCCTTTTCATAGAAAACATTAACTTTTCAAAAGAGAAAAAAAATTCAATGGATCTCACATGCAAGAGTGTACTTACCAGACTTCATGTTCAAGGGCTTACAGCACTTAAAAATCAATTTAGTCCTGCTTCTATCTGTTTTGCAGATGATATTATCTCCTTTTATCTTAGGTAACATGGGCATAAAAATGATTTTTCTAACTGCAGAGTTGGGAAGAGAATGCACTCACACTAAGCCTTAGATACAAAGATGGTGAAAATCTGATTTTCCTGCTTCTGTAGTCTGTTCAACTGTGAAGCAGCAACATTACATATTGGTAAGAGCACAGGATCACTTCCTTTTGCAGTACTAGCATGCACAGAAGCAACAGAGAATGGCAATTTCAGCTTGCAGGGACACCTCTCCCCCCTCAAACTAAACATTGAAGCTTGCCACGTTTTTTACTGAGGGGTTATCACATCCTAATGATTGCTTCATCCACACCATGACATGTGAAGAGATAAGGACATGTGTACCTCCCATTTCTATGCCAAGTTTTATACAGTCAAAATTCCACATAAAATGTTAGCTTGTATAAGAAAACTTAGATATTTATACAAAGGAGAATCCTTACCCAACAATCCTTGGCAGGAATCAAGTTGCTTCTGTTTGCAGCATAGCATACTGGACTTCTGTGCAAAGCACACAACCAAAAGGAAAAGAGGGACAAGTCTGTAACGTAACTTCATTTTGCTTTAAATCAAGAACATTCTGTGGACAGAGCTGAAAGATCATACGATGGTTGCAACAGAAGTTCCTGTTGCCATGACAAGAGTGGGTGAATATTTATTCAGAGAGAAATCATGTTATTTTTTTCCTCTCACAAGTGTCTCTGGGGTTAAATAACCTAAGTGTCAAACTATGACCCACAAATTGCTCAAGCACTTCAGGCAGTAGTAGAAAAACAGGAAAGCCACAGAAGGCAGTTACAGTAAAAACACAACAACCCCTGTCCTTGGTGAATTTGGGTGTTCAGTTTGCAGGCCAACAGTCAGAGAAAGCAGCAAGCTACAAGCCTGCAGGCTGAACAGCAGAATCTCAGTTTCCTCTGCAGCACAGGGACAGAAGGAAGCACAGCATCCTTCCTTAGATCTCTGGGGTGGAGGAACATGTATAGGCCATGTATAGGCTTTGTATAGGCCAGGACTCACGTTGACTTTCCCTTCCCAAATACCTCTATACTGATAGAACTGCCTCAGCCATGGTTCCCAGCACAACCCAGCTCAGGTGCCTGAGCACTGCCCTCTTCCTTCTACAGATCCTGACTCAACATGAGCCATCTGCAAGACCAAATTGCTTATGAATCTAGGAGGACCCAGGCTGCTATACAGAAGCTCACCTGCACAGTTTGCGAAGGTGCCTTTACTTTCCCAGTAATTTTCCAGAGTTTTGCAGAAACTAAGCCTTTCTAAGAAATTGGTTAAATCTGACAATATATGACAGCTTGAAAATTACTTATGTGATGCTATCTGCTATTATCTAGCAGAATTCCCTGGCAGACATGGTAACAGAAGGAGTCAGTGCTACTAGAATTCTCATACAATTCTATAAATTGCTTTCAGGAAGATGTGATTGTCAATATTTTGCTCATTGTCTCAATGATAACAGAACTGCATTTGGTAGTAACAGCCCAGAGTTAACATGCCTTATTTAGCTGTGCCTGGTCCATGTCCTGGCATCCTAAACTTGTTACCCTTTGGTTATGAGAAATTGCTCTCCGATTAGCACAGGCAAACAGGTGTCTCTTGTAGTGTTCAGTTTAAGTGTGGGACATCAGCAAAGACCTTGGATATATAGACATAAGTGGAAAACAGAGATCCCAGAACTAAAAACAACTCAGTGACTGATGGTCAACTACTGATTATGGTAGGAGCTCAACCTTGAGAGCTGGGAAAAGACTGCTGTAAGTACAATAAAGAATAGACTAAATAGTTACGTGAGAAAAAAAGAACCGAGTAAGAGGGCAAGGCACCTGCTACTGGTGGTAAAAGTAGCAATCTCCAGCATAACAACAGTTCATGGGAGAGGGGTCAAAGGCTAAGAACTGTCCAGAAATTAAAAAAACCTTCTAAATGGGAAAGATCTTGAATTCTGGGGAGAGGGATCATGTCATCATGGAATCATGGTGGGATGCTGTGAGCTCCAAGGAAACTGCCTCCCCTCACTCTCCTTTGTCTGCTCTGAGCATTACTGAATATAATCAGTAATAACTGAAAGAAGTTGGTTACAGTTTTGGGCAACAAATGCTTCGCAGGAAATTGTGAAACTCCATGTACCCCAGCTTCCAAAATGACTGCTGATAAATTAACTGTAATCTCTAGAGGCATTAAATTAATCCTAAATTAAAGTCTAAGACTAGTCTGCTTAATACTGACTATTTGCTGGCTATCAACTCTAATCATCCTCTTACATCCTCATTGAAAGCTACTTACATGTGGCCCCTTCCACTGTAAATTTTGGGGTAGTTTTTTTAGCACTGCTCCCATTCCAGTAGAGCTATGAGCTGGGAAGTTGCTGTCTGTCAGCAAGCATTTGTCCTTCAAGCACATCTCTAGCAAAGCCTGGTAGTTCTGCTGGGTAGGTGTGGTGTGTTTTTGAAAAGTACTTCTGTCTAAAGGCCCTAGTGACTTCTTTTTCAAGCACAGCAGAAAAGGCCTGGAGAAGTCTACAGGAAGTCTACACCAAGATAATTTTTTTCACCAAGGATTCTGCAGGGATGTCACCCTGCACAGTCCTGCTGGAAACCCTTGGTTTCTTGGGATGAGGTCTGTCTTTTCAAGGAGAATTCCTAATTAAAGTGTAAAAAGTCAATTTAATCATGGCTTTTAAAATTTTCTCCTGAGCCAGCAGCAGGGTGAGTGGAGTGAGTGGCACTCCCATGAGAAACAGAGACCCCTTTGATTCTAACCTGCATTTTCAAGGCTTTACATTCACTGTAGATATGAGTGAAATAAAAATGAGCGACTACATTGACTTTTTTGTATAGTTTTGAAGCCATACATTCAGCTATTCTGAGTCTCTCTGGTCTATTTAAAGGTGCCCAAGATATTTTCGTAACATGCTGCAACATCTTTATTCAATCACATCCTGGAATGCAGTTATTTTCCCTCCCTCTCACAAAAAAGCAGAAAAATGGAACACATTAGGTGTTTCAAAGCCATTACTCACAACCTCCCAATGGTTATTTTGCCCTTTTGGACTCATTTTGGAGAATGATACAATCTCCGCCAAAAGATCACAATCCATCTTGCTGATACCACAGATTCACACATGAAATAGCATGCTGATATATTTCTGCTTGTAACACTCAAGACAGATGTTTCTCATCCCCTCAGTGAAAATAGCAAAGAGAGATTTCACAGCCCCTTTTTAAATATTAAGAGCAATGCTAAACATTAGCAGCCATCACCTTTCTCTGCAAGTGGTGGGCTCCGGGGAGAAATCGTGACTAAAATCTCATCGGGCAAATCATGCCTATCAGTGGTAACAAGGTGAGTTGAATAATAGGTTTCTCCTTGCAGTGCAGACTGAAAAAAATTAATTGGGCTACAAAGTTCAATAAATGGTTCACATGCCATAATGATACAGTATTTGGATGGCTTCTTCATAGAGGACGCTCTCTGAGACTCAAAATCACTGTCCCAGGCACTCTAGGAAACTGGTTTCAGACAGGATCCAACTGATTGTTATTCCCATCAAAACTGAAGGTCACCAGTATTCACTGTGAGAAACCAAACAACAGATTATGCCATACTCCCACATGGAGCCCACATCTGTTATAAAACCACTCTACAACTGATTCGCAGGGCTTCATTGTCAAAGGCAACCAAGGGAAAATCTTCAAAATATAACCCTGGATACAAAAATTCAATTTCCTATGGTAAAGTAGGCATTTCAGACCTGAAAAATTAGTTAAATGCCTAACAATTTGCTTACTTTTTCTCCAGATGAAAAACAGTGTCTATCCCTCCAAACCTTATATTTTTATAGTCGTTGACATTCACAGCTACAACATAAAGAATACAAAGAGAGATATAAGAGAAAAAGAGAGGATGAAAACAGCCTGAAGATGGCTGCATTTTATATAGACATAAAAAAAAAAAACATGTATGAAGAATTTCTGATATTGCTGCTCCCCAGGAAAAGATGCGGGCAAATTACATACTTTGAGCTACAGTAAAAAGCAAATACTTGAGACTTGATTTTTTGGTGTGCAGAGCACACACAATGCCTGATAAAATCACTGTGACCCTTCATCAGTTCTCACCTCAGTCTGGCACTTATTTGAAAAAAGAACTACATGTTTGTTACAGATAGGCCTTGAAAAGCAGAGATAGTATGAATAAAAATAATACCTAAAAAACCCTGAGATTTAAATTACCTGCATATGTTTTCAAGAAACTGAGCAGCCCTGACCCTAACAGTGTGTAGGTCTAACAGTAACTAATACTGATACTTTATATATTTTGAAAACCTCCCCCCTGAATATGCATGTGGGTATATTATTTTAAACTCTTTTCCAAATTATCTGGAAATCTCAGAACAAAGGATGTGATGAAGCATTTTTGTGCCATGACCAGCCACTGCTTAGACAGCTACAAGGTGTTCCACCTCATCTTTTAACCTTTTGCCTGCTGCCTGTCCACAATCATACAGTTGTATAGGACTAGCCAAAGTATACCTGGAAGTCACTTGTACTCCTTTTGTACACACTCTGGTGGAGCAGAGTGTGTGCATGTCTCTTCCAGCAATTATAATTTTTAAGGGAAAGCAGCTAAGTGTATCAGACAGAGGTTAAAAGCTTTAGATACAAGTTGTGAACCAGTAGGTTGGATGAATTTTATTATTTATTCTTTGCACGGTCCATTAGTTGGCATGTTTGCCAATTGATAGCAACCTGTGATGTATCTGATCTTTCTCAACATCTTTGATGCCCTGTCCCTTAGTCTTAAAACAAGAATCTGAAGAATCCACAGAAAATACTTCACTTTTAGTAAGGTGATTGGACCATGAAAGATTTCTCCAAGAGCCTCTTACTCTCTATGAAATAATTTACTTCAGGCAACACTGGGGTCATGAGCAATTTGGGGGTTAAACATGGAGCTGACAGAGCTCATCCCAGCCACTCTGATTTAACAAAGACAATCTTTATCTGGACTGAGGTGCCTCTCCTGATCAAATGTTTGCATACAAAATAATAAATTTTAAGGCAAGCAGAGCAAATGATGCATGGCCATGTTTCACAACCCCTCTCATAATACAGTACAACATTAGTTACAGAAATTAGCAGTCATTAGTCAAAATGGAAATGTGACTGTATTAGGCTGTGTTAATCTTTATTAGTCTATAAACACACAGTATGAAAACAGCATATGTGTTGTTCCAAAAGTGGGGTCCATCTCCCGCTGTGCAATAAGCTGATTCATACACAGAATTGAAATAGTTGCTTTCATATCCACTTCTGAACAGAAAAAGGAGTGGGGTGGTATTCCACAAAGCAAGCTCAATTTCCCAAAACACAAGTGCTACTTTTATACGCAAAATATGTGATAAAGAACTTTATCTCCAACATTATTCTATTATTTGCACATATGATCAGTTAATTCATTCCTTGCATTGATTTAAAATGGCAATGCTCAAAAATTTCAGGATGCATGCTCAAAGAGTAAGGGGCTTTTTTTTTAGTAGGGGTCCTGCTAGTTTATGGGAAGGTATTTTAGTATGCTAACAGCTCATTAATATATTAATGATATGTTTAGTACAGTGAATGCAGCAACACAGTGTTTTCTACTCAGTGCTCAAGGCTGTAACCAAGATAAGTTGTGCAGGAGGATTCCTTCCCATCCCTTTCATCTCTTCTGCAGGTTTCTTGCAGGCCTGTCTCAAGGACAGGCTGTTGACTACTTGGGATATGTTTTCTCAAGTTGGAATTTTTTTTTTTTCCTAATTCTTGCTGTTTCACTGTTATATAAGCTCCATTTTTATGCTGTGTCTGTTGTTCTCTTCTATGTGATTTTTCCCCAAATATGATTTTTTTTCACCAAAATTTTACTTATTCCAATTAATAACTGATGTCACTTGCAGGTGCAACCTCAAGTTTCTGATTAAACATTGTGGTGTATTTCAGAAATAAAACATCAAAGCTGACTACCACTCCTCAGGTGGGATTTTTAATAAATAGGAGTATCCTGAAAAGAAGCAATGAACTGTGTTTTCTCACAAAATGAATGAATGTACAGAGAGGTGGAGGCCCTTGCCCTGAGTCTCCCACTGATGTTAACAAAAAGTCTGTAGCAAAAATGCCAGGATGGTGTTCAGAACTTCAAACACTACTAGCAAAAATTCACTTTAAAGACTTTTGTTGAGAATGTAAAATGCACATTCTTTGCTGTGTAAATTGTACAGGTTACATCAAAATCAGTGGAAATATGAAAACCCCATTTACTCAAGGTTACAACATCCTATTCATAATGATGCAAATCATTACAGATTCTGACTGCCCACAACCTCTGCTAAAGTCAGGTGAAACTTTTGATCTCGGTAGAATCCTTTCTGACCACGTATCAGCTAAACCACCTCCAAATAGGAAACAAGAAAGAACAAGAGTGCACAAAATCTGGGTTAGCTAGAACAGCAGCCTGTGTTCCCAACAATCTGGCAGGCAGCAGCTTTGGAGCTGTGACATGCAGGGCAGCTGACATGGCTCATCTAGCTACTTTACATCACACTCATTCTTCTCATGTTTGCCGATACAACCTTTTTGCCTTTCTCTTCAAAGCTTCCAGAGAAAAGTACAACAGGAGCTGCTGCATACAGCACAGCCAGCAAAATCATGCAACCAATACACTCATTTAATCCTAGAGTTATACACCTCTCAAACCCCTAGAAAATCCTAACTCTGTACTGGTCACGGATTACTACTGAATGTCAACACCAAATCCCTCCACATAGCACTTGGCATTTGATACCTTCTCCAGGTCTGTTCTCACAGCAAAGGATAGTTGTTCCTCTGGCAGTGATGACAGCTGCTTAGAAATAATGTATGTTATCTATACCTATGTGAGTGTTTATGTGCACGTGTGTGCGCATGTATATATATGTCTTGCCTACCTAACCCCGAGAGCTAGTTCTAACCTATCTACCTATGCTGTGGCAGAAGCAGGAGGTGGGGGGAAAAAAAGCACACTGAATGACAGAAAATTTCTGAAGAACTCAATGCAAAATATTTCACAGAAGACATGAAAGAACAGGTCAGCCCATAATGCAGGCTACCATTTGACTCACACTTTGCTTCTGGCAGATTCTTTATTTAGTTAATCATTTGATTAGTCAGTGCACAAAACTCTGTGTCTCTCCATCTATCACTGACAAGGTAGACCAGGAAAATGCTTTCAATTGTGTCTTAATACATTGTAAAAGGATTTCTGTTTTCAGGTAATACAAAATTCAGAAAGAAAATATCCTAAACCCCCCTACATTTTCTCAGCACAGACAGGACCAAAATGGTCTCTCCACCTTGCCAATAACTAAAACATGTCTAAAAATACAATTCATGTAAGTTTGAGGGCAGTGTAAATCCTCTGACAGAGGCAGTCAGAACCATCCAAGGGTTACAGAAGAAACCTCCAAGCTTCTGTACTGCAAGAATGGCAAGGGCTTGGGGGACTTGACACTGGAACAGGTTTCCCAGAGAGATGGTAGAAGCCCTATCCCTGGGAGATTTTAAGGCCAAGCTGGACAGGGTTCTGAGCAACCTGATCCTCGTGGGAGGTGTCCCTGCCCATGGCAGGGGGGTTGGAACTAGATGGTCTTAAAGATCATTTCCAACCCTGAAAATCCTATGATTCCATTACTTTTCTTTCCAGCACTGTTACCGACATCATATGGGCAAAATCACCTGTGTGCAATATAACATGCTTTGTTTGCCACACAAATATAAGAAGTGAACTGTCTAGAGGTAAGCACACTTCCCACTCACTTTATGTATATTATCCATCCCTACACTGTCCATTTCTGGTGGCACTTCTGGGTACCAGCACCCTGTTCCACCCCAGGCAATAAGAGCAGCATGGAGAGGTTAGAGAAAATAACCATGTATGTGCATACCAAGTCACCTGGGAACAATCATGCAAGAAATACAATGGGAAATATTTCAGAGGAATATGGAGGAGTAGTGAGGGCAGGAAAGGAAGGCAGCAGCTTTCTGAGTTGTAGAGGCAAAGCAGTGAGTGAGGGAAGAGATAGACTGTGCTGGAGGCAGTATTATTTCTAGGCCACATGGCAGGCAGTCATGAAGTTTGACCTTTCTGTACCAGAGGAAACTCTCCTCCCCTTACCAAATTAGTGTATTTGGTTTAATTCTAGGGGCTCACAGCACCTTCCTTTTCCTTCATCCCTTTGTCACAAACCTGGCTATTCCCTGTTGAACCTATCACTACCTGAAACTCTCTGGCTCAGTGTATTTGAGTTTCTTACTTGGTAATGAACAGCGACAGTAACTGTCAGCCATGTTACCAATGGCCAGGGACACAACTGAGGAACTACAGACATAGAAGTCTAATACATCTCACCTTGAGAGAAAAAGACAGATTTTGTAGTAGAGGGCAGTAGCAGACCCTCATAATTGTCAGATACAGATATGTCTTGATCACTGGAGTACAGTAGTTTCTGAGTAGGGGAGTCAGGAGAGAGCTGTTGCATTTGAAAGGCTGAGAAACCTTCAAGAAAAACTGACTTTCTTTCAGCAGTGACATCTTAAATGAAAAATAAACATTTAGAAGAAAAGATTTAATTGTTTTTGCTCTATTTCTGCTTTTAAATCTTTTTAAAATGCTTTTTTTTTAATTGCCTAAATATTGCACTGTGAGACTAGTCTGTTCATAAGAAAAACACCCCTGTTTAAGAAATGAAGAGGAATCAGATTAAAACTTTTAGCTCAGATTCTGGCTAAAAAAGAAAAAGCTGATTGTACCCCAAACTTCCTTTCCTAATTTTACTTCCCTTTGTTTTTGACAAGATCTATGCTTCAAGGTAAGGAGAGTCCCTGAGGAAGTCATCCTTCCAGAGAGAAATGGCTAGGAAAACAGTGAAAAACAAATAAAATTGTGCAATATTTGTTAGTCACCCAAAGAAAGTCTATAAAAATGTGGCTTGCTTATGAGCTGCCCTGGTGATAAAGAATCCAGAAGAAAAGGACTCTCTTCAGATAAGACAAGGAAACTTTTTTTTTTTTGTCATTTGACTATTTGGTACACATCTTCATGATTAGCACAATGTAATGATTAGCATCTATTGTCTTCTTGTAAGCATGGGACAAGAGTGGCTCTGCCATACCTGTAGCAGTCAGCTGCCACAGCTTGCACAGCAGAAACCTTGCTTTCCTCCACCATTCACTGCATTCCGGAAAGGCACCAAGGTGGCCTGGTAAGATATGCAATCAAAGGCTTCCTGGCCTGACCTTTACTCAGCTCCGAGATTATCACAAGCAAGCACCAAAGAGACTCCATATATAGCTGTAAAAAAAACCAGAATGGCATTGGAGGAGCACAGCCCGTAAATGGCAAAACTATCTAGAAGATTAAAGTGATTTTTTTCCCCCTATAAAAAAAAGGGATTCATGCCAAAATATGTAGATTTCTACAGGGCTTTTAATTTTCAGTTTTCACTGGAAAGGAGTAACCAAATTCTTAGAGCCTAAAGTTTCTATTTATAAAACCAAAGAAACCAAGAGAATTAAGGAGGTTTCAAAACATTAATTCCACTTTCAGATGAGCTTTAGGCATTGGCAGGAAAGAAGCCTTCAGAACTTCAGAAAATACATTCAGATTTCTATTTTCTCCCAGAAAATGAAAAATCGTCCCTGGAGTAAATTGTTTGCACCTCGTGGGTCAGGCCATGCCTCACAGCCTACAAGCACATCCGCTCACAAAAATGGGCACAGCCAGGAGAATGGCTACTCCTGCAGACAAATGCATACAAAGGGACATGAATTATTATCCAGGCAGGTGGGGCCACCACTTGTCTCCACATCTTCTGGGAATTCTAGGAAAAATCACCCTCTGTGTCCCAGGCATTGAGAGGTGAGAAGAGTCTGGCAACCTGCCATTATGGCACACCCCGGGAATGCGCTGAGTCATGGGGCCACGGCTGAAAAACCCACGCAAGCCTTTGGCCCGAGCACTGCAGCCTTAGCACTAATTGCTGGAAGAATAAAGGAGGAGACAGCAGCTAATTTGCCTGCTTCATCTGCTTAAATGGTGAACTCTTCAGAATACAGCCTTGTTTCTACCCCAAGAAGTGAAGGGGGAGCAGTAGTGCAGTCGAGTCCTTGGTTTGGACTCCGCTCCAGCGGGCAACGCTCAGGAGCCGTCGGCTCCCCGTCAAATTCGCCCGCGCAGGGGCGTGTTTTAAAGTGAGGTGAGAAAGGGAAGAAAATGGCTGCAATTGCCTCCAGTGGCCCTCAGGGGGCACTGTGCCCCACGGGGCGGACCTGAACCCACGCACCGCCTTTCCCCGCCTCAACATGGCGTCGCCCGTTCTCTCCGGCGGGTGAAGCCGCGTTAGGCGGTGCCTGCCAGGAGCTGCCAACTTCCGCTGCTGGGCCATTTCCTGGAGGGCAGCCCTTAAACGGCCCTCGCTGCGCCTGAAGGGCCCTTCTTCCCTGGCATACCCGCGTCGGGAGCCTGCGCTGCTCAGCCCAGGCTGCGAGGAGGAACGGCTTTTGAAAGAGCTGAAGCCTTTCGCGGGGACCGTTTTTCTGACTGAAACCGCCGGTGCGGACGGGGTAACGGCAGGCGGCCCTCCCGGGTGGGCGCTGGAGTGGAGCCAGGACGTCCCCCGGGCCCGGCAGCCCACCCGCCCAGCCTCAGGGGGCATGCGGGGGTAGCTTACGGCGGCAGCCAAACAGCGGTGCCTCCTCTGCCCACCGCCCAGTCCCGCTGGTCGCCGCGTAGCTGGCTTCAGACGGCCCCAAGATGTTCAGCTGGCTGGGCACCGATGACCGCCGGAGGAAGGACCCCGAGGTCTTTCAGACGGTCAGCGAGGGCCTGAAAAAGCTCTACAAAACAAAGCTGCTCCCCTTGGAAGAGCACTACAAGTTCCACGAGTTCCATTCGCCGGCCCTGGAGGATGCTGACTTTGACAACAAGCCCATGGTGCTCCTCGTGGGACAGTATTCTACTGGGAAGACCACCTTCATCAGGTAAAACCTAGGCTGCGGTAGGGTAGAAAGGATCCCCGTGTTATGTCTCTGGATCCCTTTTCTCTTCCCTGCTTTATACCTGTCAACAGTTTTCAATTGAAAAGCTGCCTCCAGTAAAATTACAAGACGGTCCTTGGCAAGGGCAGGGTGGTTTGGGACGTCCCATGAAACTCCCGACCGTGTGGCAAAAAGCAGCCTAGAACAAGGTGGAGGAGTACAGACGGCATTAGCCTCGAGGAATGAGTCACTCAGGGACCTCTTGTCCGCTCAAAGTGCAAAGGCAAAAGTGCCTCTAACAGCCATTTTTTCCACCTTGATGTAGCTTCGTGGGGCAACCTATGGTCTAGGGAATATGGTCTCTGTCTTGGCTTGTGTTTTTCATCTGAACTGTGTGCAGTGGCAACACTCAGTGCCTAGTTAGAGAAGCATGTGTGCTCGGTGAGGTTCATAGGAGGAGGGAGACCTTCTCATCTTTAGGGTTCTAAAAGTAAGCCCTGTTTTGTCTGTGTTCTGGTCTGCTGAGATGCTGGGAGTATCAGGTTCATTTGTAATTGTAAAGGAAGAGCAGCTGTCAGCACCAGGCTTGATGTGAAACTGACAAAAGAGAAGGTTAAACTTTTTTAGTTGGACTTGATAGAAGGGGTTTCGGTTCAGCCACTGCTAGTTCAGGTTGCAGAAGCCTTTCTCTTAGAGCTGTTCTGCCATTGTTTCTTAAGTGATTCATAAGCTTAGTGTTAAATTCCAGCCTTTTTCTGGTATGGCTATGTTGAAATCTGCGAATTACCCCAGTGTAAATCTGGGTGCAATTTGCAGCCAGACAGTCCCTAGGAGTACTTCGTGGTGGAGAAGGGGTCTGTGAAGCGTAGAGATGTGAGTCAAATTCAAGACTTAAAGAATGACCTTGAGAAACACGGGGGGTTTTTATGTTCTATATTATTCCTGCTACTTAATGCCACAGCCGGGAGCCACAAACAGAATGTATTTCTGCTACCTTGTCACAGCCCGGAGCCACAAACAGAATGCATTTCTGCTACCCTGTCATACACCTGGCAGATGAAGTTTGAGTGAAAAGGCTTTTCTTGTGTGAGCAAATCTGGTAGATGGAGAAGGGGCATGAAGAAGCATTTGACACATGGTTAGAGACAGAATTGCTCTTCTGAAAGTTAACATAGTTATCTGATTCCACCCTAGATCTTTGTTCTGTGACTTGGTATCAAACCTGTGTGAAAGGCTTTTTCAGCCCTCTGGGTTACTCAGATGAAAGCTTCAAGGGGAGGTGCTAAATATCCATTTGTGAGATTGCTAGCTGTGTAACTAGAGCATCTCTTTGTAATGCTTTTCCTTGGATTGCCAGCATCAGCTTTTCCCTGCAGTCTCACCTGCATGCTGCAGTTAGCAGAGACTTCCTGCCTTTGCCCCTTTCTGTTCAGCGAAGTCCTTTTTCTTTAAGCCTGATCTCCTTTTGCAAGAAGTTTGGGTGCTTAAAGCAAGTTTCAGGCAAAAGAAGATTGAGTCTTTGTAAGTCAGCAACCCCTTTGCTGCTCTTCTGTCAGCAAACTGATCTGAGTCTCCCCTCATCCACTGCATTTCGTTTATGCTTGTGTTCTCCTCTCATCTTTGTCTGTGTACAGGACTGAGATGAGCCTGCCCAGAGTAATCAGGAGTATCTGCTTCACAGGACTGCAAAATGGACTTGAGAAAGTCTAGGAGGGCAGAGTTTTCTCTGTGTAAAAGAGTGTTTAAGAAGGAGAAAGTTGAAAATTCTTGCAGAACCCCAAAGCCTCTTACAATAGGAAGAGTGTGAGGGTCTGTTGCTCTGGTGTGTTCCCAAACAAAGGCAAGAAGTGCCAGAAACATGAGTTTTGCTTTTGATAGGCTTCCAACATGAGCTTGTAGGTGCTGGTTTAGAGAGCTTGGATAAGTACCAGGTTATCATTCAGGGTTATTGTGGGAAGGCAAGTGGAGATAAAACTAAGAGCAAGGAGGAGTTAAAAGGGACTGAGGCAGGAAGTGAGGGGGAAAACAACCATTATGTTGTGCCATTAGAGTGAGTCAAGAAACAGTCTCTGCACATCTCTTCCATAATCTTGTCAGGATGGGGGATAATTAGTGTTACCCCTATGTATCCCCTCCACTATTACATTGCATCCTGCTTGTACTGCTGTGCAATTTAGGGATCCCAGTGATGTTGACATCAATACACAATTGAAAATTAGGATGAAGAACCTTAGTCACCTACCTGCCTTAGTCACCTACCTACCTACACTGCAGCATCTTGCAGTGTGGCTGCTAACTTGGCAGGAGGTGATAACAGAAAGAAGGCAGTCAAGGGCAGCAGTGGTAAACAGTCCTAGAGTCTCAGGCAGGGAGGAGGAAGGTTTGTTGTGTGGGACAAAACTGGTGGAGTGAGACCAAAACACTGGCTTGTTTTCAGTGGAACCAGGCTGTTCTTTCCCCTGCTTTAAGGACACAGATTACTGTCATATTTTATGTGAAGGATGTAGCATCGGTAACTGCATTTTATCTATTCCTGCTTCCTGCTGTATCCTCTTTTTGTGTTCAGTCCCTTTTCTTTCCTGAGTATACATTTGGCTGAGACCTTTCTGTAAGGCCAGAGTCTGAAAGGTGGTAATGTTGAGGACCAGGCAACCTCTACCTTGGAAAATCTGACAGCCACAGCAGGATGCCACTGGAGCCTGCCTCTGCAACATTATTGCTTTTTATGTTTCCTGTAAGAGGGTGGGAATGCGGAACAGAACATTACTTTCCTTATTAGATTCTGTGGTTTTTTTCTATAAATAATCCTGGCTTCTGTCCATCCATCCTGCTAATAAAATAAACAAGCCTGCTAGAGCCCTACTAACTGTCAACATAGTTTGCTTTTCTGGTGTAGCCACCCCTTCCTCCTGCAGCTAATCATTTACACGTCGTGGTCTGTCCTTACTGTTTGTCGCAGGCTACACACAGAGAGCTCCCCGTGACCTCTCTGTTGTGGCCCTGAACCTTTCATCTCTGCTTCCACCAGGCAGTTGTCACCATTTCCTCCCTCTCTGCCCTTCTTCCCTTTCCCACTCCGGGAATCACCTCTGCTGTCACACAGAGCATCCTGCATGACTCATCACCAGCAAACGGCCCCTTCCCCCACATCCTGCAGCGCTCCTGCCCATAGTCAGACAGGTCCTTGCCTGGGTCTGGGCCCTATGCTGTTCCAAACCCACCTGGGAGAGGGCAGCCCAAGACAGCCTGGCACTAATGCAGCTATCCTGCCTTTGTCCTTCACTTTCCCACCCCCACCAAAAGCAGGGAATGGCCTGAAATGAGGCAGTACGATTCGACCTGCCACATACCAGCTCCAGATGCTTCTCCAAAAAGCAGACTGTCCATTAAAAAAAGGTGCGGAGTTTTTTTAATATCTTGTTAAAACAATGTTAAAATAACGAAGCGCTCTTGCCTGGCATTATCTGCAGGCTTCCTCTGCCTCAATGGAGGTTATTCTTGATGGTGTTCAGCTGTCAGTGTTTTCCACAGCCATTGTTTGCTGCTCTCCTCTTCCAGAAATACCCCAGAATATGAGAACTGCATGTGCTCTGAAGCTTGCTTCTGTTAGCGGAGTCAGCTGACACCACTGCCTTGCAGAAGTGCCTTCCCCTGTCAGACAAATGTCAATAAATCCCCTTGTATTTGGTCTGTGTACAGTGATTTTCTTGTGCTTTAGATACCGTGATGCACCATGCAGTCAAATCTCCCAGAGAAGCCTTATGTAAAATAGATGCTATGATATTAGGCAGTACAAATTTTCATCTCTCTGATTTCATACCACTTGTTGCACGTTATGTCAATTAACATTGGCTTATAGCTACTTCTGTATGAGAGTGCTTTTGTTAGTTTTCCTTGTTGTTTGTTGTTTCTTTTGGTTTTAGGTCTTATACAAGAAATAAACACAGAAATGCCTTGAAACATGAGCTGAGTGGATCTGTCAAAATTCTTTCTAGCAGCTTGGCTAGAGGAAGAATGTTGCTTAGACTTTCTTGGGAGTTTTGTCTATCAGTGATAGACAGAAACCTCAGGCTTTTTCTCTTTTGTTGCTCAAAAGCTATCATATTACATGTGCACCTCAGACTCTTAAAATGGCAAGCAGGTTATTGTTACAGCAAGGCTGTGACCTGGCACTGGGAGTCAGAGGTGTTTCTCAAAAGCACTTGACTTGTTGCATTTCATAAGTGTAACCACTACCTATTTCATTTCTCTCTAATATCTGCAAGGGGAGAACTCAAAAGTTATTTCTATGGATTCAATGAATTTTATTTGCCACCCAAGACCAGGAGCTTCTGATCATGATCACCCCAAGATGCCTGAGCCTGGCTGAGTTTAGTTTGGTTCCTGAGTTTGGCTGAGTGGCTTTTTAGCAAATAGCTTTTTCAGTGTAAATAGCTTTCCAGAGAATGGAGCCAAGAACACTCATGATAATCTGCAGAGCCCTTGGTGGGAGAAAAGTGGCTGCTTCAAGCGAGAGGGAAGTTACTGTAGCTGCCAGGAAGGTGAGTTGTGGTAACCAACCAGGGAGGTGGCACATACCAGTCAGCATTAGCTGCAGTCTGCTTTTGTTAAGCAATTATGCACCGTATAGGAAAGTTTGAGGAACCTCTACAGGCTTTAGGTAGACAGGCCATATCCACCATAGTATAGGAGCTGAAAGGGCTGTTTCCTTCTTGGAATCTTTCCTGGATTATTTCAGGTTTTTGTGAACTGCTACTTCATGTCAAGCTGCTGTTCCATCTCAGAGTTGCTCCCATCAAGAGAAGTCACTTCTGGTAATATTCTCATGACCACAGGACTTGGTAATCACTTTGGATGAAAGAAGAAAACACATGGTAAAATGCTAGTAAGGGAGATGGTCAGCTTCCAAGGAAATTATGGATATAATTGCCAGAGTTGTTCTTGCTGCAGTCATTCTCTTCCTCAGTGTGTACCAAGCTGTGATTTGCAATGTATTCTAGCCGTGCCCTTCCTTGTATTACCTCTAGAGCCAGCTGAGTTAGCCTTGTCAATTTGTAACTGAAGATGTATTGGCTGACATTGTAATTTTGGTTTCAGCTATGTTTCTTGTAAATAGCTGTACTTGCTGAAATTAAAAGCAAGTTTCTCAGTCAGTGTCTGCTTCTAGGACTGGTAACACTTGATGTTTATAGTTAGAGCTAGAGAATGTTATGCAGAACCAAGGCCATCCGCTCGATTCTGAGGGAACATCTCATACTCCAGAAAGAGAAAAGGAGTAAAGGGGTTGCACGTGCAACCCTCCTTTAGGGAGGAGCTGACTAGGCAGGTGACCAAAATTGACCAGAGTATTCCATCCCATATGCATCATACTCAGTATAAATTTGAGGGATCATGAGGGTCAAACCCTTTCTTCCTTCTTTTGGCCTTCCTTTTTGCCCTTCTTCATGTGTCCCTGTTTGCTTCAGCATGCTGGGAAGATTTTGTTCATCTGCCTGTGGTCCTGATCCGTGCCAGCCTGAATCTGTGTGTTCTTGCCTCCAACTCCTGACTGCTGCTGACCCGAGGAGTCCAACCTGGACTTTCCCAGGGCTGCCCTGCAGCCTCGGTGGTGACATGAGCATTACAGGGGGAAATGGGGGAGGAATGTGGTATCATTTTCTGTATATTTGTATATATTTTTCTTTTTTATCATTACAGTTTCATTAAAGCTGTGTAGTTTAGTTTGCAACCCATAAGTCTCTCTCCATTATTCTCTCTCCTTTCTGTATCAGGGAGGGAGATTCATAGAGAGCATCTGTCATTTGGTTAATTGCCAGCCCGGCATTAAACTGTGACACAGCTATTGGCAGCAATCAACACAATATTGAACTAACTTTAATAAAGTGGCAGTTACATGTTTCTCATGTAACAATCCAGAGCTTATCACCAGACCAGGTGGTCTGACATCATCCCATACATCTCTCTTCTGCAAGCCACATGGATACAATGATCTTAGTTTTTAGCACAGGACCACCAGGTGGGGTGTTTTCTGCATTCTCTCACACAAACACTGGCCTGACCTCAGTGTGGGTATTTGGCTTCTTCATGAGCCAAAGGGAAATGTCCCATGACCCACTGATCCGCCATGAATTTGGCGGGATGAGACAGGATCTGATTCTAGGGTCATATTCAAAGTCCTGCAGGCCATTAGTGGCTCTCTTTCCTTGAAATTTGGCAAACTATACCTCCAGAGAGGCTGCTAGAGGCTTAGGAAATAATAAGGAATGGTGTGCTTACTGTGCTGTTTAGCTTGATAACAAATATTGGGCATATAGTCTGCCACCTACATGCTTAATGCTCAGTATGCTTGAGCACCTTGTATTGCAGACCTGTATCTTCATTGCAGAAGCATGTGGGAAGGGAGTCTTGAGACTTGAACAGTCAAGTACAGGAGAATTTGACATTTGAGTGATTGATTTGGACTGGGGGCTAAGCACATCAATTGGATGAGCCTGCTGAAATAAGCAGCAGTTAAGTAATTGGTATTGGCACCAAAGGCCAGTAAGGTTTCAGGACTAACTCTTGATTCTAGTGGACTGCTGTTTTTACTTTGCTATGCTAAGTCTTGTTTCAGATATCTCAAGAAGTAAATATATGATATGATCAAACATGGTAAGAATCTCAATTTCTTAATTCACTTGAAATTAAAAGATCTTTAAAAGTGGAGATCCTGACTAGAAAAGCTATGACATTTGTCAAGTAATTCAGTAACTGTGCTAAAAGTAGTCTCAGATCCATACTGTTTAGTATGGATCATAACATTGCATCACATCATTACACTGCAGTCTTTAGTACATCTCATTTAGGACCTAGGCAGCTCATGTCTCATGCCCACACCCTATTTTTTTTCCTATAGGTACCTGCTGGAGCAGGATTTCCCAGGGATGAGGATTGGACCAGAGCCTACAACTGACTCTTTCATAGCAGTTATGCAAGGAGATGTGGAAGGAATTGTTCCTGGAAATGCATTGGTGGTGGATCCCAAAAAACCGTTCAGGAAACTCAACGCCTTTGGCAATGCCTTTTTGAACAGGTTGGTATTCAAGAACTTGGTTTCCCTGAAGAATGAAGCTAGAACCTGAGGAGCAGCAGAGCTTGCAATTTAAAGGGATAAGGCATTACACTATTCTAACTTTTTTTTTTCCCCCCCCCATGGCTAATGCAAAGCCATTCCAGCTCTACCAGGTGCATGTGAGACACTTGCTGAAGGGCAGATTAACAAATAAAAGTGAGACATACCTTCATTTTACTTTAACAAACAAACAAAAAAACACAGCACATCTTGTCAGGTTCATTCTGTAGGAGTCTAGAGGTAAATCTGTTCATTACGCTCTGCCTTTGGTAGATTTTTCCATTCTGCCATAAGCTCAGTTTCCTGAAACTAAATAGTCCAGCCTGACATAGCTACTGAACTGGGAAATCTACACATCTTTCCTTCCTTTCTTCCATGTTTAAACATGGAATGTCCCTCTTGTAAGAAAACAAGGCTCTCTCCATTCTAATGTCTTATATATAAGCTCAGGTGCAAAGTGATGACTGCCCTAATGTCTTTCCCATGGAAAAAACTGTAGGAGGTTTGGGCAGTGGCTCTGTAATGAGGAATATAGTCCTTCCGTTCCCTAGACCTAGCCCAACCATACTGAGTTGGATCTAGGCCTTGTAGGAATTCAGCAGCACACACCCATATCCTAGATCACAGAATCACAGAATGTTTTAGGTTGGAAGAGACCTCCAAGATCATCCAGTCCAACCTTTGACTAACAGCACAGTCAACTACTAAACCATGTCTCTAAGGACCAGGTCCAAATGCCTTTTAAATGCCTCCAGGGATGGTGACTCCACCACTGCCCTGGGCAGGCCATTCCAATGCCTGACAACTCTCTCAGTGAAAAAATGTTTCTTAACATCCAGCCTAAACCTCCCCTGGCACAGCTTCCATCCATTCCCTCTGGTCCTATCACAGTCCACTAAGGAGCAGAGGCTGTTTCCCTCCTCTTCTCCTGACTGAACAACCTCAGCTGCTCCTCACAGGACTTGTGCTCCAGGCCCTTCATGAGCTTTGTTGCCCTTCTCTGGACACACTCCAGCACTTCCATGTCCCTCTTACAGTGAAGGGCCCAGAACTGAACACAGTACTCAAGGTGCAGCCTCACCAGAGCTGAGTACAGAGGGACAGTTCACCTTCCTATTGCAGCTGGCCACAGTGTTCCTAATACAAGCCAGGATGCCATTGGCCTTCTTGGCCACCTGCACACACTGCTGACTCATATTAAGTCGACTGTCAACCAGTACCCCCTGGGTCCCTTTCCAACTTACAGGTCTCTAACCACACTTCCCCAAGTCTTTAGCTGCCCATGAAGTTATGACCCAGGTGCAAGACCTGGCATTTGGACTTGTTAAACCTCTTACAATTAACCTGGGCCCATTGGTTCAACCTGTCTAAGTCCTGCTGTAAGGCTTCCCTAATCCTCCAGCAGATCGACACAGCCACCTCATTTGGTGTCACCTGCACATTTACTGAGGGCACACAATCCTCTCATCCAAATCATTAATGAACATATTAAAGAGAACAGACTCTGGAACAGAACCCTGGGTGACACCACTCGTGACAGGTCATCAGCCAGATTTAGTTCCATTCACTACCACTCTTTCAGGCCAACAATTCAGCCAATTTTTTATCCAGTGCAGGTGGTATATTTATCCAAGCCAAGTGCCATAAGTTTCTGAAGAAGAATGCTGAGAGACAGTGTCAAAAGCTTTACTCAAGTTCAGATAAACATTGTCTACATCTCTTCCCTCATCTGCTAGGCGAGTCATCTTGTAGAAGGAGATGAGGTCAGTCAGATAGGACCTACCTTTTGTAAACCCATGGTGACTGGGCCTGGTCACTTGGTTTATCTTGTATGTACTGTGTGATGCTACTCAAGGTGACCTGCTCCCTAACCTTTCCTGGTACCAAAGTCAAACTGACAGGTCTATAGTTCCCCGGATCATTGTTTCGGCCCTTCTTCTAGATGGCCATTACATTTGCCAGTTTCCAATCTACTGAGACCTCCCCAGTTTGTCAGGACTGTTGATAAATCATGGAGACTGGGTTGGTGAGCACTTCTGCCAGCTCCTTTCGTACCCTCGGGTGGATCCCATCTGGTCCCATATACTTGTGCACATCTATGTGGCACAACAGGGCACTGATCATTTCCTCCTGGACTATGGGGGCTTCATTCTGCTCCCTAGTTTGGTCTTCCAGTTAAGGGAGCTGTATCCTCAGGGAGCAATTGGCACTGGCAAAGACTGAAGCGAAATGAGCACTCAGCCTCTTCCTTGTTCATTGTCATGAGTTTCTCTCCTGCGTCAAGTAGAGGGGGGAGATTGCAATTCTTCTTTTGCAATTTATGTAGTTACAGAAACTCTGGTCTTGTACCATGCTGGCTCATTTTAAGATGCACAGGTACAGTTTTTTCCTGTGCCCTAAGGATTTCCCTCCTGAGGGCTGTCCAGCCTTCCTGAACTCCTCTGTGCTTGAGGACTATATACCAGGGGATACCACAGAGTAATCTCCTGAAGTGTTCCCTCTGGAAGTCCAGGGAGGAGGTTCTATTGATCTCCCTCCTTACTTCCCCAAGAGTTGAACACTTAACCATCTCACAGTCACTTTGTCCAAGACAACCACCAACCTTTACATCTCCCACTAGTCCCTCTCTGTTCATAAAGAGTAGATCTAGCGGTGAGCTTTTCCTTAATTGGCTCAGTCTCCAGCTGTGATAGGAAATTATCTTCCACACACTCCAGGAATCTCTGGGACTGCTTCCTCTCTGCAGTAAGCAGACATCTAATAAGTTGAATTCTCCCACAAGAACAAGGGGAAGCAAATCTGAAACCTTACCCTCTGTTTATAGAACACTTCATCAACCTCCTCACCCTGGTTGGGTGGTCTGTAACAGACCCCTACAATGGTATCTGCCTTGTTGGAATTCCCTCTGATTCTTAGTCATGGTATAGCACAGACTGTGCTACAGCAGGCAGAGTGGGAACAAACTTTCTGACTGCTCCCACTGTTGGCACCTTCCCTGCTAAAGCATGGGGGAGAGATTGTGAACGTGGCAGCTACTCAGGCAAACAACCAGGGAAGCTGGTTCTGAGATTAGAGAGTGTTTATCTAGAGAGTGCAGCATCTGCCAGCACTGACCAAAGGAGTGCAAGCATAGGCTGCAGTGAGGCAGGGAAGGGACCTGTGGCGATGCACAGGGAGAAGCTTGATGAGAAAAGGGGACCCTAGCTGGAGTCACTGCTAACTGAGAACCCCACAGTGCCTCAGGATGCAAGCAGCACCTGATCACTGCACAGTCTCATCATTCAAATACATCACTGCGATCCTGTGCCAGAGAGGCTTTGAGATGTCTTCAATACTTCACAGGGTGCAGAATGTCTTTACCTGGCCAACAGTTTGGCCAGGTGGCTGTCCAATGCCTACACCAGAGGAGGAAGGTGGCTTACTGCAAGAGCAGGCCTTCTGCCTGGAGTGCAGAAGTGGTAGATGAAGAGAACATCATTCAGAGCAGCTCTGCTGGTATCCAAGAACTGGAATACAGTTCACTGCAGAAGAGAAGCAGCATTGGGAATAAGAAGACCAGGCATGGAGAACAAGAAATCGAACACTCCTTAACTGGAGTGATTGATGTTTCATGAATGCACTTTGTTCCAAATACAGAAAGTAATGGACACAATCTGTGTCCGTTAGCCTAGTTCACTGTATCATGCCATGCTTTTGTTACTCTCCTGCTACTATGCCTTCTCCTGTGAGAAAGGATTGAAGTGCCTGTGAGAAAGAGCAGGGCAGAGGGGCCCAGCAGTGACCCAGCAGCATCAAAGTCCTGCTGGCAATACAGGGAGTCAGCAGAACAGCTAATTAGCCTAAATTCTGCTGACAAATAAAAAAGAGAAGTAATGATTTCTAAACTGGCAGAGGAAGACATGCTAAGGGTGACTTGTTCAGCAGTGTGAGCATTACAGTGCTGAAAGTGCAAATGAAAATACTCAGCTAATTTGCAAGTTAAGTGACTGCAAGAATTAACTCAGAGGGCCAGAAATTTAGCAGATATGAATCAGGATGTACCCACACTTATCCCTGTTGTGGGCCTGACTTCCTGGCAGGAGATAATTTAGAGCTGTCTCTGCCTTGCAGGTATCATTACTAAGGCATTGACATCAGCTAGGAGGCTGTAAGCAGGAAATACATATAAAGGGAGGTAATCTCAAAGAGCAACCCCTCTAAGCTGACATAAGAATGGCCACGGGCAAGTCCACTTTATTCTTGGGTGGTTAAAGGGTAACAATTGGCTGCGGACACCAGTGGAAAGGAACAGAGTAGCACAAGGCAGTAGCATTCACACAGACCATGATGGTTTCAGCTGAGAGGTGGCAAGAGGTGGCACTGTGTCTTGTGAGATGCAGAGCCTGCTGCTCCAGGAGAGCAAAGTGGAAGGAACAGGAGTGAACATCTAGCCTCCAGTAACAATAACAGCTTTTACTCCCCAATAGAGACTAGAGACTGCTGCCTTCCAGGAAGCTAAAAGAAGAGTGGTACAGTCAGGATTTGGCTGGGAGACAGCAGCTAATTGTACTGGTAACAGCCTGTCTCTTCCCTCCCTTCATTCCCAAGAGATGGAGTGCCTGCCCACACCTTCCTTGGCTAAGGGCAGAGATTGGGTTGAAAAGATAGCAGCTCTGTAGTACCATGCCCTGACCCTGTCTCTTCTCTCCTTGCCACATGTGGTTCCTGGGTATTGAGGCAAATGACTGTTCTCTTCACTCCAACTCTGCTGGCAATACACTAGCTCTGGAGGACTCCCAGCAGAGAGATTACAGGTTTCACTTCATTATCAGGAAGGACTTGTTTGGCACCAAGGGCCTGGAGCAAAATCAGGAATCTCAGCCATCACACTCATGTCACATTGGATTGGATGCAAGATTCCTCCCACTCCCAAACTGTCTTAGGAAGCTATGGTGAAGTCAGTCTCACTTTCATGTAGTCAGCAGCTGGAATCATCATGGATAACAGCTTCCTCCTTCAGCCCCATGGTTTGCCTGTAGAGGTAGTGAAAGTCTAGTTTTGCACCACATTCTTCCCCTTCCTATGTCCCTGGGCACAATTAGGTCGTGCTCCCTGAGGTCCTGCAGTTCTGCTGGGACAACAAGTAGACAGCAGCCTCTTGCCAGCAGAGCCAGAATGCACTCTCTCATGCAGGCCTCTGGCCTTATATCTGAAGTCTTCTATAAAGTACTTTCTCTAGAAAAACTGGGGGAAAATCCGTTTGCCCAGCCCATTTAGTATTAGACCTCAAAGAATGCTCACAGCTATAACAGTGAAGAGCGAACCTGGGCTGGCAAGACAGGAATAACATAACCTCCTGAGCTTTATGTTCCCTGCTGCTGTGCCTGGCCCTTAGCAGGAGAATCAGGCTACCCCCCAACTTTTCCATGAGGAGTTGCACTTTCAAAAATGCTCTCTGTTGCCACCTGCTAAGCTGTGGAAGTGGGAGAGAAATTATAGTGTGTGGTCTGTAATAGCTGGCAGCTTGTGAGAGAAGACACTCATCCATGAGGATTCACTCTTGTCAGGATCTTCTTTGAGTCATACAATTAAAAAAAATGAAGTGAGGTAGCATGGAGGAATTCATAGCTTCAGTGACTTCATCCAAATCAAAGTGCTGCAGGACTCTGACTGCATCTTGTGGCATTTGTGCCAACTCCTACCCTCTATGTGGTTCTCCTTCCTCCCAAAGTAACACTTTTTTTTTTATGCCTGATGTCACACCACCCTGTTAATATGCATATGTACATGTACACATGCATATTTTTAGCTGCTTGGAATGCCATCACAAAATGGCTATCCGTGAAACTCTCCTGAAAGCCATATAAGCAGACAGATTTTTTGCTCTATCAGTTGCAACCAGCAACCGTAACCTGAGCAAACTGCTAGAAAAAAGCACAAGCTGCTCTTCTTAGGCAGTGATTTGCATAGGTACAAAATGGTTAACAAGTAGCTGAAGAGTTACCAAGAAACCCAGCTGTAAAAAGGGGAGGAATTAATTACAAAGTGAATGTAAGTCAACAGCTTGTGAAAAAAGCAAACATTGTACTGACATACCTAACAGGACTAGTGAATTTAAGAGATATGGGTTAGGGTTAGGGTTATCCATTCTGATTACCACTGGCAAGGTCACAGATGGAGTACTGTGTCAGCTTGGGGCATCATGCTTGAATAAATAGGTGGAACAGTTTGAGAACAAAAAACCCCCCCACAACTATTTTCTCCTGTTTTCTTTAGAGGAAAGACTGAGGTGAGACAGGATGCCCATAGTATACACTGCAAGAAGAGGGTAAAAATAAGTAATTTTCCATGTGTCCTGTGTTTGAGACTGAAAGGCTTTGCAGCATGGGAGAGCTAGATTAAACATTAAGAAAAGAGGTTTTGCTGTAATGATAAGTAGTGGAGTAGGCTCTCAGCAAAGATTGGTGAGTCTGAGTTGTGGATTTGAAGAACACTTTAGGCAAACATCTTATTGATTCAGCCTTGAGGCAGGAAGATAAAACTAGGCAACCTCTCGAGATCTCATGCTGCATATGCTTCAGGATTTCCGTGGTGCAAAAGTAGCACACTTTGTCTGTTTAAAACCAAATTTAAAAGAGAAGAAAAACTTACAACATTGGTGATTTTTTAAAAAAACGAGTTATATTAGTTCACTTGAGTTCAGGACCCTGCAGGAGAATGCTCAAGTGAAGAAAAGAAAAATCCACTTCTTGCTAAAATCTAAACAACAAATGAAAACATTTAGACTTCCACATTTTCATATAATACTATGGAATTTGAGGGCCACATAAAAAAACAACTGGTACAGGTCATGACTGAGACCCATGTTCCAGAAACAACAAAGCAGTCAGAGAAAGTGCTCTATTCTGGCTTCTTTGTCACTATGTTAAATCCATATGTAACTCCAAGCTCCATCTAAAGACTTGTAAGCAAGATCAGAGCCTGGCTTCTCTCATCGTGACATTCAGCACATCAAAAATACCTTTTGCTTTTATTTTAAACACATTTATTTTCACACAGGTTTGTATGTGCCCAGCTACCTAATCCTGTGCTAGAGAGCATCAGCGTCATTGATACACCAGGAATCCTTTCTGGAGAAAAACAGAGAATTAGCAGAGGTAAGTCCCAAATTCGGTTCTTTTCCAAATGATAGTAGTGAAAACAAAAGGGATTCTATATGACTTTCACCTCAAGCTTTATAAACTGTAGACAGAAATACTGGTAGGAGCCTCTCAGAGACAGCAGGACTTTACCATTGGGCTTGATATGCTTTCTGCTATTGGTAATTCAGATGCTTACAAGGTCAGCAGTACCTTTGTTACAGTTTGTTATTTCCCCGTGGAACAGATTTCTGTCAGAAAAAGTCAATACCTATTTGCTTTGCAGAAATACTTGCTTTTAGTGACTAACTGATGAGCCCTAGGCAAGGCTCCCATGGCAATCAACCTGGTTTCTTTCCAGTTAATGCAGCAGGTTTCTTGCATTGTCCAGGCTTCCTAAATGTAGTACAGTACTAGATAGGGTTTAAGAGCCATTGGCACCCAGGTTCCTCATTACAGTGGGGAATGTGGAAATCCTGGCTGGATTCCAAAATGAATCTGAGGCACAGAGTCTCTTATGAAGTTCTGAGTGTCAGACCCACCCTCTGAAGTGGGCAACGTCTTGATACTTTAAACCTGACATCTGTGGACATTTTCTTACCCAGTAAGGTGGTGGTGACATAGCTAGCAGTTCTTGAAGGTTCCTTAGACTGAACTGGTAGCTATGCATCATTTTGTTGGAAGAAAGCCAGGAGTAGTGTCACAGTGTTCAGGTTTGAGAAGATCACTTCTCATTCACACCACTTATAAACAATGCACAATGAAGTTCTGGCAGCACAGGCTCTACCCAGAGTGCTGAGGCCTTTCCCATATTTTGATGTTCTGTCCCATAAGATTTCCAACAACTCATGCCTTTCCTACCTTTGCACTGAAGTTATTCTTGGAAGCTTCCTTTTATTTTTTGAGGAACCAACTTGCACAGATCCAGGCCTTGACTGTTCTGCTGGGATCTTTCACCACAGGGATCTCAGCTTCTTTAGCTGGGTTAGTTTAAAACTGTCAGTTTTTCCAACATGGGCCTCTGCTCTGCTAGGGGATTATAAATGGCTTCCAGGCAGCCTACAAATGGTAGCAAGATGCACAAGCCTTCATCAAAAAGTTGAAAAACATGCTGTGCAAGAATTCCTTCCTTCAGCAGAAAGTGTTTAAAATTGTAGATAAACAGAGATTTGTATTGCATGGTGTAAACTTTTTTCAGTCAAAAAACACCACTGAAGCCAAATAGTTCTCTTGTGAAATTAGCACTGTGAAGAAAATTTGCTTAGAAGGAATTATTTTTGTTCTTAAAGAATAAAAATCATATGTGAGTCAAAACAGACCCATTTTAATTCCCCCCAAAAATTTCATAGTCCCTTTCTCAAGTCTCCATACTAGTCCAATTTCTGACATTTATTGCAAGATTCCTACTTTCCAGGTACTCCCAGTAATAAAAATACCTTCCTGCAAAAGTTACTGGCACTTTTTGCTCCTTCTTTTGCAAAATTTTTCTGTCAGCCTCCCAGTGGGCATTGCTGTCCCATTTCTGCAGCTACTCTAGTAAGCTCCAGCAGTACCAGAACATGCTATTGCACAGATGTGCAAAGTTAGTAAAGTCACTGGTGTACTTTGACCAGAGCAAATAATACCTTTCCAAATGTCTGGGAACAGCTGAGGGAATGTTACTTATAAGCAGAAAAGGGGAGTCCCAATTTTCTAAGCTTTTGCACACTGTACCTTTTTTCAGGACTGAGGGCCTGTCACAGCATGTGGGGCAAGTTCTACCTGGAAAAAAATTACACTTTTGGTGCAGTTAAGTGCTTGAGCATTGGCACTGTGTGGTCACTTCATCCTTTTGCCAGGAGGTGAGAACACTGAACGGAGCACAGCCATCTCTTGCTTATCCTGCCATTCCAGGGATTTGCTCTGCTGCACGTACAGCCAGAGAAGGGGGCAGTCAACTTACCTAATCACAACATTTAAAAATACAGGATAGGTGGGATCAAACTACATTGCAATTATATATGACATTTATATATGGCTATTTCAGGACAGCCTGCAACTGGTCATGTGGGCTGTGTTGAATGGCCTTTCAGTAGCTACAGGACAAGATCCTCATTTGGTGTAAATCAACAGCTTTGTTGAAGATGGCAGAAGTCCAGCAGTTTCTTTCCGCAGGGGATTCAGCCCAAGGAGCAGAAAGAGTCAAAAGAAAGCTGAAGTGCTTATGGTTAGGAAGGGCTGCTGCCAGGCATTGGCTTGAGCTTATCTCAAGGAAGCTGGGGTTTGAAAGGGAGTGCTCACCTCCCAGCTCCCATGAAGAGGAACAGGAAAAGTGGTGAGTCTTGTGCCTTTGCCACCAAGCGTACAAGCCAGGTGGCCCTTGTTAGCAAGCTGTTTTGGAGGCAGATAGAGCAATAACATGGTTTCTAGGCAGAAAAAAGACTGCTAAGAACTGCTGACACAAAAATTGCTCCTGCCCATTATACCTTCCCAGCCTGCTCAGATTTCACTTGGGAATTTAAGACTGCTCCTGAGGGAGTCCTACAGAGGTTTCCCAAGAGACACTTTGAAGTTTCATAACTCCTAGGAACAGGGTAGCTCTTCTTACCTCTGTTGTTTGCTAGTAGTAGGTTTTAAAACCCTCAGAATAGGGCACCTGTGATGCAAGGTCAGGGAAGGGAATGGATAGTAAAGCAGATTTTTGTTGTAAATTTGATGAGAAAAGTAACGATGCAGAAGATGTGGCAGGCTTTCCCAGCCTGACCATCCCATGAGAACCAGAAATAGTTCTAAAAATAGAAAATTCCTCTTACTGGGTGCTTCCCAACATCTGTCTTGTTCTCCATTAGATGCCAAGAGCATTAGCTAACCTATACAGTGACAGCTTAGGTATCAAAGTTTAGCAGTCCTCAAGGGCCACCTTATGCCCATGAATTTCAAGGCAACAGCTGTTCCTCTTATTGCATCCATGTTTCAAGGAGCAGAAGAAAGGAAAACTGGGTTTGAAGGAATGATTCAGGGACCAAGACCAGGTTCCAAAGCTTTTAATTTGTCTGCATTCAACTCTGAATTAATTTCACTGCCTTGTTGCTGTTGGAAAGACTAACCTGACAGATAACACTTATCCCTCTCCTCATAGACAGACTGCATGGATAAGCTCCAACACACCAGTGTTAGTGCTAACAGCATTCCCACCAGCAGGTCTTTGCAAATGGGTCGCAAGCTCCAAGGAATGCTGTATAATCCTGAGAAGCAGAGCTCTGTGCTGGCTCTTTTACAGCTCTCTTTTACCACTACTTGATCATCAGAGCCACCTTCTTCCCACAGAGCTGTCCATGAAGTTTCCCAGTAGCTGACATGCAGGTTTAGGCCTGTCAAGTAGTTGAGGGTGATGCAGTCTGTTATAGATGAGTCCACATCCTCTCACCATGCAATGAGATCACCATCACAGACCACAGCTGCTGCTGCTCTCTGGCTCTGGTAAAAGGTGTAACCAGGCTGAGCTCCTGTGACTTATAAACTTCTCCATGGTGGGGCACCCATGGTGTCACACATGTGGTAGCTAGACCCCGTAGGTTATGCAGGTTGTACAGGTACAGGCATGGTGGGAAGTGTTCCCAGGATGTCATGACACAAAGCATCATGCCCTTCACCACTTCTGTATTATCCTTGCCTGGAGAACAGCCATTCACCTTTTCATCTGGTACTGAGGCATGGATCTGTGTCCACATGTAAAAAGTTAGTTATTGTATTACTTTATCCCTTTCTCTGTATTCTCCTTTCTTTTATTGTTACGGCCCTGAATGCAAGAGAAAAAGCCTGGAGGAGGGAAGACTCACCACTGGTCAATGAAGACTGGGTTAGAGATCATTTATGCAAATTGAATGTCCATGGGCCCTGAGGGGATGCACCCAAGAGTGCTGAGAGATCTGGCTGATGTTATCACCCTACCACTCTCTATCATTTTCAAGAGATCATGGGAAACAGGAGAGGTGCCCGAGGACTGGAGGAAAGCCAGTGTCACTCCAGTCTTCAAAAAGGGCAAGAAGGAAGATCCAGGCAATTACAGACCAGTCAGCCTCACCTCTGTCCCTGGAAAAATGATGGAGCAGCTTGTTCTGGAGATCATCTCTAAGCACATGGAAGAGAAGAAGGTTATCAGGAGTAGTCAGCATGGATTTACCAAGAGGAAATCATGTTTGACTAATCTGGTGGCCTTTTATGATGTTGTGACTGAATGGGTACATGCAGGTAGACCAGTTGATGTAGTCTAGCTTGACCTTAGCAGGGCTTTTGATACAGTCTCCCATAACATCCTCATGAACAAACTCACAAAATGTGGGACAGAAGAAGCTGCAATGAGATGGAATAAGAACTGGTTACACAATAGAGCCCAAAGAGTGGTGATCAATGGTGCAGAGTCCAGATGGAGACCTGTGACTGATGGAGTCCCCAAGGATCAGTGCTGGGTCCAGTCCTGTTCAACATCTTTATCAATGACCTTGATGATGGGACAGTAACTTGTCAGCAAGTTTGCTGATGACACAAAACTGGTGGAGTGGGTGACACCCCAGAATGCTGGGCTGCCATTCAGAGGGACTTGGACAGGCAAGAGAGTTAGGCAGGGAGAAATTTAATGTATTACAGCAAGGGCAAGTGAAGAATCTTATATCTGGGTAGGAACAACCCCTAGTACCAGTACAGCTTGGAGACTGAGTTCTTGGAGAGCAGTGAAGGGGGAAGGGACCTGGGGGTGCTGGTGGACAGAAGGATGACCAGGAGGCATGTGCCCTTGTGGTCAGGAAGTCAAATGGCATCCTAGGGTGCATTAGAAGGGGTGTGGATAGTATGTGAAGAGAGGTTCTCCTCCCCCTCTACTCTGCCCTGGTGGGGCCCACATTTGGAAAATTGTGTCCAGTTCTGGGCCCCTCAGTTCAAGGATAGGAAACTTCTCTTGAAAGAGTCCAGCACAGAGCCTCCTAGATGACTGAGGGAGTAGAGTATCTCCTTTATGAGGAAAGGCTGAGGGAGCTGGGTCTCTTAATCTTGGAGGAGAATGAGGGGTGATCTCGTTAATGTTTATAAATATGTAAAGGGAGAGAGCCAGGAGGATGGTGCCAGGCTATTCTCAATTATGCCCATTGATAGGACAAGAGGCAAGATACAAGCTTGAACATAGGAGATTCCTTATAAACAAGAGAAAAATTTTTTTTTACTGTGAGAGTGACAGAGCACTGGCACAGGCTGCCCAGGGAGGTTGTGGAGTCTCCTTCTCTGGAGACTTTCAAAGCCCACCGGGATGTGTTCCTGTGTGATCGTCTACAAGTGACCCTGCTCTGGCAGGGGGCAGTTGGATTGGACTCAATGTTCTTTTGAGGTCCCTTCCAACCCCTCACTTTCTGTGATGTCCGTGATGTCTGTTTCCAGCTGATCATGATGCAACAGCAGGCTGCAGAGATGCCTGTAGAAGAGGTATTTGTACAATAGCAGCACAGTTTTGGCTGTTTGGACAATTTTATAATAATATGGATGCTATCCATTTGCAAAACACTGTTCTTATGTCACATAATGAGCCCAGGCTATCCTGCCAGGAGAGAAGATGAGATGTACTGTACTGTACAGTATATCTGTACATGAGTGTACTGAAATAAATGAGGACAAAGGAGATGACTGCAGGTCAAGTAATGCAGTACAGGGCAGGAGTTAGGACTTACTCATAATTCATCATCTTGAGTACTCTATCATGCTAACAGCCACCTGAAAACAGCAACTCATGCAATTCGTAGGAGTGCTATCCCTTTGGGGCTGAGCCTTTCACAATCTGCAACCATTAGTCTCAGCCTACACACATGTCCTCAGGGAAGTACATGCACATCTGCCAAGTTCTGTGATGCACTGGCATCCCTGAACAGTGATTCCTCAATATACTCTGAACACTTACTTCATCTTTACCCTTTATATATCACCACCTCCCTTTCCCTCATTAGTGGCAGCACAAGGTCCTAGTCAGGAGGGTAAGGACTGGGAGCATCATTCCCCATTGGTTTTTTTCCTAGAGTGCACTATTCCAGTCTTTTTCCAGCCTTCCACCCAGTTCCATTCTGATGGCTGCAGTGCAGCCCATACTTTCCATAGCCAAGGAAACCACAAACCTGCCTTCCTGTCTCCCCTGGGAAGGAAGAGTTCCCCACAGTGACCAGCAGCTTCAGCATCAGGCATATCTAGTTACTCACCAGCCTGACGGGGAAAAAACCACTAACAGGCAACAATCCTGGACGTTGCAGAGCTCTCAGACTGTGTCTCAAATACCCGTGCTTGAGAGGGAGAGGCAAACACGAGGGGAATTAATGTTCTTCTACTTCATGCAACGTTATTTAGGGTGCAATGGCAACAAGAAAATATTTTTTCCAAAGAGCTTTGTCCTGTGTGCTAGCAACAGCATGATGCACAACTGAAAGCATCCACCCAGAAAGCCTCCAAAAGGGAGGCATTTCAAATATTTTCTATAATACTCCCTAGTGATGATGTTTGCTTGTGTTTTATATTTCACTCTTCCTGGGAGGATGAAAGTGCACTCATCAGTTTTGACTTCCCAGTTCACCTCCCTTACGGCAGTCAGTAGCTGCTCTGCCAACTTGCCTGATTGTTTATCAGTCTCACAGACACATACTGTTCTCTTAAAAGGCTCCATTCCTACAGTCACACGCAACATAAAAATGAGTTTAAAATCTGTATATAGAGTTCTGGTCCTTTAAAAAGGAATAGAAATATGTGCAGCTGCAAGCCTAACTCTTCTGACCTGAAAGCAGGATGCATACAAAACCTATGGGTTTTATTTAGGTCTTGGGAAGACCAGATATTGCTAAGGGTAAGAAGAGGGAGTAGGTGCTGTCCTTATTATTAGGGTTGCAAATACTGTTATGCTTTGGATTTACAGAAGTGGAAGAGAAAAAATTGTGCAAAATAACTGAAATTAAATAGTTGCACAGATAGCAAGGGCTGTGCTTCGGTTTTTTTGTTTGTTTGTTTTCACTTCTGTTCATATACAGCAAGTACTTTTTGTCTGATTTTGAACATCTGATCCTAAGAAATCTGATTTTTATGTCAGCTGTTCAAATTGGTAATTTTATTGTCCACTGTGCACTCCAGAAATATCCTATGTATCTATTTCAGTAAGGAAGGTTAGTTGTGCCCCTTAGTATCTCATAACTTTGCATTATTTATGCTTATGATGTAGTATTCAGCATCCTGAATACAGTGGGTAAGGGCTGTGTTTCCTGGTCACTGATACCAGCTATCAGTTACTGATGGCTGTTTCAGGCCAGTTTTCAAACATATTTTCCTCCAGATTTAAATTACATGTGCTGGGACAATTCAGTCTGTGTTTGGAAACTGTAATAAGAAAAACCTTCCAGCTGTGTATCAGCACTGCTCTTCTCTGACCTCTCTGGAAAACTTGGACTCTATTCAGCTGCCTTCTGAGGTCTCCAAATCTGGCCAGGAACTGTTTTGAGAATTGCCCCAAGTACCAGGAAACACTCCATCCATCTGTCACAAATAACAAAGATATAAATTGTGTATAGGGCAGAGGACAAGTTCTGTTGTGTGCACATAGAAGCTAAATAAGATGTTGTAAGGCAACTTTGCTCTAGACAATCCTAAGTTTTACTCTACCTAACTTGAATGTGTCTAGTGGGGTTTCACTCAGTGTCCACTGACATAAAGCAAAAGCCCTGGCAGGCTCTCAGTCTCTTCCAAAACTAGAAATCTTTGTAAATAAACATCAGAAATACAAAAGGACACATTCTATCACTCTGGGTACCAGTTAATGTAAATGTTAGCATTAGAAAACTGACACCAGCGCATCTTTCATAGCTGACAACATAGGCAGGTTTGCTGTGCTTTATTGAGTCCTGTTGCCTTTGCTTTGGAAACCTTTTTTCTCCAAAATTTATGTAATGTTTCCATTAGGTCTGTGGTACCAACGCAGAAGTGCAGAGCATTGTCTGGAAGATTCATCTCTTATTGCTGAGCCTTACAGCTCCAGGACAGATTATTTCTTTTAAGTACAGGCAAAGGCAGAAGTGATTGGCAAGCTGAGACCTGCTTTAGAAATTATGACATGTAACATTCATAGAAATCTTTTAATCCTGAAGCACTTCTGTCTGCTTCCCAACACACCCACAGATATACATTACAGGAATATCTTTATATCCCTTTGGAAGGCAGCCACTTCCAGAGGGTAGTATGGCAGCTTTTTACAAAGATGGTTTAGGATGATCTACAGTGATGGTATCCAATATCCATCCCTTGCTTTTCATCTTCTGTCCTTTCCTTGCTGGCACCACCAGCTCTTCACCTTGAGAGAAGTTTGCCCAGGTCACTGTTCTTCCACCCAGTTCCAGCCATTTCATCTCTCATAGTCTTCCCAAGCTCTTATCTCGGTTGTGCCATCCCTCCCTGGTTCTCACAGCAGCCATGAGCCTTGCTTCTTTATCACTTCATGTGTCCTCAAAGGCACAAGTCACTTCCCCTCCTTTCCTACCTCCATTTTCTTCTTCTGACCATCATGTCACCTTCATTCTCCTTTGCTTATAGCTGTCAGACTCGGGGAACACCTGCCCTTGCTGGCACATTCTCCCTCTCCCATGTGGGCTTCCTGCTTGTTTTGCCATAAGATAGTCTTCTTCCCTGGTTCTTCTTTGAAAGGCTTTCAGGAAGGCATCACTATGCCTAGTTAGACCAAGCCCCCAAGCCCTCTTACTCAGTTTAAAAATTCAGATCAAGTCAGTAGCTTGCTGGAATAGGCACTTATTTTATCTCAAAGAGCTGCTCACTCTCAAGGTAATCAGTGTTCACTGCACCAGCTATCCCATCTTATGCTTCTGTCCTCAGACACAAGGAATCATTTTATCAGTTGACAAGTAGGGACAGCCATATAGCCATGATCTAGTGAATTTTCTGTCTCAGGATAATGTCATCTTATAAAGGACCGGAAGGCAGCTCCTAATGACTAAAATCCAGCAAGAGAGAGGTAAATTCCTGAAAGTGGAGCAAAGCAGCAAATTATAAGATACCTAGTGCAAAGCAGCAGCTTTGGTTTTTTCAGTGTTTCTTGATCTAACTGTGCCCCTTTCATCCCACCTGAACCCCACCACCACAGGGACCATGGCCACAGTTCCACAAAAGAAGAAATCCAGTAGTGAGCTTACTACCAGAAAAAAATCCAATCAAACAAAAAACAGCCAGTGTAACTACATGGTGACAAAGGCAGAACCAGTACATTCAGTCTTGTTGCTGGTTTAAATTAGCTTTAAAATGTTACAGACAGGCAGATTTTATGATGGATCAGGTTATCATCCATCTTCACATAGTCAGCATAAATACTGCCTCATGCCTAGATTGACTTGACAGAAAGGTAATTGCATAATTCTGCAAGATCTGAGTGCAATACCTGCTGCCAGGTATTCCAGTGGTCCACAGATAAGTACTTATTAAGCCAATCTGGGTGGCAGGGTATCTGCAAGAAAATCACTTTTTTTCTCAAGACAGAATCCACTGACAGTCCTGCTGACTTCTCAGCTTTGTATTAAATCTGTTGAGTCCTTTGCATGATGGCAGAAGATTATCTGTTTCATGGAAAAACAACTGATAGAAAAGAATTATTATATTCATCTCGTCCTCCTAGTAATGTATACTTGAATTCATTTTACAACTCATGTTCAGCTTATCTGAAGGTTGTGAAAGAAGCTGCATCTGTAATATTAGAGAATATTTAAATGTGCATCATAATTTTCAACAGAAATGCAAGCACACAGACAAACAGACAGACACAAACAGACAGGAATTACTGAACATAATATTCTCCCAGACATTTCTATTTGAATTTTCCTGTAATAATGGCTTTGTGTTTATGCAGCTTTGGCAAGCAGATGGCTTCCCAAATACCCTGTAACTTCATAATAAAACAGTGCTTTATGTGGGTAACTTTGCCCATCACTGAAATGCTGCCAAATCAGAGATTGTAACTGGATACCTTTGAGAGAGGTCATAGCAGCACTCTACACCATTAAGAGGGGGTGTAAAGAGACTGCATTTGCAGTGAAATGAGCAAGTGGACATTTTAAAAACTCCTAATTTGACTGTAGCTCAAATTGTAGCTAATTTGAATGTAAGCTCACATTGTAGTAAACTCCCAGGGGAAAGTAGAGTCAGTCTCTGTGCATCTGTGAAATAAAAACAGGGCAGGAGGGGAATTGAAGTGAGACTTTAATGCTTAGATTTAGTTACAGAACAAGGTGTATTTGCAGATGCTGAGCAGTTCCAGCTCTGGTCAAAATATCTCAAGTTCTTTATCCTGCTGGCAAGCCATCTGAAAAGGAAAACTCTGAATTAAACACTAAAACACAAATTTAAGACCTTATTTTTAAATACATTTAATAGCTTGTCCTCAGCGTTTTACAATGTCACACTGGTATCCAAATGCCTCAGTAGCAATCTACTCTTCTATATGCTATAAGCAAAACTAAAAAATCCATGCTATGAATCACCCATGTGGCAATTCTCTAGGCACCTTACTGTGTGAGAAAACACCATCATGGTCAGTGACTCCAAGTAGATATGAACAGTGGTCTGTCCTGCCTGCTCTTTCCACATATCATGCTATGTGTTAAGCAACATAATGGTCCTTTTCTCCTCTAAGGATTCTGTCACCTAAGAACAAAATACATACACATACATCTTGATTTTCCTGCCAAGTACTTCCATACAGGAGGGTGCCTGTGTGATAAGCTGTACTGAGTTGCACAAAAGAGAGAGAATTCTTCCTTAACTGGGCACCAGCAGGAGAGGTCTCACACATTTCCTTAAGCACCAAATCAAGCGGGACATGTAAGAGGAACACGATTTGGGCTTCTTTCCCAGCATGGGATGCAGGTGAATCCATGCCATTGTGGCTGCTCTGAAACATCACCAAGTGTGTTGTTCTCTCTTTATTGGAGATTCACAGAACAGGAGATTATTTCCAAATAAAAGCTGGGAAAGCAAGTCCACTAATCAATGTAGACATTTAATGAAGTCTACAGGGACACTCAAAACACACTGTAGCTGCTGGGAACATACAGAGCGTCTGAGCAAATATTAATTCCCTTTTCTTGTTGAGTAACATTTTTTGTTCATTAGGAGGAAAGAGTGGCTCACAGAGCAGACACCCTCTTAATTTTCTGAAATTCTCACCTTGAGATATAGCTGTCAAAGCATCACTTGCTGCTGCTAGAGGCAGCACCAGTGTCCTGAATAAGCAGAAAACCATTGGTGGGACAAACATCCGTATAGTTGCTATAGATCCCATGGAAAAGAGCAGGACAAGCCACCACATCAAAGCACTCCCATTTTTCTTCTAAAAAGCAAACTGTAATTGACCAAAGCAAAACACTGCCCTGTAATACTTCACAGCTGCATAAAAGTTCTCAGTGGCAGTTAAAAACAATTTATCCAGCTGAAGAGAAAGTTCACATAGGCTTTACTCCTGACTTGAGAGCCAGGATTCACACCATTTTGCTTAGTCACAAGGAGGACAAGACCAGTGGCAAAAATCAATATCAGAGCTCTCCAGTCTTTCCATCTGTAGTTCCAATCTAAACACTATGATGCACTTGTTGCCCTCTAGGTTTTAGAGAGGACAGAAAGAAAAGGGGGAAAAAATAGGGCAAAACCCAAAACCCCATCACTGATCTGATTATCATACATTTATTCATGAAAGCCAAGATGAAAATACTGTGTTAAAGTATTTTAATGCAAACAGCATATGTTGTGTCCTGATCTCTCCTAATAGAGTATAGCTCTCTGGCAACATAGATAACCCACAGCATAGGAGAGCCTGACAGAGCAGAGGTAGAGCACTGGTCTCTCAATGAGGATTTAAAGAAGGTGAAAAAACAACACAGAGCTAGGAAAGGAGGTCATTTTGTTGCTGTTCTTGCTGTTTTAAAAACAACTCCACATACACCATTTATCATGCCATATATTAACTAGGGATAGACCCAAGTCTAACACTGTGCATCCACTATCCTTAGTTGTGAGGCATGTGAAATTTGAACCAATTGTCTGTAGCTTGAGTCAACCTCTGCTGTTCACAGCAAATCTTTAGTCTAAGCATAAAGTACTTAGCAAGGTAAACACAAATCATTTTGCTTTGTGCACATGCAGCAGGTATGACGGGATGGTTACTCAGGTAAGGCAGGTTATTTGCATCCTTGGTTTTGAATTAGGTGGGATAAAGTTGACTTCACACAAGTAGACAAGACCTGAGAGATATTAAGCAGCAGAGAATGCATTTCAAATCAGCCTGGTTGCAAGTACTTCAATTATCCAGCTCTCTACAGCCTTTGTAGGCTACGCTGATGGCCAGTCATTCAAAACCTAGACCTCTCATGTTGCCACATGCAAGTCTTTTGCAGTTGCTGTTTGAATATAGCAACTTTCCCATGATACACATTTGAATGAAGCGTATGTAGCACAAATTCAAGACTTTTTCTGGTGATCTCTTAATGTGGAGAAGATGAGAGCTCTCTGTAACTGGACATATCTTGGGTGTTTCAGTGAGGACAGTGCTTTGGGACAAGGAATAATGTTTCAGGTTTCCTTTATCAAGCTACCTGATCTACTGGAGAACCTTTCTATTTGCAAACTTATCCTCATATGTCATAGTTCAAGTACAGCAAGCAGGCTTCTTTACACCCATGCAAGTGTACCTCTGCTTTTTCCTCCACTCCTTGCAGGTTATGACTTTGCTGCTGTACTGGAATGGTTTGCGGAGCGGGTTGACCGCATCATTCTCCTTTTTGATGCACACAAGCTGGACATCTCTGATGAATTCTCTGAGGTTATTAAGGCCCTGAAGAACCATGAGGACAAGATGAGAGTAGTTCTCAACAAGGCTGATCAGATAGAGACTCAACAGCTGATGCGGGTGTACGGTGCCCTCATGTGGTCCCTGGGGAAGATCGTCAACACTCCTGAGGTCATCAGGGTCTACATTGGCTCCTTCTGGTCCCATCCATTGCTCATCCCAGACAACCGCAAGTTGTTTGAGGCAGAGGAGCAGGACCTGTTCAGGGATATCCAGAGCTTGCCCCGCAATGCAGCCCTGAGGAAGCTGAACGATCTCATCAAGCGAGCACGGCTGGCCAAGGTGGGTGTTGGTGTAGAAGAACCTAAGCATTCAGTTTGGGCTGTCTGCAGTATGCAGGCTATGGGGAAGTGCTTTTGTCCAGTCTGGTTGCAGAGCTGGTGGATCCTACTCTTCTTCCATCTCATCTCATTCAGGCCCAGCATATTAGTCCTATGCACCTCAAAGGAGAAAGCCCCTCCTCTGCTTGCTGTGTCAGTCATGACAGTCCAGAGTGAGGAAGATAGCCACAAATAAAGCAGGTAGCACTTGAGCAATCTGGAAAGCAGTTGCTCTGTAGCAGCAACTTGAGAGTTAGGACTGATTCAGTATGTGAGAATTGCACACCAAGGGAATTGGTAAGCTCTAGGTCTTATGCTTTAAACTTTCTTAGTCAAGAGAGATACCTGGTTAGATGGATGCAAAGGCGGTGGAGACTCATAAGAATGACAAACAAGGCTGAACAAAGCCATTCAGAATACTGTGAAGAATGCTGAATTAATTGAGAAAAGACATCAAAAAGGTGCCTAAAAAGCTTTCCATACAAGGTCTCCATTTTTAAGAGAAAACAGTCCACAAAAAAAAAACACCAACAAACCCCCAAAAAGCCCAAAAACCAACGTTGGTGTTTGTACTAAAAAATTAAAGTCTAGAGAGTTCAAAACCCTGTATGTTTGGTCTGAACTGGAAAGGGACAATTCCCTGGAAGGCTGTGTTCAGTGAAAGGAAGAAAAAAACAGCTCACCACTCACTCTTGGAAGTGTGAATGAAAGTTACAATCTGTATGCCCAGGACTCATCCACTGTCTTCATCTTGTCTCAGCACAGCCAGAGCACACAGGTGCAATAACCAGTAGGTACAGGGAGCTGAGGATCTGAGCTTGTTCTTCACAGTGAGAGAACATGGGGCTGAGTCCTAGGCACAGGTGTTCTCTCCTAGGAAGGATTTTATGATGTATTCTTTAACACGTCTTCTTCATTCCATATCATTTAATGTCCTTCAGGTCCATGCCTACATCATCAGTTCCCTAAAGAAGGAAATGCCCTCAATGTTTGGTAAAGACAATAAAAAGAAAGAGCTTGTTAACAACTTGGGAGAGATTTATGCTCGGATTGAACGGGAGCATCAGATCTCATCAGGAGACTTCCCTAATCTGAAAAAGATGCAGGTAAGCAGTGGCATCTTGGCCAGAGCACAAGATACCCAAGGAAAAAATATTAGAGTAATTGCAGGGAATATGGCAGAAGCCACACAGACATTGATTGTTGTTGCTTGTGGGAAAGGTCTGTTGTTATGGGGCTTGAAATGCATGTAAGCTATATTTGAGCATGAACTCTTCTTGCACACAGAGGTCATGTGAAGCTACAGCTGCCTTCATTTCGCAGATCTTTATCTGACTAGCACTTTACAGCAAATTATTCCTTCTATTGTTCTTAATTTTTAATTCCAGATTCCATTTGCAGATTTTTCATGACTAAAAATATTGCTAATGTATATTAAAAGAAATTCTATATCCTGAAAAGCCTATATGTGCCCCTCTCCTCAAGAAAGCTGTTTTGGTTTTTTTTTGTCTTCTACTTCACTCTGTTTCTAGAAGGAGAGAAAGGAGGCTGTGAAAACTTAAAGCCCCTTTTCTGTTTTAAGCAGAGATCAGGTTTTCTGTTCTGCAGAGCTGAGAGCTGATCCAGTGTTCACATAAGTCAAAAGTCTTCAGAGGACCTTGGATCAGAGCCTTGTATTGTATATTCAAACAATGCTGGACACTACTGCATTGCTGTGTGGCTTCAGTCCAAGCAGAAACCTGCTTTGAGTTGCTAGCTGTTGAAGTCAATATTAGCTATATTAGCTCCATACAGAAAGCTCCCAAGTGCTTCCTCATCAAGTTTGCAAACATCACCAGCTTGGGCAAGAGAGATGATCTGCTCAAGAGTAGGAAGGCTCTGCAGAGGGACCTGTACAGGCTGGATTGATGGGCCAAGGTATGAGGTTCATCAATGAAGCCGAAAAAGGCCAGCAAAACTGTTTAGAGACAGAGTTTTGAGCCTTTAAACAGCAAAGGTATTTATTTTCGGATTGGGGGAACCCCCAGCTCGCGCTGGACAAAGAGTTCCAAGGGTTAAGGGAAAGGGTTAGGATATATATACACATTAAAAGGGGAGGTTACATCATCCTTACATACATATT